>NW_005187430.1:116020-142127 GCF_000239375.1 Pundamilia nyererei
GTTGTCTTTACGCTGTCTAGACTCTACTGACTCCTTTAAAAAGCAGCTGAAGACATTTTTATACAAACGGGCTTTTAATTAATTTTAACTTGTATGTCTGATCTTATTGTAAAGCACTTTGTGATTTTTTTTTTTTATCTGTGAAATGTGCTATATAAATAAATTTTACTTACTTACTTTTACTTCACAATCATTACAAAATATCATTCCATTCTTTTGTTTGAAAAGGAGTAGGCAGAAGTATACACTTATTAGTCCCTACTTGAAGTGAAAACCAATTGTTTAAAAACATGAAAAGTGTGTGCAACCACTCTCTGTACTTTCCATAATGTATTTTTCCACCCACATTATTTTATGTATTTATTCTTTTTTAAGTTTCAAGATGTGTGGTTTTTTTCTTCATGGTAAACTCTACTGTTGCTCCCTTCCCTATTCTGGTCGGCTAGTCAACCAGTGGTATTCAAGTTATGTGCTTTCAGGTTTCCAGGGTACTGGACGGGAGTATGTGTAGGTTTGCAGTCTGCCGTCTCCCCTTTATAAAATATCTTTAGAAAGGGGCAATACCATGGTATGATAAACTAGCTTCAAGGAAAAGGTTAAAATAGTTGCTTATGTTTACATGTTTGCATGGTTGTATTTGTTAAAAATGGGGACTTAACTTGGAGGTTTGAGGGGGGAATGGGGCTCTCATTTCAAAATCTTGAAATTGTGTTTGCAGATATAGATGAGCTTCAGTTCAATGCATCTCCTGAAGATTTCACCAGCAAAAAAATCACTACAAAGATCCTGCAACAGATTGAGGTCAGTTTGTTCCATTTTTGTCATTTCATCAATCTGAAAATTTCAAGACTTCCTTAAAAAAGACTTCTTGAAAGTCTCTAAAAAGTTGGCCTTTCAATATTGTCAAAAATCACAACTCCCTTTTCTGTTAACATAATGTGTTGTAGTGCACAACGTGCAACACCAGGTTTCAGTATAGTGATTAAAATGTGTAACCTGCTGAAACCTCAGACAATTATGGTGGAAAAAACCCTAAATGCAATACAAGCTCCAGTGAGTGCTATAGTTCATTAGTTAACGATGTTGAATGTTTTGGTTTCCCAGGAGCCTCTAGCCCTTGCAAGTGGAGCGCTGCCCGACTGGTGTGAACAACTCACCTCCAAGTGTCCTTTCCTCATCCCTTTTGAGACCCGACAGCTCTATTTTACCTGCACTGCTTTTGGAGCCTCCAGGTGAGTGTGATACAGGAGTAAACAAACATACCACACATAACTTGAGGCATCTCAGCTCAGTTTTATTTGTATAGCTCCAGTCCATAGCAGTAGTTCCCTCAAGACACTTGATATTACAAGGGAGAGACCCTCACAACACAACTTAAAAATGTGCTCCTTTGTGCTTATAACATAAAAATTGTAAAGTAAAATAATAAAATAAAATCGACAACAATTTCTTTTGTTATCGGTTTAAATGTGATTCTTTGAAAACATCATTTTATGACTGACAGATTTAGCATTTTGGTCTTCAAAGACGGTAGAAAGTCCTGTTATCGACATTTGAATTTGGCTTTTTTAAAGTTTAACCTTGAAGACCACGTCCTGTTGGTGTACTTCCAACACTCTGGCCTCTGACCCCACTCTGTCTGCAGGGCAATTGTGTGGCTCCAGAACCGTCGAGAGGCAACCATGGAGCGTTCTCGGCCGTCCACCACAGTGCGGCGGGACGATCCTGGTGACTTCAGGGTGGGTCGACTGAAACATGAACGAGTGAAAGTTCCCAGAGGAGAGACTATGATGGAATGGGCTGAGTCCGTCATGCACATCCATGCTGACCAAAAGTCTGTGCTAGAGGTGAGAGGTGGTTTGTTTTTAACAAATCACAAAAGAAAACCTTCTGTGTCTACTGCTAGATTTGCAACATGCATTACAATTATCGGTCCGTGGCATGCCAGGCTAAGTGTGTCTGTGTGTGTTTCCAGGTGGAGTTTCAGGGTGAGGAGGGAACGGGTCTCGGTCCAACTCTGGAGTTTTATGCTCTGGTGGCTGCAGAGTTTCAGAAAACGTCACTGGGAATCTGGCTGTGTGATGATGACTTCCCTGACGATGAGTCACGACAGGTCAGTATTACCACGTTCACAAAGTGACAGGTTTAAAAGTAAAATTGGTGAAGAATCCCATTCTGTCATATTAGGAGACATTGTTATTGTTGCTGTTGTTATTATTATTATTAGTAGTAGTAGCAGTAGCAGTAGCATTAGTGTTATATATTTAAATGTTGTAATGTCAGTGCTAGTCTGTCTTAGTAGCTGTGATCAAATTTGAAGGTGGCATTAAAAGCCAGTGGTCATTAAGCAAGGGAAAATAATGTAAGTTTAAAAATAGTGACAGTGATGATGCTTTTTTTATGTAAGAAGTAGAGATGGCACGATACCACTTTTTTATGTCCAATACCGATATCATAAATTTGGATATCGGCCGATACCGATATGAATCCGATATAGCGTGTTTCTAATCAATAAAACTGTTTTTATAATATCTTGTTTTTTTTAAACTTCAGTTTGAGCTTATACAAAATGCAGCAACACTAAAGCTATTCTGTTATACCTGTATGCAAAAAATACACTGCACCCAAAATATTTCATAGTTCAGCGAGACTGATCAATCTAATAAACTTAAACCTGCTCCATCCTCCCTATTCTGGTATTTTAAAGAGTAAGCAACCTAACTAATAGGGTTGCAAACTCTCAGCAAAAAAAACCAAAAAAAAAAACAACCACCCTCCACCTCATGATGCCTAATCGACGTAATCAACGTTAATTTGATGCAGTGTGAAAAAAAAATGCACAGAAATCAATTATTTTTCAAGAATAATTAAATAGATTCAACATCTTTCTTCAACAGAACTGCAGACTGCACAGATGGTACCTTCCCAAAGGAAAAAGTGCTACAGCTTACTAGGGTATATTAGACTTAATAGTTACTATATACAGTAATGGACTTCTATACTTTTTACATCAGATTAAAACTTTGGGTGTTCAGATTCAGATAATTATTTATTAAGAGCTCGACATTTTAAACGTAGAAAAGGATCCTGGTGTAGAAAGTAATATTGAATAAATTCTAACAACAGCTTATCAAGCTTAAACGTGCTGCTGTTGTTCAGCTGCTGGTTTCCTCTTTGTGGCGCGAAGTGGGCGATAAACAAACAAGAGAAACGGACTCGTGACAGAAAAGCCGATCAGCTGATCATTAATCAGTTTCACGTTTGAAGTAGCAGCAGGAGAGGCAGTCGCTCCATATATCGGTTGTTAAGCTTAACACTGGAATGCTTTACAAACATTCAGAGATGAACTTACACACTTGCTTTACTTCTCTCTGGGATCACTTCCTCGGAGATGAAATGCCGGTTTGGTAGCGAGGCTCCAAATACTCAACCAGACCGCCGACAGGTCTCCCACGCCACAGCCGCTCTATCACGTGATGCATACTGCTCCAAGGTGCTACGGTTATGAGCCGAGTTATGCCATGTCGCAAGTTTTGTGAGGTGCTTTTTTGATATTTAATGGATCAGATTACATTTTTTTTATTTCTCTCCGATATCCGATCCAGTAATTTAGGTCAGTATCGGACCGATACGTAATATCGGATCGGTCCATCTCTAGTAAGAAGTACCACAAAAAGTAAGTTTTAAAATTAAGGAGAAAACCCCCCAAAAGAGCCTTGATTCCTCTTTGCCACAGCAGGAATCTTCAGTGCCTTAGCTCATTTTAAAGTAACAGATGAGAATTAACAGATATCCCTCTTATGTTTGTCTCAGGTGGACCTGGGTGGTGGACTGAAGCCTCCCGGTTACTATGTGCAGCGTTCCTGTGGTCTATTTCCAGCTCCGTTCCCTCAGGATAGCGAGGAACTGGAGCGAATCACCAAACTCTTCTACTTCCTGGGCATCTTCTTGGCCAAGTGCATTCAGGACAACCGGCTGGTCGACCTACCAATATCACAGCCCTTCTTTAAGCTGCTCTGCATGGGGGACATCAAGTCTAACATGAGCAAGCTGCTATACCAGTCTCGAAGCTCACCGCAGGGTAACGACCCTGAGCGGCCCCACCTGCAGCCCTTCCTGCTACTGTCTGAGGTACAGTCTGAAGCATCGACTGAGGAAAGCCAGGAGACTTACTCAGTGGGCAGCTTTGATGAGGATTCCAAATCCGAGTTCATCATGGACCCACCAAAACCAAAACCTCCAGCTTGGTACCACGGTATCCTGACCTGGGACGACTTCCAGCTTATCAACCCACACAGGTCTCGAGACAGTTTTTAATGTTTAGCGTTCTCACAGTCAGCCTGAAAGCTCATGTTTTACCCAAGCAGGTCACCCTCTAGCTCACTGCTGAACCTGAACACATCCCGTGACATGTAGTACTGCTGAAGTTAAGTTCTAAGAAAACCATGAAATATAAGATGTGAGTTTTGGTCATTTTGAAACTTCTTGAAATCTGAGCAGCCTTAATTTTAAAGCACTAACAACAGAAACTTGGAAAGTGTCTGCCAACACTAAAAGGCTTGTGTTATCATCTGCACAAGCTGATGTGGTTTAACAACATTTGGTTCAATTTTGTTAAAGTGAAGCATGACTGAAACCTCATTCAGACAGAATTAACATGCAAAGTTAAGGAGGCAGAGCATAAAAAGAATATGTATTTTAAACTTGTGAAATTCTAGGATCTGTTCTGGTCTGCAGCAGAAACACAAATGGGGAGAGAGACGCACTAAACGAGTAGGAAATGATAAAGTCAGAGAGAAAGCAGGTCAACAATAGAATAACTACACTACAGCAGACTCATGATGCCCTTTTCCTCTCGCTCCTCTTCCTGCCTCCTCCAGGGCGAGTTTCCTGAAGGAAGTGAAGGATCTGGCAGTGAAGAGGAGGCAGATTCTGGCCAGTAAGAGTTTGTCTGAGGATGAGAAGAACACTAGGCTGCAGGACCTGATGCTGAAGAACCCGCTGGGCTCTGGACCTCCCCTCAGTGTCGAGGACCTCGGGTAAGAAAAGACGCATACAAAGGTGCTGAAGGTGTTACTCTTGTGGTAACGCGATCTGCATCTTTAGTGTTTGCTTAGAAGGGCTAGAGGTTAGTAAAGACCAAGACCAAGAGGACCGTGATAATAGCTGCTTTTTACTGTTACGCCTATAGTCCTTTTGGGGATACCAGACTGTAGATATAGTTTTTAATGCTCTAAATGTTTCATTTTAACATTGCAAGTCTAAGGGATTCACTTCCTTTTGGAGCCAGCCTCAAGTGGTACCTAAAGAAACTGCAGTTTTGTTGTGTGTTGGCTTTGTTCATCAGCCTCAGGGGGTTCTCCTTGCTCTAATCACAGCATACACAGCACGCTGAAGTCAAACTGGAGCTACCCTTTACCAAGAGCTAATAATAGCATTAGCAATTCATTTAAAAATCAAATAAGACAAATGAAATGGCAAAGAAAGTGGTACATAGTTATTTGGGAAAAGATGAAGATGAGTGGTACCAAGAAAGGTTTAGCATTTGTTTGCTTAAAATAAACAACTGGACTGAAACAAAATGACATTCACTTAACAGCACTATTTTCTTACAATAATGTTTTCACCAGAAACTGAGATGTGAAAAATCTTGTTTCATGTGAGACCACATGGGTTAGAATAAAGTCTTATGAAGTATTTGGGTACCGAGATTTAACTAGGCAATCTTTGTTGTGGTCAAAAACATCTGAGCAGAGGAGCAGCTCAGTAAATAACTTGTGTTCTAGTTCCAGCTGACAAGCACACATGCTGTCAGGACTGTCGAATACTTGAGCTCAGTATTTGCAGTGAAAGAGTTTGCACAGCAAAAGCAGAAAGTTTACGATTTTTGACTTGTTTTCCCATATGACACGGACCAGATGTTTGACAGCCACTTGAACTTTTCTCTGCAGGTTAAACTTTCAGTTCTGTCCATCCTCCAAGGTTCATGGTTTCTCTGCAGTGGATCTCAAACCAAATGGAGACGATGAGGTAAAAATGCCTCAGAGCAAGCTTCTTATGTGGATGGAAATATCTTCACGTAAATTTGCACATTTTACAAGAGTTCACTGAGTGTTTACTATGTGTATAGATGGTGTCCATGGAGAATGCAGAAGAGTACGTGGAGTTGATGTTTGACTTCTGTATGCACACTGGCATCCAGAAACAGATGGAGGCCTTCAGAGGTAAATGTGCAAAACTGGCACATTACTTCTCTACAGTGTCCTGTCTGTGGAGAAATCTGTTTTGCCCTCTTTGCTAGTTTTTCAGAAAAAAAAACAAAAAACACAAAATAAAATGGTTTCCTGTTTAAACGAGGAAAGAGGTGGACAACATAAAGCAAGAAAGTAGTGCTCTGTGTTCACAGGCAGTTGTTTTAATGCTGGGAACGCCCTTGACCTAATTGGACTTGGTCTTGGTAAAGTTTGAGCTTTACCGAGGCCGACAGGAGGAGATGCTATTGGCAACAACATGAAATTTTGAAAAATACACAGCTGCCAGTCTATTCTCACACCTGTTTCTAACCTGAGCTCTTTACTTTTTTTTTTCCCTAAAGATTGACTCTCATTTTAGACCCTTATGTTCTATCGACTCATTGTCACAATAGAATTGATTCCATTGCGACAAGAAACTTTTTTTGGTTCCCTTTCCCTGGCAGTTTAGTAAATTTGTGATTATTTCTAAAATCGAGTGAATACTTGGGTATCTAATATCATAAATGTTTCCTCTCCTCCTCAGAGGGTTTTAATCGAGTGTTTCCAATGGAGAAACTAAGCTCTTTTAGCCATAAGGAGGTGCAGATGATCCTCTGTGGCAACCAGTCCCCTTCCTGGACTGCTGACGACATCATCAACTACACAGAACCAAAGCTTGGTTACACCAGAGACAGGTATGACATGTTACATCAACACTAATGGAAACACCAAAAGTTGATTCTGTTCATGTGGACGGAGCGTCATGGTAACACTACGTCCAGATGAACAGAATCAACTTTTGGAGATTTACTTTCCTGGATGATTGAGAATGCTAATGGAGACACTGAGCTACGGCATCGTGTATTTAACCTCTCCTCTTCCTTCAGCCCTGGCTTCTTGCGGTTTGTGCGAGTCTTATGTGGAATGTCATCTGATGAGCGTAAAGCCTTCCTGCAGTTTACCACTGGCTGCTCCACCCTGCCACCTGGTGGTCTTGCCAACCTTCACCCCCGACTCACCATCGTCAGGAAGGTAAACTGGCTCTCTGAATGACTGAGTTTGTTAATGTGTGTAGTTTTAGTCAGTAAGCTGACTGACTGTTGCCTCCGTAGGTGGATGCCACAGACTCCAGCTACCCATCTGTCAACACTTGTGTTCACTACCTGAAGCTGCCCGAGTACTCATCTGAGGACATCATGAGGGAGCGCCTGTTAGCCGCTACCATGGAGAAAGGCTTCCACCTCAACTGACCACCGCTGCCACACTGAGCATGCTTCTCAAGTCATCTGTCCGTCTCGCCTTGTGACTGACGGATCAGCCAGCCAATCCAAACCAGCTGACTGACTGACGGCCGGACCTCCTGCTACAGGAGGAGGAGGATTTATGTTGCAGAAACAAAATGAAAGAAACGCTGTCACATCTTTCACACCTCTCTGACCGCCTCCTTCATCATCAGCAGCAGCATCCTCTTCCTCACCATCCTGAGCTGCTGCTGCTGGTCTGTTCCCAGCTTTGATGCTGCAGGCTTGCGTGTGTGTGTGTGTGCGCGCGTGTGTGTGTGCTGATCTCCTCCTCCTGTCTGCTCTCAGTTTGGTGCCTGGTTTGACTCGTAGCTTCTGTTTTCACTTCCTCCTCCCTGAAATGTTCATGGATCCCCACCTCCCCCCATTTATTGCTTTTTGTTTTTGTGTGTGTGCGACAGTTCTCTGGTTGTTACTGACCAGTTGTAAAGGTCAAAGGTCAGAGAGCCTTTGGTGTTTGTTTTACAATGAAGCTATAGAGACAAAAACACTGGCTGTGTGCAAGGCACATCTAAAGAGAAAGATTAAAAAAAAAAAAGAAAGCTCTGCTATCCCTGTATTTTCTTTGTATATTATAAACATTTATTTAACTCAAGTTGCAATTTGAGGTAAACAGATATTTTCAAATGTGTATGCTCCAAAAAAAATAATCATTAAAATGTTTGCAAAGTATGAAGTAAAGAATGAGTCTTGTGGTCTGTGGAAGAATATGAATCTTTGATACTTTTTTTTTTTTCCCATTTCGTTTGCACGTTTAAGTGTTTCAGTATTACAACCGCACTTCAACCAACATGAGGCTGAAGCAGATTTATCATCTACAGCAGTCCAGTTGCTGAGAATCACCGCGTAGAGATGTAATTGATTTAGATATTTATCTTGTAGCCTTTTTCTAAATTTTTTTTGCAAACTTATCATACAGATGTTTCAGTATTAAGGATATATTTTAAAAAAATGAACTAGAGTTATAGAATTTTTATTTTGTTTTTTTTTTATTGTTTTATTACATATTAGACATGATACCACCAAATGTCTTTACGTTTTGGTTTGTTACAAACAATTCCTGTGGTCTGCCAATACCCCGAAAGGCAAATTAAAAATAAAAAAATAAAATGTAATTCATTCCCCGCTAAATTCACACAACCGGTTTTCTTCTCGAATAAATTCAAACTGGCCAACTTCAGAGGGAGGCTTCCTTCTCTCAGCTGTGCAGATCGAACATCTGGATACACTGTACAGATGTGTATTAATATACTGACCAGAGTACATGTGGGCACTGAGTTGTTCTTTTTATTATTTTAACATCAGTACCTTTAAGCAGATTCTAAATTCAGACTGTAAGCTGCAGGCCAGTCCTCAGCCTGAAGAACAGTCCGTGACTTCCTTTCTTCTTTTTGTTAGCTGTCCACCATCTTGTCAATAGTGGTGAGGGGTGCGAGGATGCGGCTCTTGTTTGTTTCCACAATGTGTCCGTTCTGGATAATCTCATCCAGGATAATATGAACTCGATCCAGATTGAACATTATCTGATAAAGGCGAAGGGTCAAGGAAACAAGGAAATAAAGAAAGACAAAGACTCCTACTGAACAACTAGTGATGGGTAACTTTTACATGAATATTTGACCTCCGCTCTAAATCTATTGTGTGTCTCCAGGTTATTTTATTTTAGCCATTCTCTGTCCTTGTCAATGGTCACTGTCCTTCAGCTGACTATACAATGTATATGAAGTAGCTTTTAAATAATAATATTATTTATTATTATTATTTGAAATTAGTTAACAAGCAATTAAAAATTACTGAGCTTTGGTAAAATATACACTGTGCTTTTAGCATGACTCTTATACATGCAGTGTGTGCAGCTGTGGTTGTGTTACAGGATACATCCAGTTCACTCTGTAGGGAGAAATGCACATTAGACTGAAACATTCAAACAGCAGCAGCTTCATGCATTTCAACAGTGTCTTCATTTGTTGTTACAGACATCTCAAAAAGTGTACAATATGTTTGAAACTGTAATCATTACTTTTAATGCTTGTAAGACTCTTGTGTCAAGCCAGCCTCCAATTCGAGACTTGCAGTCAAGCTAGCCTCGTGTTTGTTTTCTGTTCCCTGTGTATTCAGAGATGTGGAAACCTGACTTCAAAATAAAAGCCAACTTCAAGTAAATTAACAGATATGTTAAGAACATAATAACATATAATTTAGCCTTGTTTACACACTCTAATGTTAGATCCACATGACACAACCTTGTACCCTAGTAGCACCCTGTCAATATCAAGGCCATCTTATTTTGGATTTCAAAGTAAAAGCCCTGTGAATTTTCATTTTTGAACTGCTCTTTCAAATAGAGTAGAATAGAATAAAGTTTTATTATCCCAGGGATGCTCCATAAATCACCCCTCCAATAGCCAAACCCACCTGTTCTCTGATTGGATAGTTAAATTTGTGATTAACATGACATTGGCCAATCAGATGAAAGGAAGAAAAACCGGGTCAAAATTCGTACTTGTAACTTGAGTGCCGAGTTTCACACCTATTAGTCCACACACAAATCTTTTTTTACGCACACACAAATTATTTTTACACATACGAATCCTAATTTACAAGTACAAAATATTTATGACCACAATTGGCGCCCATATTTATACACCCTCACAATGGTATCGTGTGTGGGAGTCAGGGTTTTAATAGTTTTGCAATTTTCATTAGTTTTTATTTTTATTTAGTTTTGACTTCAGATTTTCAATTTTATATCAGTTTTAATTAGTTTTTACCAAATTGTTTGCTAGTTTAGTTTAGTTTTTATTTTTTTGAAAATCCTTAGTTTCAGTTTAGTTTTGATTAGTTTCAGTTATAGTTTTAGTTGTGTTTGCAATAATTAAGTGTAACAAAATCCCAGTTTCATCATATCAGTCATTCTCTTCTGCTTATCCTTGGGTATGTTGCTATTCCAGCTACCATACCCTGCACCCTGGACGGGTCGCAATGACCTTGTAGTACCATATCACCCTATTAGAGCACTTCGCTCTCGCTCTGCAGGCCTACTTGTTGTTCCTAGAGTATTTAAAAGTAGAATGGGAGGCAGAGCCTTCAGCTTTCAGGCCCCTCTTCTGTGGAACCAGCTTCCAGTTTGGATTCAGGAGACAGACACTATCTCTACTTTCAAGATTAGGCTTCAAACTTTCCTTTTTGCTAAAGCATATAGTTAGGGCTGGACCAGGTGACCCTGAATCCTCCCTTAGTTATGCTGCAATAGACATAGGCTGCCGGGGGATTCCCATGATGCATTGAGCTTTTCCTTTCCAGTCACCTTTCTCACTCACTATGTATTAACAGACCTCTCTGCATTGAATCATACTTGTTATTAACCTCTGTCTCTCTTCCACAGCATGTCTTTTATCCTGTCTTCCTTCTCTCACCCCAACCGGTCGCAGCAGATGGCCCCGCCCCTCCCTGAGCCTGGTTCTGCCGGAGGTTTCTTCCTGTTAAAAGGGAGTTTTTCCTTCCCACTGTCGCCAAAGTGCTTGCTCTAAGGGGTCATATGATTGTTGGGTTTTTCTCTGTATCTATGAAGCGCCTTGAGGCGACTTTTGTTGTGATTTGGCGCTATATAAATAAAATTGAATTGAAAATTGAACTTTTGACAGAGTAGGATAGACATTATCAAATGAGGAGAAGGAGTTTTCTGGGATTGAAGATCCTCTGGATGAGTGGCTAAAAGCTATCATTTTGTCATTGATTGGTAATTGACTGATAACTGGCCACATTCACAGCTGTATTGACTTGTTGTGGATGTTGTCTATCCCATGTTTGAGGACTACAATTAACAGATTGAAAACAGCGACACTAAGGGAAGAACATGCAGTGCGACCCTATCAGTTGCCAGTGTCGGTTGGGCTCTGTGATGAATCAGGTGAGCTGGCTTCATGGCTGAACCAAGACATAAATTGCCCCAGGTGTTTAGAGGTAGGAAAGGCAAAATGTATATTGCAATTTTGTGTTTAAGCTTTAATGATCAAAAGAAACTGAATCGTGTTTAGAAGATAAGATGCCTGTGTTCGTTTAATGCGTTCCCATGAGGAGGCCGGCTGACAGTCTGGAAGACCCAGTATCTGACCTGGGGACGACAGCTGATTTAGCGCTGACTCGACCACAGGACACCATCCCAGTTAAGAGGGAAAAGCTGAAAGGCTGAGTATCACTCTGGAGGGAACCTGTGGGACAGCAGGCTGAACGAAACATGTTTTTTGTTCACACATTAAAACGTGTGAAAGGAGGGAATGTTGGGATTGAAAATGTTTGATTTCTATTACTAAAATAAGTGGTTATAATCATTTTCATACACACATTGCAAATGTGCCCAATAATAAGTTGGCACTAAGTCTTTTGAATTTCAAAAGCTTCGTTCGACGTGACTGACCGGACTGATATATTGTTGGAAATGACTTAGAGGTGCAGAGGGATAACTGCAAACATGCTTACACACATAGATTATGATTAGAATAAGTCTGGGTCAGAGAGTGCCGAACATGATATTCTAAACCAACTTTGAATCACTAGAAGAACAATGGATAATACCATTAGATTATCAAGGCTAGGCAGAGAGGTGTTTTGCTTCTCTGTCTCTTACAGACGAGGGAGCAGATACCAGACGAGGTCACGAAAATACGAGGATGACACCAAGACTGCCACGTCCGTGCGGGAGGAAGATAGCTCCTTTAATCTATGTTTTTGTCTTACTATATAATGTTGTACAGCACACTTGAGGGTCATCCTTTTTGTGAAACATGCTGCTGGTTCACATAGATGTCCACAGCGCTGTGTAAACTTGTAATTTCAACTGCCAAAAGCAAAGTAAATCCTTTTTTAAAAGACAAACCTTTCTCCTGAGATTCCTTCCAAAAATTGTGAACATGACAACTGTCAATATAGAGTGACATTAACTTGTGGAAACAGCAACTTTGCTTTTAAGAGTGTTCTGAAGTCAGTGAAAGAGTGGGTCATATATGGGCAATTTCAACGGGCCATTACCTTGAAAGGCAAAATCAAGGTGACTTGAAATTGACTTGGTATCCCCATGAGAGTGTACACTGTTGATCTAGAATTAAATTATCCTGTGGAAACAGCAATTTTCATTTTAAGAGCATTCTGAAGAAATTGAAAGAGTATATCATATATGGGGAAATTCAAAGGGGCCATTAATTTAAAAGGCAAAATCAGAGCAACTTGAAATTGGCATGGTTTTACTGTGGGGTTGGACACTGTTGATTTAAGGTGAAAAATTATCCTGTGAAAACAGGAATTTTCCTATTTAGAGCATTTTGAAATCATTGAAAGTTAAGTCATATATGGGCAATTTGAAATGGCTTTTATTTTGGAAGGCAAAACTCAGACTGACTTGAAATTGACATGGTATCACTGTGGGGTTGGATACTGTTGATATAAAGTGCAACTAGTCTTTGGAAATATGAGTTTTGCTTTTAAGAGCATTCTGAAATAATTGAACTGATCACTGACTTCGTCAGCTGGTGCGAACAGAACCATCTTCGCATCAATGCCAGCAAGAGGAAGGAGCTGGTGATTGACTTCAGCAAGAAGCCACCAACTATTACACCAGTGAACATCCAGGGTTTGGACATTGAAATGGTGGAGTAGTACAAATACCTGGGTGTTCACCTCAATAACAAACTGGATTGGTCCACAAACACAGATGCACTTTACAAGAAGGGTCTAAGTCGTCTCCACCTGCTACGGCGGCTGAGATCCTTCGGGGTGAACAGGACACTCCTAAGGACGTTTTACGACACTGTGGTGGCGTCTGCTATTTTCTATGCTGTGGTCTGCTGGAGTGGCGGAATGGCAGAGAGGGACAGGGAGAAACTCAAACTGGTCAGGAGTGCCAGCTCTGTCCTGGACTGTCCACTGAAGTCCATCGAGCAGGTTGGGGAGGAGAGGATGTTGTCTAAGCTAACATCCATCATGGACAACACCTCCCACCCCCTGCATGAGACTGTACGAGCACTGAGCAGCTCGTTCAGCAGTAGACTTACGCCCACAGTGTAGGAAGGAGCGCTACCGCAGGTCATTCTTACCAGCAGCTGTCAGACTCTATAATGCAACTTAACATTCTTTTGGTCATCTTACTCACCAGCTTGTTTACTGTACATTTTATACATATCTCTGTACAATTTTCCAATTTTTCTATACACATTCTGTACACTGTTATCTGTATATACCTGTATTTACGAACTTCGGTTGCTTATGTTTATAGGACCACATTGTGCCTTCCTTTTACATTTTATTTTCCCTTGCTGCAAGAGCTCTGTAACGCCGAAATTTCTCATCCGTGGGATAATAAAGCTTTATTTTATTCTAGTCTACTCTATTGAAAGAGTAGTTCAAAAATGAAAATTCACAGGGCTTTTACTTTGGAATCCAACATAAGATGGCCTTGATATTGACAGGGCGCTACTAGGATACAGGGTTGTGTCATGTGGAGCTAACATTAGAGTGTGTAAACAAGACTAAATTATATGTTATTATGTTCTTAACATATCTGTTAATTCACTCGAAGGTGGCTTATATTTTGAAGTCAGGTTTCTACATCTCTTCCCGTAATACTTTGAATACACAGGGAACAGAAAACAAACTGGAGGCTGGCTTGACGCCAGTTTTGAGACCTGCCTTAGACCTGCACTGATAATGGATCCAATGGTTTTCACCCCTCAGCAGTATAGCTCGAGAATGAAGTGAGGTAAAATTTACCAATTCAAAAGGTGCATCTACAAAATAGCTAGTCATTGTGACTTTGACCTCAAGTTCTGAGGCTTTTTAGGATTTTCACATTTCTACCACAGATGCATCTACTAGGATGCTGAGGTGTAGCACTGGCGGCTACCAGTATTTATCTCTGTAAGAACCTCGATCAAACTGAACTCACCACCCGGCTGAAGTATTTATCCAAGACCTCCACAAAGTTATGAACCAGCTCGTAGATGGACAGCTCATTCTGTGAGAGTAAAGAGGAGAAACACGTCCTGTTGACCATTGAAAGGACGAAAGAGGTGTAAAATACCTCCGATCACACTCACCTCACTGTCTGTGATGCCCACCACGATATACAGAGCAGCATACTGGCGGTAAACCAATTTAAAGTCTTTGTACTCCACAAAGGAACACTGCAAACAGAGAGGGGTTATAAACATGATATTGTTATGTTATTTATTTGATCTAAACAAGACTGGGAACTCGCAGACAGACACCTGATCTTTCTTGCGGCTCAGGCAGTAGCGTACTACATCGGCCTCAAGAGCTGCTCTTCTGCTCAGCTCCACAGAGTGATAATACCTGGACAGCCTGGTCTGACCCTGTCGGTTCACCATTAGCACGAACTTGATCATTATCCGATCGGTTGCTGGCTGCAGAGGAATCGTAAAGTCGATATTATCAGTACAGACCATTGCCCCGTGGTATGAGATATTGCAATCTAATACCTCACTCCATACCTGAACGTTTGTTTTACTTACCGCCAGCTGTTAGCTTGTGCCAGTTGCTACATTAACTCCATCAAACGGGCTAAAACGGGAACTTCTGTTAACGAGTTTTTGCCCCAATCTAATGTTATTTTAAACACAATGCTGTCGGTTTACAGGATTAAAGTAAGATTACTGTAAAGTACTTACTGTAAGGGTAAATAAATACCAGCGAAAGAGGACATTCAACAATATACAGCCATAGCATTTGGTACGCATGCGTAGACAGGTGCCTTCCAGGGTAACAGTTATTCCCTACATTTGAACGCAAGTACTTTCTACTTATACTTTAAAAACATGCTCGTAATATAAGCTTCAAGACATTTGAGGGAGTAATTATTCAACGCAAACAATCCAAAAGAAAATCCCATTAATGTTTGCATTTTTCTCCTTTGAAAGATGCATAATACATAATTTGTACATAATTTATTGTACTGTACTCACGGTTTAAAAATGCTCGTTACGATCCTGGACGGGGTTTTAGATTCAGCTGTTTAGAAGTTGTGGTTGTGGTACTTAAAAGGAGCAATAGACAATAACCACAATGTATCTGCTAGCTAAAGGTAAAACTGCTGTATTTCCCTATACATCTTAATATATGCTCCGTTAAAGAGTTATATTTTACTACCCTTTCTTTGAGCAGTGAAGGTTCCATAATATATTTGGATAGCAGGAAGGGAAAAGGAGGATGGATGTGTCCCGTCAGGCATTGCGGCTGGGTTCTCCCACCTTGACCATCGGATCCGAGAGAGGTCGGGGGAGAGAACAGCAATGGCGGCCGGTTAGCTCTATACAAAACACCAAGTCCCCAATCAGCCGCGCGCACCACATCGCTCCGAGGAAAGCCAGTTTTACACAACACAGCGGAGCCAGCGAGACAGGGACGGAGCTGAGACACGGGCTTTAGGGGGCGGGGATCCCTCCGCGGATCGTTGCTGCCTGTGGAGACTTTCCTTCTACTTAAAAAAAAAAATTATGGACGAACACCCCGGCGGAGGAGGGGTCGGAACGAGTGCCCCACGACAGCCTCCGCCACCGCAGCAGCAGGGGAATAACAGTAGTGCTAATCCGCCAATTGGAGGCGGTGGTGGCGGAGCAGTCATGGTACCACACCAGCCCGATGAGCTACCTCGGCCGCAGCAGCAGTACACAATCCCCGGCATCCTGCACTACATCCAGCATGAGTGGGCCCGGTTCGAGATGGAGAGGGCGCACTGGGAAGTGGAGAGGGCCGAGCTTCAGGTTAGCCCTCCCAACCTAGCACTGAATTCCAACCATGCTAACCCCCAACAACAACAACATGGACAGTGTGTAGACAATTGGTTTTAGAGAGGTAGTGGCAGTGTTGCAATATTTAATTTATTATTTCATCGATTAGTTAGGCATGGCCTTGGTTTAAACGGGAGGCAAAAGCAGCTAAACTCGATATTTGTAACCCGACTGGCTAAGTGGCTAAGCTAAAGGGTCAGCTCTGGGTTACCGTTAGCTCGACTAGTGGCAGCGCTTAGCTTCAGTCGGTATCAGACAAATTTAGCAGGTAGCCGAAGCTGTTGTTGTCGTTCTCCTCTGTTAGCTGATTTGTTCATATGAAGCTAAAACGTTCCCACCGTGGCTACTGAGTTCAGGCGCTAGTTGGTAATAGAGAAGTGAATCCAACCGACTGTCAGCTATCTAATCTCAGTCATTTTGGTTTGTCACGCTAGCTGTTAGCAGTGTTAGTCGCTAATGTTGCTTTTGAGTCAACAGCTGGGCCCGAGCGACTGTGATTCACAGCACATAAGGAAAAGAAATGAAATTGGAGGAAAACTACGTAACCATTTAAAAGTTATTCTTTTCAGTATGAATGATGAAATAAACTCAGTAGTTAACTTACTAAGTTAGTATTGAAAAATAAAAAAATTGTGACATCAAAATATTATAAACATGAGATACAAAATAAAAAAACAAAATGTTCAAGCCCGTATATTAGTCATATCTTACTGTCATATTTGATAATAAAAAAAATCAAATTTAAAATTAAATTAAAGAATAAAAACACTTGAATTTTAAAATCGTAAGATAAAAGGCAGGCCTTAACTATCAGCGTTACAATTGTAAGTTAGGAGGGTAAGACAATCAGATAAAAGGTCAAAGCTTTTAGCAGGCATGATAAAATGAGAGCATTTCTAGTTTTTCACAGTCTCGGGTGGTAGAAGTACTTTCACCTCAGTAAATGGGCTGCCCATGCACTTAAGATGATAAAATGTAATCACCTATTGAATGTGGCATGTACTAATATGATAATCAGTGGCATTAAGTAACAAACAAAGACAAGACATTTTTAAACCATGTAGATTTATTTAAATCCACACCAGTGTGGAGTGCCTTTGGTTTCCTTGTAAAAAGAATACAGTGTCTTTGTTTTGTAATAAACAAGGCTAATTCTTTGACATATAAATGAGTTATTATCAAATCTTTTATCTGTTTTTAAAGGTGTCTATGTAAGATCAGTTTAGTGTTACATAGACTTGGACTAACTAATAGTTTCTTGAAGCTATTTATGACCACTGTTTAGAGTGTATTCACCATGAGGCCATCAAATAGGGTTATGGCAGAACCATTCTATGTATTTATTTGAATAATAGTATTTGCTTTTATAAGTTTCCTGCTACTTGTATAGTTCCTGCTTTAAGAAAATGTTTTAATTCACACAATTATTAAATACATAGAAAATGTATGTAATTTAATACTGCTCTGTATGTGTCTCCAATGGTGTAATGGTTAACACATTCACTTGGTAAGAGAAAGGGCACAGGTTTGATTTTAGCCGGCAACATAAATCCTCTTTTGGGTTGGGTCAGGAAGAACATCTGACATCAAACGTGGAGCTACCCGCTGTGGCAACTCTTTGTATCAAGCCTTTGTGACAGGAAAGCAGTCAAAAGTAGATTTTTTACATACATTGTTCTATATAAAGCTCTAATACAGGTCGGAATCACCAGACACCCCACGATACAATAATTTCACAATACCTCAGTGATGATATGATGATATTGCAATTTTGAACATTTTGTTTGGGATATACTGAGTATTGCCATAACATATATTATGATTTGTGACCTTTTTTGACTACAAATAATTTCCTCAAAGTTGAACTTTTAGAATTTGTTTTTATCCAGTAAAATAAAGTTGTCTCACTTGAGTTATTTATTTATTTGCTGCAAAATGAGAACATCAATAGCAACACCTGGTATAATTGTTGCTATAAGATGGATTCAGTCTGGAATTGAATGGGGTCAGGTTGGCAATTACATCTACTGTTTCTGATAATACAGCAGTAAACTGTGATAAATCATTGAAAATCACACCTGTTGCTGTCTACACAGACAGAAATTCATATTTAAATATTACATTTGCGCTCGATAACCTTCCTGTTCTTTTGGAATGTAACCAGAATACAACTAGCTGGCAGCCAGTTGAGTTGAGTTGAACTGTGTTCACTGGTAAGGACTCGTTCAGACTCATGGCAACATGTTGGCAATCTGTCTACATTTATAAACTAAACAGCAGCCATTTGCAAACTTATTGAGAGTGACTGCTGTCAGTCCAAGTAAAACTGTGACCTCTTCTTCATAGTATTCCCAAAATATTTTACTTTTATTTAATAAAATACTGATTTTGTCCCTATATCAATATAACCTTGCAATGCAGAATATCACATTACTGTCCTGTATCAATTCTTTCCCCATCCCCAGTAACGTTTAACCTTAAAAATGTAGAACAGTTCAAATAATATGTGATACTTAAAAGTAAAAACCATTCATTGAATAGATGTTTTTTTTGTTTGTTTGTTTTAAAGTTATAAATAGTTATTACTAAGTACAGCAGAAAGCAGATCTCTCACAGTCAGGCTGCTACAAATCACGCCCATCCAGTTGCAGCTGTGTCACCAAGCCTGTGTTATTTTAAAAAAGCTACCTTAGTTTATGTAATGGTGGAAGCTTTTGTGTCTATATCTGTGAATACCTCTGGGTTTGACCGATTGCCTTGTACTTTGGGACCAGTTAATTAAAAGCCACCATCAATCAAATTTATCACCACTGACCGTCATTGTTTCTTGCAGGCAAGCTCGGAATTGGACTTTGTTCTGTTCTTGTTATTTGTTGAGTTGGTATGTTTATCAGTACCCGAGCGCTCTCCTCGTCCCATTGGCAAAGAGTCAAACTTGTATTGCAGCGTCACTGATGCTGGATGCCTTAAGCGTGACTCTGTCAGAGCTCCTGATAAGAGTGGATACCAGCTGCTGATGAAGCTTGAGCGGAACAAATAAGTGGAGGTGTGAACTTGGCGTGCAGGAGAGGGGGCCAGTGAGGAATTATTGGACGCTGGTTTATTAATACAAACTGTCAATGAATGAATGTGAGTTAGTATAACCCACACTCTATGAACTCGCAGTGAAAAGAATGAAATGGTGTAGACAGGAGACAAATGTAAAGGAACAAGCGGTAAAGTGTCTCAGTAAGGTGTTAGCCTCACATGTGAACATCACCAGAACATCTTCAGACATTTTTGATCCTCAAAGATGTCTTGTCTTGATTTGGAGTGAGGCTTGCATGGTCCCAAAACATACCAACGCAATGCCTCCCACAGCAAAATCAGAGCTCAGCCCAAATGGCTGAGATTTCATTCATAGTTTCTCCCTGTTCGTATGAATTTGTATGATTAGATGTGGTTGTTTTGAAGTTACTTGTAAGAAGATTAGATTTTAGCCACATTTTTTGTTGTTGTTGTTGTTTTTTAATTTTCTTATTCTCTCATCCAAGCCCGTGTAGGGATGAACTACAGGATGCACAACCCTTTTGAACAGACAAGTAAAAAAGACAGAATATTTAAAATTTGTGGTCCTGGTTTATTTGACATTTTTCTGTGCTTTGTTTTCTGTCCTTTCATTTGAGCTTGGTGATTGTCAAAACAAGATATCCAGTTAGTTTACATAGCTCACAGAGCACATTGTATGTTAACGGTTCATCTGCATATTAATGCAACTTCTGGGGGCTTATTGCAGATGTTTCTCTGTGTGAAACAACGAAGTTTCGATGGAGCAGCTACAAAGTTTGTTTTTCTTAACGTCAGAGTTTTCTCATCAGGTGGTTTGATAAAAGACTCACTAGCTTTTTCCCAGTAAAAATTTTAATGGTGATTTCAGGAACAGCGCTGCTGTTTTTGGATATTAGAAACACGTTTTCTTCCATGCTACCTGATTTCACCATCTCTCTCCTGCTGCTGTTGTTATCGGTGGTTTTGTTTAAATCTAGGGCTCTGTGGGCTTAATGACGTCAGACTTCTTACTCACACACTGCTCCTGAATACGTTTGTATTTCAGGTCTGTTTTAGCAGCAAATGTGGATGAAACCCTCACATTTACATCATTTAACACATCGGCGCCTACTGAGCTGTGCATTAAAACGAAACGTCAAAGCAAAGAATTTATGCCAAGAGTTTCTTTTAAATCGAATTATTCGATGAATCGTTGCAGCCGTAAATGTCAGCATCACAGGTGTGAAATGCCTACATATAGACAACTAAGTTAAATGGGCCAGCCCAGGTCACCAATATGTGATCCAGGTTTTTGAGTCAGGATTTGACCCATTCGCGATCCAAATACTGGATCAGTGCATCAAGATAAAATGCTCCCTGGCAGACAGAGTTTCACTTGTGGATGTCAGAACTCTGATCCAGTTTGATGTTAGACAAGTCTCAATTCAAGCTATACAGTAACATAAGTGTCTAACTGTGTTCTAAAATCCTGTCTCAATCCACACACAGGCTTTTTAATCCATTATTGGTCTAATTTGCCTAATCTTCACTCTGCTTCAGACTCGTTGGCAACAAACAGAAATGTTTCAGTTTAGTGGCTGTGACTGTTAAAATGGAAGGACTTCCTGTTTTCTCTGTGTTATTTATTCAAATTCATAATGTACTTCATAGGTACACTAACAATGTACAATTGTTAGTGTGAGAACAAAAACCTGTTGGTGTTGTTTCTTTGTGGTAATCACTTGCGTTTTGGTGACATGGATTCAGCAAGTGTGTCTCTGACGTCTTCTCAGGTTCAGTGATGTGATCTAGGGTCGTCAAAAAGAAAAAGATACTCAAATACTATTGACACTAAAAATTGCTCATGATCTTATATGCTCATTTGCAGCAATATTGATACTGACAGTGCTGTCTTCGCCTCCTCCAGATGACACACAGCCACAGTGCTGCCCTCACGAATAGCTAAGGCCGTTTTTGTGCTCGCTGCGTCGCTTGTGTCGCAAGTGTTGTGTGATTTTTATTTATTTATTTTCTTCTTTCTTCTTCACACAGTGATGACTGATGACACAGTCTCGTGGCATGTCAGCCAGTCAAGCGCCTGTTGATTTTTGTAACTTGGTGTGTATTTGGGGGTGAAAAAAAGCTAAAAATCGCAAATTATTAGCAATGTATTGGGATAATATTGTAATGTTTGGGTGTGATGAAACATAAAGTGTTATGTTAAGTGTTAAAACCCAGATTGAAAGTGAAAAAGTTAACCAGCACC
The DNA here is from genome assembly GCF_000239375.1 of Pundamilia nyererei. Classification (NCBI taxonomy): domain Eukaryota; kingdom Metazoa; phylum Chordata; class Actinopteri; order Cichliformes; family Cichlidae; genus Pundamilia; species Pundamilia nyererei. The sequence goes on from NW_005187430.1 coordinate 137,646, forward strand.
TAGACAGAAACAACAGCATAAAATACCGTCTTTGTTTGTTTGTTTACTTTTAAAAGTAGTATTGAGTATGAGATTTTTTTCCTGGATGTCAGTATGGAGCTTGAAATTTTAGTATCATGACAACCCATAGTCCAATTTATGTCCTGTTTTCCTGCATAAACTGGACAGAATTGATAGATTGCGATCTACCTGCAGATGCAGCATAATTTTGTCCTTCCGCAGCTTCCCTTTTGCACTTCCCTTTTTGCATTCTGTTCTGCTCAAGCCCCACAGGGATCTGCATACCAGAACCTCCAAATGTGAAGATATGTGGCAAAGCAAGTTTGGAGTTTGTCTTTATATAGATAACCTGTTCCTAATAATTCAAATAAGCCTACAAAGAACGCTGTTGTGTAAAACAAACTGACATATGTGATAGGGCTGCCACGATTAGTCGACTATTAAAATCGTCGAAGACTAATTTAATAGTCGACGCGTCGTTTGAAGCTTTGTAAGATCCCAAAAGACGCAGGAATAAGTAGTGTAATAACGGACTGAAACAGAAGATGGCAGCACTGCATGTACAAGGATGCCAGCTGCCATTAAACCCTGGAGAAGAAGCTGTGTCCCAGAATTCGTAGCACGGCCCTGCTCAGTTGTCAACAATGGCAGCAGCTAGTTAGTTTTAATATTACTCATATTATTCTTTCTGGGTCACAAAATAAACATTTAACATATTTTCAGGCGAGAATGTAGCTGTGTAAACTTCAAACATCTGCTCAGTTTATCAAGACACCACATATTTTCAAAAGCGCTCCGATGTTTTATGTGGGTAACAGACGTCTCACCAGCTCGATAGCAAGCCGGGGTTCAAGGCTCACTAGAGCCGTGAGAACACCGGACTCCCGGCAAATCGTTTTCAAGCCCACCGCTGTCTTTCGCTACTCAGGTTAAACATGTAATATAAGTCACTTAGATAACTTAAAAATGGTATTGTTTGGCTTTTTTTTTTTTTTAGTATTTTATTTATTCCTGAGTAAATCGGTTTGGCTGAGATTAAAGTTATAGTTTTTACACAGCCTAATAAATGTCAAGCAGACAACAGATTATCAGAAGTGTGAGATGCTCGAGAATATACTCCAGTGTCCTGTTATATTTTAGATAGCAAGGAGCAGACGGCTGAGTTTATTAAACTTCACCGAAACAATCTGCAAATGTCATTAAAATTTAATAAACTCTCATCTTGTCTTTATTTTTAGTTAGAACATACCTTAAACACTTCAAGCTGTAAGCTAATGATAGTTATATAAGAGCAGATGCTACTGGTGCAATAAGCTGTACATTTTACGTCCAATGGATGCATGATCTGATTAGTCGACTATCAAAATAATCGTTTGTGGCAGCCCTAATATGTGAGCTGTTTGCTGCCTTTGTTCTGTGGTTCTGCGACTTTGTAGAACTCAATCTGATCTTTGCTCACAAGACGTTACTAAACCCATGAGTTTTGATCACGATCAGGTCAAAGGTCGTCTTCTTTACCTGGAGAGAGAGTAGCAGTAGTTGGGGCAGGGCAATGGTAACTCCATGTTTTGATATAGAGGACAGGGCTGTAGCAGCCTGGCCTACTGGGACCTGCTCTGACAGCCTGATCCCAGCTGGACACTAAAAGTAGACAAGCCCGAAATAACTGACGCGCGCGCACACACACACACACACACACAGACTGAGATCCAAATACCTGTCAGTCATAAACATGATTGAACGATCTGTGACTTTTTTTTTTAAAACTGTAATATAATTTTTAGTTAAGTTATCATTTATGTTAGAAGAGGCAGGATTGAAGAGTTCCTCTGGTCTTTGACCTGTTCTTGTTTCTCAAAACATTCAGTGAGGATATTTCTGGATCCTGTGGATGTTTTGGTCATTCTCCACAACTTTAAAAGGTTGAGATCTTTTTGGGTTCTGCTTAAAAGTCTTAAAGACAGGTTGTCAGTAAGTGTTCTCACAAAGGAAACAAGTACAAATCTGTGTCTCTCAGTCATACAGTTGTTCAGAAGAATTGCACCGATGCCCCCAACCCCCATGTTCAGACCAGTCTTATCTGTCAGTGTGGCAAATCTGGGTCAATGAGCTCATTTCACACACACGCACACACCTTTGTCATCATCACCCCAGTACTCTGACTTCACCTTGGTCTCTAAGGAGCGTTTGATTCATGCACACCAGGTGCACTGGTTGGAAGGGGTTTTGTGACCTGTACACATCCAGTGAACTGGCCTTGAGGAGCAGCCTTTCTCAGATTAATGTGATCAACAACAAAGACCTTCAAACTGCAGGATATTTTCTAATTAGTCTGAAGTCTCTCTGTAAAAATACAAGCAGTGTGAGGGTAATCCTACCTACAACTATGTCTGTGGACGTTTCAACAAAAGAAAAAAAAAATCAGAATCATAGTCTTATCCAGTTCTGTTCCAGCAAGGAACAATTGCTGGATTTGATAAAATATTGAATTTGTGTGTGTGTGTGTGTGTGTGTGTGTGTGTGTGTTTTCACATTTAAACATTACATCTCAATTTCACACAGATTTTGTGCTGATGTTAATGACAGAGGAAGTTTAGAACTCTGCAGTTAGTGAGTCATCAGAGCTCTGATTAATTTTATGCTCTGTGTGCCTGTGCTGTCACACCTTCTTGGCTGAGTTGCTGTAGTTTCTAAATGTTTGCAGCTTGTATGTTGCCACTTACAGATGATTGTGAAATTTCTTCCCTACTAGATGTTTCACAAACTGATTTGTTGTGGTGATGGCATGCAAATTTGATAAGCTCTTTAGAATTACATTCTTTCCCGAATGTTTTTAAAAGCAGACTGCATGACTAGGGGCTTTTATACACCTGTGGCAATGGATTAAAAACACCTGAAATCAAAGATTAAGAAAGAGTGGTTCAATCTTGTATAGTGTTGTAAAGATTCTTATTCTATTTACCATTTTTCTCACTCTCCCTCGCCTCACCAGACTTACCTCTTTTGCTTTCTCACCACTGATTGACTCTGGAGTTTGTCCCTTAATTGAACTCACGTGGCACACATAATATAAGGACTGAATTCACTTTAAGCTCCCTCTTTTCACTCCCACATTCGGTGGCAGCTGAGGTGAGTTTGATTTGTTCTTCTAAATTTAAAACTTTATTCTTAAGTTAGTGACTTACAGTCGAACCTTGTTTACTCTTTCAGAGTTTAGCAGTCCACATGTGTCTTCCTTTAAATTATCACCAATTACACTGAAATAAACTCAGATATATGGCAACTAATTGATGGCTGTTTTCTTTGCATTCTGCCCGGATGAGGCCATGGTGATAACAATTTCCACCTTCCTTTGAAAAACCACCTAATTAACATATAGTGTATATGTGAAGCTGTGCAGTGAACACACTGTGACAGTCTGCCTTAAAAAAGAAAATAAGAGCAATTATATTTACACATGCCAAGTGCTGACACTCACTGTCCAAACATGTGGTCTGTGGAGCTCAAATGCGAGCCCAGTGTTGTTGTATCTCCCCAATTATAAATCAAGTGCAGGACTCGAGGCACTTAAATTAGACAAAACACTGCTGCAGAGTTTTCTTTTGGCGGTGTTTTGGCTTGAAATTTTGTCTCTCTGACCCATAAACAAAATGACAGACAGCAAAGAAGCGGTAGCACAGCAAAAAGTGAACCAAGGTGAAGTGAAAGATGGTTAAACTTGTTTTTTCAAGTGCAGTCAGAGCCTTTGTGTCTAAAAACAAAATAGCCTTTTTAACGAAAAACCTGTTCAACCAGCTTAAACGTGTAGAAAGCAATCTTTGCATCGTTGTTCCATCATTCACAACATGCTTATCAAGATAATGTAAACTGTTTTGAAAAAAACTAAATCAAAGCCTGTCTCTGTGTAGACTCACTACTAGCATAATGTTCCACATCATAGCACAGCAGAGATCCACATCAGATACAAACAGGTGTTGACAGACAGACAATAAAGAGAACCAACATGATTGTTAAGTTCAGGATAAGAAGTATGGTTAATGTAGCTATGAAACCCCTACTTGTAGCCATGAAGTAGCTTTGCTGAGAGATGACCATACATCTATCATATCACTCATGCAACCTCTGAAAGTTAAGGGAAACCCTGAATTTAACTGCAAGTTCTTAATTTCCTATTGAATATGTATTAGGGTTGTGTCACAATATATTTATACCTGTTATATAGAATAGAGAATGTGCATCTTCTTTTTGTTTTCATATTTTAATTGATATTTTATAGTGTTGGGGTTTGCAGTGTTTTGTGTTGTTTCACTTTAAATTTGTTTAAAAGGAAAAAGCTAAAAGTTGAAATGTAAATAGTTGTTTTTTGTATTATATGATTTATTTATTCACTCCACATTTTATGTGGAGTGAATAAATAAAAGTATATTTGCGTTGGGCCCTAGAGACAAAGCACGTACGAACTCCAAAACACGTGCAAACCCC
>NW_005187430.1:144061-192098 GCF_000239375.1 Pundamilia nyererei
ACACCACGAAACAAACGATAGCGTAAAATGAAACGATAGATGTTTTTATATCGTCATCCGATATATATCGTTATATCGAACAGCCCTAGGCCACCGTATTTTTTATTTTTTTTTAAAACCACGTGGGGTTTTTTTTGTTTTTTTGTTTTTACATTAGTAATTCCTTTTGTGCATAATTTTATATTGTTGTTAATAATAAATCAATCAATCAATCTTTATTTATAAAGCACTTTTCATACAGAGAAAATGTAGCACAAAGTGCTTTACATAGTTAAAAGCAGCCCACCCCACCCTCCAACTCACTCCCCACACTCTCAATACACATATATCCCCCCACCCCCACCCACACACACGCGCACACTTAAAGAGTAAAAATTGGGCTGGACTCGCATGAGCCAAGTGAGGAAACACTATAACAGGGAGCCGTCTGCACCGGGAGCTGGTCGCAGACCGCAGCCTCCAATTAATTAATTAAAGCAACAAAACAACCTGAAGAGCCGGTTAGCAGCCGAAAGAGCCGGTTCTCTGAAAAGAGCCAGAAATCCCATCACTAGTTGACAAGTAGTCCTGAAGAGTGAAAATGGATGATACAAGCAGTCTGTCCTATGCTCTTTAACATACCAAAAGCTGAAGTGAAACTGAGCGTTAAAAACAATGAAAAGTGTCCACCATAACCAGTGTCTGCACTTTTCATACCGTGTTTTATGATCTTTAGGGTTTCTTTTTCCTCATTTCATCCAGTCAGGGTGAACTCTGCTGTCGCTTTTTCCAACATTACAGTTTGGGATTTTCAGAGGACTGCATGGGAACAAGTTTGCCGGGACTGAAAAACCCCTTTTGGTAGTTCCCTACAGGCAAATACATATGTAAATGGAAATAAATGTACTAGCATAAATTAAGCAGAAGGCAGCGACACACTTCTCCTATTTCAGAGTTCACCAGGAACAGAAGAAGCACACTGTGCCGTTCTTGTAACGCTGCGTGCATGCATTCACGGCTTATACCATCTAACACACTCTCACGCACATATTCTGGTATGTCAGAGTGATCTCGGGGGTTGCCGTGGAGCTGTGGCTGTCAGTCATAGAGCTGGCCAATCATAGCGGGGCTGAAATAGTGTGGTTTGTTATGTAATCTTCTTTCTCACATCCCAGTTTACCCCTGACCACTCTCTCCTTCCCACTCTGGCTGTCTCTTTCAATCTGGGGGAGGACCTTTGGTTTTCCTGTTACCAGGCCATGTCAATATGGGCACGCTGGCAGAGAACACTGTGTATAAATGGCTCTTGGGACCTATTAGTGTTGGGTTTCAAGAGCAGCTGCTGGACTGACTGACAGACAGGTGTGGTTAGTGAGACAGGAAGCATTGCTTTCTGACAGGTGAGAGGACTTCACTGGTCAAAAAGAGTCCAGAGTCTAGTAATTCTAATTGATCATCATCTTTCTTTCTTGTCTTTGAGTTTCCACGCAAAACGAAAGAAATATTCTAATATGGTAAATGGTAAATGGCCTGTATTTATATAGCGCTTTACTAGTCCCTAAGGACCCCAAAGCGCTTTACATATCCAGTCATCCACCCATTCACACACACATTCACACACTGGTGATGGCAAGCTACATTGTAACCACAGCCACCCTGGGGCGCACTGACAGAGGCGAGGCTGCCGGACACTGGCGCCACCGGGCCCTCTGACCACCACCAGTAGGCAACAGGTGAAGTGTCTTGCCCAAGGACACAACGACCGAGACTGTCCGAGCCGGGGCTCGAACCGGCAACCTTCCGATTACAAGGCGAACTCCTAACTCTTGAGCCACGATCACCCGATCGTGGGTAAATTTGCAGTACAGTGCGGGTTTATGGAAATTCCATTAAAGAAGAAATTTTTATTACGTACTGACATGTTTCATCCTGTAATTAAAGGTTTTTAAACATTTTAAATGAATAATTATACTGTAAACTGAACTCCTCATTAATGCTTTGTTTGTATGTTTCTCCAGGCGAGGATAGCCTTCTTGCAGGGGGAGAGGAAGGGCCAGGAAAACCTGAAGCATGACCTGGTTAGAAGAATAAAAATGTTAGAATATGCATTAAAGCAGGAAAGGTAAGACACAGAATCTTCATAATATATTAGAGGGTCTCTTTACCTTACAATATAACATGTCTTGAGGTGAATTGTGTTGTTGTTAACTGGTGCTGTGTAAATAAAATTCAGTTGAATTGTTGGTGATCCGTAGGGGTTAAACTGGACTTCACACTGAAGGCTACCAACTATAACTTTAGATCACTGCTGATCTTTAAAAAAAAATCCCGTTAGATCTTTAATTTCCTTATTTTCAGTGCCATGAAAAAATATTTGCTGCCTTTTTTTATTTCTTAGTGGGGGTTTTTTCCTCGTTTGTCAAACTTAAATGTTTCAGAAGATCAAACAAATTGTTATACCAGACAAAGATAATCCAAGTATGTACAATATACAGTTTTGTCACAAAGTTGACCTGTTTGAAAAAGTATTTGCCTCCCTTGTTAAATCGTAAAGTAACAGAGATTAACCGCATTTTTTGGAAATCTGCGTTTGATTTCACTAGCCACATCCAGGCTCCAAGAGGGCAACAACACTCGTGCAGGAGGCTGCTAAAGAACCCAGAACAACTCCAGGTCTTACTTGCCACAGTTAATATCAGTGTCCAGGTTTCAGTAATAAAAAAAGAGACTGAGTAAAAATTGCACCCATAGAAGAGTTCCAAGGAGAAAACCACTGCTGGCCAAAAAGAACACAAAGGCTCGTCTCACATGTGCGAAAAGCATCTTGATGATTCTCAAGACTTTTGGGAAAATACTCTGTGGACTGATGAGACAAAATTTGAACTTTTTTGAAGGTTTGTGTCCTGTTACATCTGCTGTAAAACTCACGCAGCATGTCATAAATCATCAACAGTCAAACATGGTAGTGTGATTGTCTGAGGCTGCTTTACTGCTTCAGAATCATGAAAAGTGCTCTGTACCAGAAAATCCTGGTTTCCAGCCATCAATTCATCCCACTTGGCTTATGCGATGATCCAAAAACACACACGCAAGCCCACCTCTGAATGACTTTATAAAAACAAGAAAACAAACAAACCCATAAATAAAATCAAAGTTTTTGAGCGGACTACTCCGGATTTAAATCTGATTTGCTAAATAAGTCATTCATGCTAGAAAACCCTCCAATGTGACTGAATTTAAACAACTCTGCTAAAAAATAGTGGACCAAAATTCCTCCACAGTGGGAAGGATCCATTGCCAGTTTTTGCTGCTAAGGGTTGCACAACCAATTATTAGGGTTTTTTCTTTTTTAAATATATAATTTTTTGCCTTTTTACTGGCTTTATTGGATAGAAACAGCGAACATCGACAGGAAAGTGGAGGGAAAGAGAGAGGGAAAGACATGCGGCAAAGGGGAACAGGTCGCACTTGAACCTGGGCCGGCCACTTTCAGCCATGCGGCATATGGTCGCCTGCTCATCTTGACTGAGCTAAACTGGCGCCCAACCCGTTGTTAGAGGACTACCGTATTTATGGGACCATAAGGCGCACTGTCGACAAACGGGTCTGTGTTCATACATAAGGCGCACCGCATTATAAAGCGCATTTAACTAAACAAATCAGTCAGAAAAGTCAAACTTTACTCAACTCATTCCGCTTGCTTCCTCCACTTCCATACCATTAATTCATTAATGTTGAATTCTCTGGTAGCTGCTCTATAAACGCTGGAACAACAGTATATGTTATTCCAGTGTTTTTCAAATTTTTGCTATGTAACTTTGCACTGTCCACTTTCTGCTGTAACAAATTTCCCACGTGTGAGACTAATAAAGGTTATCTTATCTTACATTAATGACTAACCTCATATTGTGGCTGAACTATCTCAGTTGTTCTCTCCTACTGAAGTTTGGTCCGTTTACAGCAATTTTCCAGGCGATTGCATTTGTCAAAAAAAGTGGAAAAAGGTTAGCGTTCATTCTCCAGGTTCAGTTTTATGCTTTGGTATGCTAACATAGCGGTGTCGCTAGCGATCACTAGCACAGCATTATATACCATCTAGCCCAACTTCAGTAATCCTACAAACATCACTATTGTGTAGCTTTCTCTCTACATTCATGTTGGAAGTGATAGCAGAGCTGTACGTTTTATTTTTTTCCAGAAATCTCTCAGTCAGAACATGATATACCATGTTAAGGTAACTAGCAAAACCAGCGAGCTAACTATCTACTAACTTCCTGCTAACTTCTAACTCCGTTTAATTTAATAAATTCTGTTTTCATGGATGCCTGGATGTTTAACTTAATTGATACACCTGGTAAAGCAGCAACACTGATCATTTTATTAAAGATGAAAGAATTTACACAGTGTTTGTTTGGGACCTGACATGGACGGAGTTTTGGACCCAGATTACTATGAGCCGCAAGGCTCCTGACTACGGTAGCCATAACGCTCAGACAATTCATCAAGCGGTGCAGCTTCGTAGCTTAGCAAAGTCCTACTAAAACATTTTTTGACAGATTTTTGAGCGCTGTGTACCACATAAAATCAGCTCGAGGTCAGTGTAGCAATGGGAATTGCATTTACCTGTGTGTTCCGCCCGGAGTCTTGAGAGTGTAACACCGGAAGGTGAGAAGCAGAGACTCCGGGTGGAACACACAGGTAAATGCAATTCCCATTGCTACAGTCAGTAAACACAGCCAGAATTCATAGATAAGGCGCACCAGATTATAAGACGCACTGCCGATTTTTGAGAAAATTAAAGGATGTTAAGTGCGCCTTATAGTGCGGAAAATACGGTATTCATTTTTCCACATAGGGCCCGGTAGGTTTGGATAACTTTTTCAGTAAAATCATCATCTAAAACGGTGTTTTGTTTTTTGTACGAGGGCTGTCTAATATCAAAATTTGTTCAACAATCTGAAACTTGTGACAAACATGCAAAAAAAACCAACAAAGAAGTCAAGAAAGGAGCAAATACTTTTATTTCACTGTGCCGAGTCTTTCACTTCAGTTTGCAGAAGGCTAATTCATTCACAGTCATTGGCATGCTTGGATAGCTTGTCAGGGTTATGTTGTGATGGATTAGAAGTTTGTCTTTGGGTGTGTCGTCTCAGTGTCTGCCACTTGCTTATTTTCCAAGCAGCACAGGTACTCTGAAATATAGAGCACAGAAGTTAATATACCAAATAACCTGGACTAGTGTATTAAAGGGATATGTTTAATTTGTTTGAATACAAAGTTAATTAGCTTTCTATAGTTCTGCTTCAGACTGCTGTTAAATTACTGCTTCGTTCTGTGATTCTTGGGTTGCTTTTGTGCACTAGTGATGTAATAGATTATTTGTATACTTCAGATTCTTTCTGTTTCACTGATAAAGAATCTGCCAAAGCCTTCTTTTAGTTTAATCTGTTTAAGCCATTTACATTTTCACTTTTGCTATGGTGGAAATCTGTTTCCCTTCTCTTAGACCACACACTTTGAGCTTTTTTCACTGTTTTGGGGGTGACAGAAAATATGCATTAAAAATATGTTATGTTAATTTTAATTTTTAACCATGTCAATTGATTGGTTGATGATTAGTTTCTCTTTTTTCCATTTTCAGAGCAAAATACCACAAGTTAAAATATGGAACAGAGCTAAACCAAGGAGAAATGAAGATGCCAAGTTTTGAATCAGGTATGATGTCATACTCCCCTCCACTAATCTCTCATTGTACACATGCTTTATATTCAGTGTGGCCTTTTATAGACTGCATATAAAAGATGTAGGTTCTTAGCCCCTGGGCAGCATGGTGGTGCAACGATTAGCACTGTCGCCTCACAGCAAGAAACTCCTGCGTTCAAATCAGTCACCTGGCCAGGGTCTTTGTGTTTGGAGTTTTCATGCTGTATCTGCATGGGTTCTCGCTGGGTACTCGGGCTTCTTCCCACAGTTTAAAGACATGCAGTTAGTGGGGTTTTGTAATAAACCGGAAACACATGAGCATTAAACACTGTGATGTAAATCCCTCATCATACGCAGTTCTTTAAAATGTTAATTGTTAATTGGAATTGGATAAGCATAAGAAGATGGATTGATTGATGGACTCCTGACCTTTCTTCTTAGACTTGAAGTAACTCACAGCTTTAAATACAACTGATGAAAGCCATCTCTGTTTTGTGTCCAGCAGGCAGTGCTGTATAAATCACTGTTTCTGTTTTTGTCCTTAGACACCAAAGATTCAGAGGTCTCTGCTGTTCATGCCAACAGTCAGCTCACCTGGAAACAAGGAAGACAGCTGCTCAGACAGTAAGAACATTTGAGCACTTGTATTTGCAGTGGAAGCAAAATGCTGAAATATTTTTTTGAATTAATTTGTTAACGAAAATCAGTATTTGACCAAATGATGTGTAGTTTACAGTGTGCACGTGTTTGTTTGGCGGTCAGGTACCTACAGGAAGTCGGATACACAGACACCATCCTGGACGTTCGTACTCAGAGGGTTCGCTCTCTGCTTGGCCTGTCGGGCTCAGAGCAGAATGGATCTGTGGAGAACAAGAACCTGCAGCACCTGATCAATGGGACCGAGCGCCGCAAGGACAAAAGGTACAGACACACGCACAGCTGTTCACATGCAGTACTAGCCAGTACTTTACTGATTTCAGCTTTTGTGAAAACCGCTCCAGTAACAAAAAACATAAAACAGCAAAACAAACACAAATTGTTAGTTCCTTTGTAACAAACTGCTTACTTGCCTATCTATAATAAGTTAATTCAGCATCAAGCTTCATTTCTTTGCTCTCAAGGCTTGATTTTGTTTCATGCCCCACTGTAAAACATGGATTCTCACTGTCCACTGTTGTGTTTACCATCTCAACATGAGCAGCACCACATCCCCTTCCTCTCATGCTGGTCAGTGGGTCAGTGTTTATATTATTCTAGCTATATCTGAATCTAACATTTGCCTTAAGTTATTATAACCATGACCTAGCCTTTGCCTAAGATAGTGGGCCCGAACCCAAACCTAACCTAATATCGCTTTCACATGAAAAGGAGCCAAGTCTCCCCAGTGTGACATCTCCCACCACACTGACAGTGCAAGCACAAACACAACCCAGCAGACAACTTAAGTGTAACAACATTGGTGTTTATATCCAGGAGTCCAGGTGATGTTCTGGAGACTTTTAACTTTCTGGAAAACACAGAAGACAGCGATGAAGACGATGATGAGGAGGGGGACCTGATGGATGACATCACCACTGACAAACATCACAGAGCCAAGAAACATAAGACCAAGGTAAACAGAGAGCAGGCAGCCCCTTTTAAAGGAAGAGGTGTCCTTCAACACCTCTTCCTTAATTCTTAACTTGTGTTTTGTTTTTTGTTTTTTTTCTCTCTTTCCTCTCCTGCTATTTCAGGTGGGAAACGAGGGCTTAGCGTCAGAGGATGATGCCGACACAGAGGAGGCTCTAAAGGAGTTTGACTTCTTGGTGACGGCTGAGGATGGAGAAGGGGCGGGTGAGGCTCGGAGCTCCGGAGACGGGACAGAATGGGGTAAGAGATGTACATGAATCCCACTGATTGTAAATATATGAAGGCTGTGTCCTTTGCTCTGTCTGTTGAATGATATTCACTTTAAATAAACAAATGCAAATTGTAAATTATTCATGATTATTTTATCCAATTAATGAATTGTGTGGCTGTAAAATCATTATGACAACAGCTAATGAATATAATCTTGTAATAGAGAGGTACAGTGTGTTTATTAAAGCCTCTCACTCTTCAGCGGAGCCTCTACCATTTCCTACTGGCGGGGGGAAGTCCTTCTTACTTGGGGGGTCAGATGATGTGTTGGAGAGCGTGCTGGGACTGGGTGACCTTGCCGACCTCACAGTCACCAACGATGAAACAGACTATGGCTATGATGTAAGGGGAAAAAAAAAACCTAAGCTGCAGTTTAAAACTCAAACATTCTTTAGAAATTGCCCTAACATTGACATCTTCTTTTCCTCAGCTGCCGTCCAGTAAGGAGTCTTCGTTCAGGAAGACATGGAACCCCAAGTACACGCTAAGGAGCCACTTCGATGGTGTCCGAGCACTGGACTTTCACCCCGTTGAGCCCTGCCTGGTCACCGTGTCCGAGGATCACACCCTTAAACTGTGGAACCTCACCAAGACTGTCCCTGCCAAAAAGTAGAGTAACACCAGATGTACACATAAACCTCCAAGCAGAACTACCAGAATAATCAAAAGACTCTGGCATAAATTACACCAAAATATATAGTCTGAGGAGCTTGGAAAGAAAAGCTTCTTCAGTTCTGAACTGAAGAAGCTTCTCGGATGAGAGGTGAAACGTTTTCAAAGAAACCTAAAGAAGTCCAGACTCTTTTCTTTTCAAGCTCCTTAGACTACAATGACCTGGATGACTTTGTTTATGTAAAATAAGACATTGCCTTTACTTAAATAGCCAGCCCCTGAACACCTTAGTCTTTGCTGCTGTGATCCCAATGGGACCTTCTCTAGTTACAGCATGATTATGCTTGTTTCTCTTAGCTGAACAGTTCTTGCCATGACTGGGATTACTGCAATAGTTAAATAAGGCTGTTTGCTCTATACCAGCATTACATTAACACAACCTAAGTGATGGTCTTGTATTGAAGAAAGAATTTCCAGTGATTAACTTGTTGCAACGGTTGCTTCTGGAAACCATTTGCAGTGAAGACCTCAGAGCTGGTTGAAATACTGGCAACATTGCAAAGCTGTGATCAAAGCAAAAATCATTTTCTAAAGGGTATCCTAAATTTAAAAAAAAGAAAGAAGAAAAAGTTCAGTCGGTTGAGAAAAGAACGCTCAGCATGGACAGTATTTCCTCATCACATAGAAAAGCTTTTATTCACTCTGCTTCAGAGGAAAATCCTCTCCTTACAAACCTGGCAGATCCTTTCAGTATTAGCATCTCATTTTCTCCTCATCACTGCGTTTCCATGGCACTATTCTGATCAAACTCACACCACAAGCTTCTGATGTGTCAGTGTCTTACAAATAATCCCTTTAAATAATACCCCTCAGGACTTACTGTCGTACAGTGAAAAACAGTCACTGCTGCCTGTAACAGAGTTGAAGAAGAGTCTGTTTGATGATGAAGTAACAATCTGCTTGTTTATGTCACTGTTGTTGTTGTTTGTTTTTTCCAGAAGTGCCTCTTTCGATGTGGAACCGATCTACACATTCAGAGCCCATGTGTATGTATCCAAACACACACAGTGTGTCTAAGGCTCTATTTGACTTGATGGTTGAGGTTCCATGGTGTTTTTAACTTTTTCAAGTTACATCAGATTTCTTCACGTTTTAAGTGACACAAGTAATATTAAAAAGAAGTGAGTAGTTTGTTTGTTTTTTTTGTTTTTTTTAAAAAGGTAATTTCAGACCTGTGGTGAACTGCTGTCCGCAGGAAGACAGAAATTACGCTTTTTAGTGGCAGCAGCTATGAATAAATGAGCATTACTAGTGATTAAGACTGACAGGCACCCTGTAGCTACAGCATGAGAATAATCTCAGCAGCAGGAAATATGTCTGAGAAAATGTAAGTCAAACACCAGGAAAAAATTGTTATAAAGTAACAGAAAAGTGTTTAAAAAAATCTGGAAAATTTAATGGACCAAATTGCCAGATAATAGTAGAATTAAAAATAACTAAAATGCAAATAAAACACTAAATCAAAATAAAAACTGTATTAAAATATGTCTGAAAAGTTGTTTTGTTTTTTTTAATATTTAAAAAAAAAAGAATTTGATTAAAATATCAGAAAATGTCTTTAACAAACTAAAAACTATCAATATCATGTTTGGACAAACTAGATTTATAGAACATTTTTGGTATATTATAGTTATAAAGGTCTTTTCACTGCTCATGTCTAAACTTGCTAGATGTTGATCTCACTCACACTCTTTGTGAGTGTAAGTGAGAGATCTCAGTAACCAGCAGGATTAAATGACTGTCGAGGTTACGTGTTTGCACTTGACATCATCCGTAAATATATGTATTTTATCAAACCTCTGGTGATGATGCTCTTTTCTGTCTTCAGTGGACCAGTGTTGTCATTGGCGATGACCTCCAGTGGTGAACAGTGTTTTAGTGGTGGTCTTGACGCAACCATCCAGTGGTGGAACATCCCCAGCTCAAATGTTGATCCCTACGACACTTATGGTACACACTATTTCACTAAGTGAAAGGGAAAAGGTTTAAGTAGTAGTGAGCCCTGCTATAGTTTCGAGTGGCGCTAACAAAAAGAGGAGAGGCCAAGCTGAAGATGGCAGAGACGGCTCAGGTTGGGCAGATATGAAAAGTTAGAGCGACAAGGCTGAGATGTTTGGGCATGCACAGAGGAGAGGCAGCGGATATATTGGACAAAAGATGTTGAAAATGAAGCTGCTAGGCAGGAGGAAATGGGACCACAGAGAAGATTCATGCTGAGTGTGGACATGCAGAGGGCTGGTGTAGCAGAAGGGTACACTAATAATGGGGAGATGATCCACTGTGGCGACTTGTTATGGTAACAGCCAAAAGAAAAACAAGTAAACCGGTTGTCTCCTTTCATAATGATCTCCTTGTTTTTTCAAAAATATAGATTTCTTAGATCACCTCACATGGCTCTGCTATCCCCCAAAAATTTCTTTTTCTTTTTTTGTTTTATTCTTGGAATCACGGTTCCCAAGTTTGAATGTTTTTCTTTTAGGTCTGCTCCTATTAAGGCTGCTTTCCTCATGTCTTTACTTTCTGAACAAAATGCTGGATTTTAAAAAGATGTCTTTACTTGGGGAAAAATACAATTTTTCGGGAACATTTTATTTCACAAAACCTTACAAAGACACCAAAAATGTCTTTCCTTTGTTAAAGTTTTCTCTTTCAATTGGGAATATTTGTCAGTTAGATGAATGTACAGTTATAAAAACAGAAGGCCCCTCTCATTTCTTATCTCTCTTCCAATCAGATCCAAGCGTCCTGGCAGGTTCCTGGTTAGGACACACGGACGCTGTGTGGGGATTGGCATACAGCGGTATCAAAAACCGCCTCCTGTCCTGCTCGGCCGACGGAACAGTGAAGCTGTGGAACCCAACAGAGAAAAACCCCTGCATTAGCACTTTCAATACAAACCATGGTAAGAAGAAGAAAAAGGGTGCGCTTCTTTGCAGGAGGGAGTTTGAACTGACTTGCTGATGTTTACATCTGTCAACAGAGCATGGGATCCCCACATCAGTGGACTTCAATGGTTGTGACCCTGCTCACATGGTGGCATCCTTTAATAGCGGAGACGTGGTTGTGTATGACCTGGAAACTTCCCAGCAAGCACTTTTGCTCAAAGGACAGGGAGATGGCAGTAAGAGCACAAACAACCATGAACAGATATGAGGTGTGTGATGGGTTTTTGAGGACAGTAAATAGTGTTATCCCTTTCTCTCCTTCCTCAGCTCTGTCGGGGTCAAATCATATAAATAAGGTGGTGAGTCATCCCACGCTTCCAGTAACCATCACTGCTCATGAAGATCGACACATCAAATTCTTTGATAACAAGTCAGGTCAGTCTGCAGCTACTCCCCAGCTGTGTCCATCACTCCAAAGATGGTGAGCCTGATTGGTGAGATCAGGTTTCACAGCTCCCACTTCACAGACACTGTGTACAGAGTGACTCAGAATTATTTTGACTTGAGAAAAACGAGTCCTTCAGGCTTCTGGAAGTGCTTAGGTGTGCCTTGTGTCCTCTATGCAGGTAAAGTGATTCATGCCATGGTGGCTCATCTGGATGCAGTGACCAGCCTGGCCGTGGATCCCAACGGCATCTACCTGATGTCTGGCAGTAAGTCTCATAAAAG
The DNA here is from genome assembly GCF_000239375.1 of Pundamilia nyererei. Taxonomy (NCBI): domain Eukaryota; kingdom Metazoa; phylum Chordata; class Actinopteri; order Cichliformes; family Cichlidae; genus Pundamilia; species Pundamilia nyererei. Next base: position 155,929 of record NW_005187430.1, read on the forward strand.
TCTTCCTGGAGCTCAGAATAAAGCATTGAATTTAATTTAGCTTTTTTAAAATTAAATTCTGAAAGTTATTACAGTTCTTCATGTGTGCTGTAGATGGTGACTAGTGAAGATTGAAAGGTTATCTATTAGGGCTGAGTATCGTCACTGATTTCTAGAATCGATTCAATTCCGATTCACAAGGTCCCGAATCGATTTGATCCGATTCTATTCGATTTGAATCAGGGAAATTTTGCCTCAAACAGTCATAAATATTATAATTCTGATCACGTGTCAGTACATATCCATATTTTTCTATCTATAAAAAGAAAGCTGACACTTGCGAAACTTTATCAAAGGTGTAAGCATCACAGCAGATGCCTTTGTGTCAAAGAAACAGCATAAAACACAGAAAAACATGAAAGCGATTTTCCTGGCCTGGGATTTTATAGCAGATGACCTTAAAAATATTCTGCAGTAGGTCAAAGACGAAAGAAAACCATTAATCAACATATGAACATTACATGATGCTGCTGAAGTGAAGCAGAGCAAAGTTAGAGGTTTTATTACAGACACAGCTAAGGGTTTTGCAATTTTGCATAATTTTAAAAAGTTTTAATTTGCTCAGTAGCATACTGAACAGCAGAAATTAGGTTTTCTTTTCCGAAGTAAGTAAAAGGAAAAAAGAAACAGCGGCCGACAGCGCTGTAAACAACGGCAGTGGGTGATAAGCAAGCGAATAATGCAGAAAACAGATTTTTAGATGGGAAACTATTCCTGAGAGAGGGAGAGAGCTGTGCAGGAAGTGTGATTTTTATCTTGGTGGAAGCAAAACAGTAAGTAGGAGGGAATTCATGACGATGTTTATGTGAAGCGTAGTTTGGATCTTTTTGCTGCGGGTTCAGTCAGAGATTAAACCTGCAGCTTCAGAATCTAGCGCAAAAAGGACGTAAACACAAAGCGCGAAACACCAGAATCGGTGAGCTGTCGGCTTTCAGCCCCGACCGTGTTCGTGCCGTCGGGTGAGAAAGGCGACATCTCACTGATTCTGATGCGTCGGCGGGTCCGCTCTTTGCGTTTACGTCTTTGTGCAGAACCCGTGCTCCTGCTCTCATTTACTGTTTTAGCTGTTTGGTGGTTGTTGAAATTTTGTGAGGTTTAACCTGAGATTCTGGCATTTTGGGCAAAATAAATTTATATTTAAAAATCGATTAGGGATTTTAATGAACCGATATCACGTTATCCAAGCTAGAATCGATTTTAATCGATAAATCGATAATCAAAACCCATCCTATTATCTATGTAAGTTAGTTCAACTTTGCTTTGTACCATTACATGACTGAGTGTTCTCTTTAGTCTATTTACACACAGCACATCGCATTGATTATCATGTGTGCTCAACTAGGACACTTGCCTCACAACGGCTTTGTTCACAGCTTTAAGTCAAATGACCTGCAGTGCTATATGTTAGACCCCGTCTGCGTATATACCCCTGTCACCACAGTTATTCCTCAATCCTTATGCTCCTCACCTCACCACGAACACTTCATTTGGCAAGCTGGCTTTTCCATGTGAGGAGATTTTTGACTAAGACCCAAGGGCATGCATTTTGTCATGAGCTCTTTCACTCTGGTCACGTTAGTGGAGAAAGTCCTGGGAGGTGCTGCTCTTACACGGCACAATCCTCTTCTCAGAGTCCTTTGACCCTGTTTTAGAGTCGTCAGACCAGTATGCTGCCAGTCCTGCTGCGCTGGCTAGCCAAAACAAAACACCTGTTTCCTCTGTTTCACCATATAACTAAGAAGCTCTCCTCTGACAGCTGAGAAGCCATTTATGTTTTGTGAGGTTTTCTGATGACGGTAAAAAAAAAACTTCTTTTTTTTTTTCTTCTTCTCAGGACTAACCACTGCATGTATCAATCCGAAATCTACTCATTTCACTGTGTCTGGCTATAGACAGGATCTGGAAAAAGCTGATTTAGTTAACCACCACCTATAGATCCATTACTGACAGTTTGTTTGGCCCTGTCTCACAATCTAAACACAGGTGCCCCCACAGCTCTTCCATCCAAGATTTTCCACATTTCATTTAGACACATTAATCAGGCTTAGTGACAGAGCTCATGGTGCAGGCATTGCCCATCTATGTTTGGATCACTGGTTCCCCAGACAACCCACTGGTGCCTCTCCATATTGAGGTCAGATGTCTTTGGCCCAAGTTCTGTTCAGGTTGTCAGCCCCAAAAGGTGATGCACTTTCCTATCACAGTCTGATAGGCACACCCCCACAAAAACACTTTTGGTGTCTCAGGTTGTAACATTCAGTTTGACATCAGCCGTTCACACTGATTTCCATCCACTGTTTCACTCTGTGTACTTTGACCAAATGTATTAACGAACTGTCAGCTCAATGTGAGGAGTGGTCACATCTTAGCCTATTTGGACAATTGGGGTTTGATAGCAGGATCCAAAGAGCAGGCTGTGATGCAGGTTTCACTGGTCCTGTCACACATTCAAGTACTCAGTTTCTCTGACCTTTCAAAAAATGCCTGCTAACCACAAGTCAGCAGGTCTCTTGTCTTGGGCTGGAAATATGCTCAGTTTCCAGCTGTGGATGTTTGTCAGGGCACAGAATAGCTGCACTCAGTTTCACTTGGGGCACAGACTGCATTTCCACATAATATTGCAATTTATTGTCATGGTGATGGCATGATGGTTGTAGAGCCTGACTGATGTAGTATTTTCAGACCAATATTTGGTGATTTTTTTAAAAATAGGCAATATATATTGGCCAATAAAGCTTTATCTTCTAGACACACAAAATATAAATGGATTTCCCTAAAAATTGTTAGGTGTAATCATTTGAGTCCTTACCAAGATTGTATGAAAATGAAATTTAAAAATAGTTTTGTTTTATTGACACGAGAAGTCTTGGATTACTTGCTCTGCCCAACTGCAACGTCCCTGTTGGGAAACGGCAACCAGCTGATCCGAGCATACTGCAGTCTGGTGGACAAACTATCCAATGGCAACCCTCTTAACATGGTTGAACGATCTTTTTTTTTTTTGTCTCTCCTTCCTTATTTATTTTTCAGTTATCAGCAGAACAATTAAAATTATTTGGCAATACTAAGAAATCGCCTTACCAATATATTGGCGTGTTCAACAATATTTAATCAAGGTTTTAAGGATGACAGCATGTCAGTGGTGAATTCAGTTTCTGCCTAGCTGCTCCTTGCATGTTAGCTTTTTATCCTTTGAGAGAGCCCGGCTACAGTGCATGTAAACATTTATACCATTATTATTACAGACAGTGTGTGGCATAACACTAAACATTGGTTCAGTTCATTGTGGGTTGTTGACATTTCTTTATGGGCTTAATTTATTCTTTTAGAATCTTTTTCACTTTAGAACGCTGGACTTTAAACTGTTTAGAAGTCTCCTTATAACCCTTCCCAAACTGAAGGGCAGAAAGAATTTCTTCTCCAATATCATCTTTTTAAAAGCTTCAAACTGCCAAGAACTTCTCCTGTTGCACAGGTTCTCATACTCACTGATAATTACTTAAGTTCATCTGAGTAGCAGAATCTGGTTGCTACTTACTCTCTTGATTCCTAATGGCGTAGTAGGTTTGGAAGCACTAAGGTTCACATAGTTTTTCTCACTCTCTTAATTTTTTGATACTTAAAATGTTAGAAATGAGAGATGATATGCTTTGTGCTTATATGGCTATGTATGCATTGTAGCTTGTTCCTGTCCTTTGCTAGACCAGTGTTTCCCAACCACTGTGTGCCGTGAAAGATTATCTGGTTCCACCTGATTAGTACTCTAAATGACTGGCGTGAGTAACGGGCAGAACAATTACATTCTATTGTAATCTCATGTAAACGCTACAAGAGATGAACAAAATCAACTTTTGGAGAATTACATTCTCTTCCACTAGAGGGCAGTAAAACTACCTACTCTAATTAAATAGAATGCCAACTGCCAGTAAAACAGAAGACGAAGAAGAAATGACATAACAGTCATGCTGTGAATGAGACAATGCAGTGCGTAATAGCAATAGATAAATATTTGAAAAGAACAAGTAGTCAATCTGACCTGGGTCCTGGAGAAAATTCTGACCCAGATGAAGGCCCTAACATGAGTAGTGGTCAGAAAGCAAAAAAGGTACACTGGGGACAAACCAAACCAATTCCACTCTGCCTGATGCACGGGGGAAAATTATCAATGTGCTTTTTGTGACATTTTTGGTTTGATGGTGTGCTGTGTGATTTTTTTCTAATGTGAAATATGTGCCGTGGCTCCAAAGGGTTGGGAGACACTGTGCAGACAAATCTGGCAGTAGTTAATTTGAAACATTACAGAGCAAGCTAATTTTACAGCTATTTAAGCACAGAGAGCTAGAGATTAATTAGCTGACCTCTTTCACTCACTTTCTATGTACATAAGATAGTTTGCAGTTAGTCCAGGTAGCAGCTAAGATAGATTAGGCTCAGTGCAGGGTCAGTTTTGATCACAGGAACTAAGCACATGTGCCTTCGTAAGTCTCCTGCTTCTGCTCATGTTATGGCAGTTAAGGCAACTGTATGACAAAACTGTCAGTGCATTCAAGATTTTAATATAACATTAATCGTTTGTTTCTATCACTTCTCAAGTCAAAAGAAACGGAAATGAGTTTGGTTTGTGCAATTAAATTACTTTGTAACAACATTGACATAATGGCTTACATTTTTTTCTTCTCCTCAGGTCACGACTGCTCTCTGCGTCTGTGGAACCTAGACAGTAAAACGTGTGTTCAAGAGATCACAGCTCATCGTAAGAAGAGCGAGGAGGCCATCTACGACGTGGCCTTCCACCCCTCCAAGGCCTACATTGCCTCCGCTGGAGCCGACGCCCTTGCCAGAGTCTACGTATAGACGAGGAAGAGAAGATTTAAACAACAGAAAAAAGAAAACAAAAAAGAGGAGATGACCTCGAGGTGAGGGATACAGAGACAGACAAAGAGAGAGAGGGGCTAGTCTGTACACAAACAGGATTCAGGTCTGTTCAGGTCTCTGAACACAGAATATATATTAATATGAAAGACTGGAGAATCTCCAACGGACAACTGAACAAACACACACAGGTTTCTTACACAAATTTTTAAGTTAAGAGGTGAAGTGGTGTGATCTCCCTACAGCTAAGAGACAGCAGAAACGTGTTTAATGATCAACTTGGAGCAGCTTGCCTGAAACCCATCTGGCCCCTCACAAATCCCTGAGGTAGCTTTGACACTACATGCCTGTCTCTATTCACTAACACTACTGTGACTCCTGATCCCAGACAGAAGAGCTGGAGCTGAGGGCAGACGTAAAGGAAAAATCCCCCCAAAATTAGACCTGGTCAGAGCTGGCCAAGGAAAGCAGCCTGACATCTAGATGAGTTAACCCATCGCTCTTTTATTTCTTACTGTTGTCATTTAGCATCGTAATACGGCGGTCAAATGTAGCACATTAAACTGTGGAATCGTAGCACTACAGTCTACATGTTGTGGGGACATTTTTGCACCTTTCCCCTGTTTCTCTTTCTGTCCCACTGGACTCAATGCTGAGTCAATGCTAAATGTTCAGGCATGTCTGAGTGGAGACAGTTACAACTTGAAAAATGGCCCTCGTGAGAAGTTGCCTGGAATCTGTATTGAATTCACCCCCATTTGGCTAATTTTTCTCCAATAACTCTAAAGAACTCTACTTTCAAGGCAGTTCAGAGCAGGCTTGCAGTCCCGAACAGTTATAATTGGCTGCCAGTGTTTTCTCTATGTTTGTTATACATTATAAAAGCTCTATTACTCCCCAGGTGTTGAAGCTTCAGTGGCATATGAAACCAAATCTAAGCACAACTGTAGTGCATTAAGCAGTCTGCTCTCCCAGTCTGACACTTCACATGAGGTGATACAGCTAGAAATGTCCAAGAGTGGAGCATTCTAATGAGTCTCCAAAGTCTGCACTTTCTCCTACTGTAATCCATTTAGTAGAGCTAACCACTAGTTGAACTAGCAAAAATATAGAGTAGCAAAGAATTCGAGTTGAGTACAGTTTTGTACTGGCTCTCGCCTGCCTCAGGAGAGAGCATATGTAAAACATCCTCTCATTACACTGATCTCCTGTCCAGACAAAACAGTCTGAAGAAACAACAACATGTCCCTGATTGGCTGGATTCATGTGAAAGAAAACTGAAAAGCAACAAGCAAACATCTGACCCAGGTTTCTGAATGCGGCCAGCTACCTGCACAGAAACAAAAAATTGAACTATGTCATAGACTATCATCAATCTTTAAATGCCGAAACACTGAAAAGTAGCAGCTATTTAAGTTGATTTTAGACGTTTGGCCTGTTCAAAATGATTTCCAAGTTGCAAAAATACCTAGTAATCAAGTGTTTTGTGTGTAGTCTAATTCATATGTGCATGAGTTTAAAGTGCATTTTAATTAGCTGCTCAAAAAACATTTGCCGATTTATAATCATACAACATCTAAGCTGTTCCACTGGTGGACATTATTCGAGATGCCCGTGTCCCAACACAGGAAGCTGTAAGCTGTTCTATGTATCATCCATAGTATGATCAGAATAGGGGTACTTGTGTCCATGGAAACACTCCTCCTGTCACAACAATTTCAGCATCTGTTTAGTGACAGTGAAATCATATTAGCCACATTACACCCTGCTTTAAGACTGCCTGAGGAACTGTACTAAAGAGAAAGCCCGGAGGTTAATCAGATGTTGGAGTCACATCTGAGGGGGATTTTTCCTTTAAACCTTCAGAAACGTCAACCTGAGAACAGAACATGTGATGTTTGAACTTGTTTTTTTCTCTCTTTCACTTTTTAATAATTAAATCTGAACTAAAGCTTCTGCAAAGCAAGTTTTACAGTTTGTAAATGGGGAAAAATTAAGAAGAAATATGTTTTGAGCAAACAGAATGGATTTAATATCAGATTTTGTTTTTGCCTCTGAGAATGTTTTGGTGAGAATGAAAGTTTGGTTAATACTCACCGACCTCAGCCTCCTGCTGGGCCTATCAGAGCCCCACGTTTAACAGTGTAACAAGCGGAGGATTCAGCATTACTGTAGTTACATATTTTTGTTTGTGTAAAACAAATCTAGTTTTTATAGTCCTTTTTAATTCTTTTTAAAAATCCACAATATAGTTACTGCCACAATGGATGACCCATCAACCAAAAACCTCACCTCAGTCTGATATGTCAGGACGTCTGGCTTCAGTTTTGGGCCCTGATCTCAGATCATGTAAACACAGGAACTGCTGCTGCTGAGTGTTGAGACAGCTGAGGAGAGGGTCAGCTGTATCTGTTAGTGTCTGTCCTGATGTTAAATATCAACCTTTAATATACATTTGTCCATTCGAGCTAATGTCTAACATGGCACACATTCCAGTGTGAAACAGCAGCTTATCACAGTGATAAGGTGTTTGCTCCAGAGGGTAGAGCATGCAAGTCCAATATCATCAACTGAAAGACTCCAAGCACAAGATACATTTTAATTACTCCACAGTGAAACCCTTGCGTCTTTTACACAACAGCCTTGGCATGTTAACTATTAGCTTTGTCTTATGCTAGAATTAGTTTTAAAAAGTTACATTTTTAAAAGACTTATTTGGCATAAGAAAGTTACATTTATATGCCGACTTAATGCTGGTGTAAGACAGAACTAATTATGTCCTGTAAAGAAATGTACAAACAAAATTAATTTGCATAGAAAATGTAATCCAAGCATACAAATGCAGACCTATGAATAAATGCAAGGTGCCAAATGCTTACCAGGTTCATTCTAATTTACACTGCAGTATCTAGTCTTTGTCACTGCAGCCGATAAAATCACTGGGGGGAAAAAAAGCCTGACCAACTCCTTCCTAGGCCAGTCTTATATGACCTTGTTTATGTAGACTGGATAAAATGACGTGAGGTCATAGCAAAAAGGTTTTACAGGTGAGAACTTCTTGAACTACAAATACACAACTTGCTGAAATGATGCCTTTTCCTCACAGTCAATATATTTGGCATCTAATTAGCTCTGTTTGTTTGTTTGTTTTTTAAGAAATGAAGTTTTAAAATGTTGTGTACACTGTACACATGAGCAGTTTGTTATAGTATAATACAGCTGCCATAAAGATCATTTTGATATGGCTGTAATTTTTTTTTTGTTATCATCTGAAGGGAGGTCATGGGTATAAACTACAAAATCTCATCAGGTTGAGAGGTGTTTCTAATATTCTGACCCATCAAAGTAGTTTTTTTTTATTATATTTTATGTACACTCACTTGTGTCAGAGTTCCACATTTTATATGTTGAACCCACAGAACTGACTCATTTGTATACGTGTACACACTCTTACACATGCAAGTATGCATTTTTGACACTATCACTAAGTGGAATATTCTGATATTTGTGAAGACAGATCTTACAGCAAGGCAGCTGTACTAAACACCATCCGTGTTTAGGTACCTATAATAAAGTGGTCACTGTGGGGGGTTCTTTTGCTTTGTTTTGTTTTTTAAAATTTGTTGATTAGTAATAAGCAAATTTAATTTATGTAAAAACAAGTTTTGTCCTCAAATAGGGCAAAGAATAGCTTGATGGACACAGATTTGAACGCAGGGCTGCTCCAGTTAAAGGCCAACTTCCAATAACAAACCGGCAAATAATTGGTTTAATGAGCTGGGAAATGGTACCTGAATGCAGCACGAGCTCAGTTCGAGTGTGAACAGGTGAAGTTACAGCTTTGTTTGGTTCAGGCTGAGACTTCTGCTCCTCCGCCTCCATCATATCGCTTCAATCTTTGAAAAGCTGCTGTCTCACTGGCTGGCCCACAGGGGGAAGTCTAATTTGTTGTTCTGGTTTGTTACGATCCACAGTTTTATTATTATATAATTTTTTTCTTTTATTTTCACCAATGCTACAGTTTACTGTGTAACTCTCGTTTGTGTAATGCATGATTAATACAATAAAATATTTTTTTTAGTCTTCCGAAAAATGAAAAAAAAAAATTCTGTTTGCGAGATTTGATGAGTTTTGTGTTTTGTTTTTTATTTACAAACTATGAACAGCAGATTTTAAAGGCTGTACCACATAGAATACAGCTGTTGAAATGTACATAAAATGTCTATAATAACTATTAAACTGTGTACCTGTACAACACCTGCTGCCTGCTCTTCATTCTGTAGGAAAGCACTCGGTGTGTTCAATAGATTGGAGTTCCTGTGGTCCATATACCATCAAATTAAAATTAATCAAATTTAGTCACTGCAACATTTAAGCAATGGAACGCTTGTCTGTAAGCTTTGCTGTCTGTTCTACAGCAACAGCACAGGTGATACAGTGACTGCTCTTTCTTATGCTGTTTCATTTTCAGGCAGTGATAAATCAAATGTCAGGTGGTAAAACCACCTAAAGTGATGTAAGGTGCTAGTGTTGGAGGACTGGCACTAATGGAAGCCAGAGGTTTTGTTTATTCAGATAATATAACTTTCTTCTTCTTTTTTTGTCATTGGACAGTCATACTTAGTACGATGGTACAACTAAACTGGAAACTGTCTCACGTCAGTGTGAGTATGTCAGCACACTTTCAATGGAGCAACAGTAGAAGACGATCAGCAGCTCCTTTCTGAGGATTTTCAGAAAATGGAGAGGCTGTTGGGCCTTCTTTAAAACCGCCAAGGTGTTTAAGCTCCATTAGAGGTCTGTGTCTATGTGCACACCCAGGAACTTAAAGCTGGCCCCCCTTTCCATGTCCACGGCTGCAGCAAAGACTTCCTGCCTCTGAAGTTGATTGCCAGCTCTTTTGTCTTGGTGATATTGAGGTCCAAGTTGTAGTTTGCACACCAATCCGACAGCCTCTGAACCTCAACTCTGTATGCTGTCTCATCACCACCAGAGATGAGTCCCACCACAGTGGTATCATCTACAAACTTACTGTAGTGTCTGGGTGGGTACTGACACAGTCATGTGTACAGCAGGAGACTCGGTACACAGCCTTGTGGAGAGCCAGTGTTAAGGCTAAGGGCTGGGGAAAGATGAGGCCCCACTCTAACTCTCTGTACATGGTCTGAGAGAAAGTCTGATCCAGCAGCAGGTGGTAAAAGGAAATCTGATATCCAGCAGATATCAGTCTGTCCGGGAATATCGTATTAAAGGCAGCACAAAAGTCAACAAAGAGCAGCCTGGCGTGACGCCCCTGTTGTTCAAGGTGGGAGATGGTGGTGTGGAGTGTTGTAACACTGGCATCTTCAGTTGATCTGTTAGCTCTGTATTCAGTGGTAATCTTCAGGCACAGGCATCATGTTTTCCTCTGTTTTTAGCAATAATGACAATACAAATGAAGAATAAACCGGTGATCATATTAACCCTGATCTATGAAAAAGTCGTTTGTAAAATTTCATCTCAATCGAAAGCTTCAGTAAAATTTCCACAGCTGTGAAGTTGCTATACACAGATACCAGGTGAAATAGCGACGGATCTGATCTGATTCACAGGATGTGAATCAGAAAGGCACACACACTCATCATGGGCATAAATGGTAATTTTGAGCGTTTAGTAATGTCTTTGAACTGCTCTTTTTCCAGGGTGAAATGATTGTATATTATACATCTTTAAAGACTTAAAAAACAAGAACTCGATGTAGCACTTTGAATTTATTTTGGGGGATTATCTCCAATCCACACAGGGTTAAAAGTCAGATAAATCAAATTTCCCTCTCTTCCTGTACTCTCTCTGTCTGGTGTTTTGCCATTGTGGTTTATTTTTTACTTTGGATGTATTCATCAGCACACAAACGTCCTTCTGATACTTTTATCCAAAGCTCCTGAAGCAATTTCCTTGATAACATCTTCAGCTTGTAGTTTGTCCCAGTTTACCAGGATCAGCCTTTCCCCCATCTAGGTACTGTTTTTTTGTTTTTTTACTGTTTCAGTGAGTATTTAATGGTTAGGATATCAGATTTTCTGGTGTCCCTTAAAGCCTCTCTGTTTCAGGTCCTGTTTCTTTTGTGTGACCACAAGATTTGGTTTTGCTTTTTAGAAATGTAACAGTTTCAACTGAAATGTTTGAAACCAAAAACACACATAAAGACAGGAGACTACATTATAAGGATTTTATTTAAGAATTAATCTTGAATTTTAATCTCCATCTTCTAGATCAGGAAACAGGGAACCATCAGGTTCACTGCAACTTTGTGCAGCTTGACCAGTCTGCAGTCAGTTCGCTCTTTGGTTGATGGCTTCCTGCAGTCTCATTTGAGGCTGTGTTAAGGAACAAACATATATTCTTAGTGCTTATTTTCTGATTATATTGTTTTATGTATTTTAGTAATAAAGGCTTGTAAAGCAAGGCCACTTTTGACTCAAACTAAGTGCTCAGCCAGACTGTAAAACAGGAAGTTAGTGTAGAGCTATACAAGCATATAAATAAAAACAGGAACCCAAACAAAAAGAGAAACTAGTAACATATAAGGAGTTGTTTGTATCAAAACTATGTGTGACGTGTAAAGTACCAAAATAAGACCTGTATGAGACACATTTTTAGCTTCTAATGTTAGAGATTCTGCAACTGGCTTTGGGCTGTGCAGGGCTCTCTCTTCCGGAAGATGATTGGATAAAGAAATATGAATGTTTTGACCACTCTGAGTCGGGTTTTCTCTGTTCTACCATGGGGATCAAAGAATCGGGTTTAATAGCTGACTCTTTCGATCTTTGATAAAGTGTGTGATTATGATATGATGATGTGATCTAAAGATAAAGATGGGAAACGTGTTCCTTTTTCTCCGTTTACCGAACTCGACTGACATTTATCCTAATAATTTTCACTTACCAAGTTTAGAATTTTTATGAATTATAAGCAGTGATAATGACTGAGAACCTTCACAGACAAACAGTGATAATCAAAATTCAAACAACGAAAGGGCTTAGAATATTTCACTTCATGCATTAAGAATGTACAACTCTATGTAATTTATGACCAAAAAACCTTTTCCACAATTTTCTTTTTTTGGGGGGGTTCCGATTGGTTCTTATATAGCACTTTTCTAGCTTGAGTGCTTTCTATGCAACATCCACACACACATTCACACTCTAATGAAAATATTAGCTAAGTGTTTTATTTTATTTACTGATTTACACAGAGGGCTTTACATTTACATTAGGCTACATTTTATAAAGCATGAAGACTCCTGTTTGTAGAGTCCCTGGAGACACAGACCTCTATCACTGGATTAGCATGTTGCTGAGGGTAACAAGCTATCAGCTACATTGTTAACAGAGCAACAGCCAATAATAAAGAAGAAACTCCAGTAAATGAACTTACGTCTCTGTTCCTCATTGTTTCCTGTTGTCTATATTTTGGCCACCAGATGGTGCCCTGTCTATGTCAGTAACATGAACACAGGACACAGCTATTGGCAAATATAGAAAATAAATACAGTTAAATGTTTCCATCAAAGAGTCGCAATTTAAAAATACTTGGCCAATTCTTTCCTCAGTTTAGAATTGTGTAAATTGAGTATATGGACATTTTTAGAAGAACTGATCTCTTGTCTGACAGATGAAGTGTCAGATTCCATACAGAGGGGATTTTGTGATGATAACAAGCACAATTGTACGAACTTATTTACAGACGAATTTTTTGTCTTCAATATAGTTTCGATATAAAAATCCAATATGGCAAAATTTTAAATGTGACAGAAATGATGATGATTACTTAACTGGTGAAAAGAAACATTTTCTTTCTTTCTTTTAAACTAGCACCCTGCCTCAACTTACAAACATGTTGTTTGTAATCTGTCAAAGACTAAATGCAAACAGATGCAAAAATTGGCAAACAAAATGCGCAATAAATTTAGTAAAACAAGCTACTTCAGCCACTATTTTCTTATATCTCCCTACCTTTAAAACTGTAGTTGTTCAGACAGCAGATTTTTAATCATAATGGAGAAAAAACAGGTAGTCCTGCTCTGAGTCTTGCTCAAAGCTAAATAAATGATATTTTTCTAAAGTAATGACATAAACCAAAAGATTTATGTGTCTAGGTGTACAGGTGTAAACACAGCAACACTTCTGTCCTTGTTAATGAGATATTACAGAGAAAGACAGACTGCACCTTAAGGAAATCCACAGACATCTACACAGTTTGTATATTAGAACAATAACAGACGTGCCAAATGGCTTTATAGGTTAAATAAAATATGTCAAATGCAAATAGGAGATGACCAAAGACTTTATTTCTGTTTGGCAGAATTTAACAAACAATCACCGGTAAAACATATACCAAAAGAAAAGTCATGTGATCATATTGGAGCAAGGCTGTGAGATGGAGTTAAGGGCATGGGTTAGTCTATATAAAAAGTTGAAATCATCAGATGCCACAAATCAGACAAAGTAAAGAAAAAGAAAAAAAAAACTAGAGGATTTTATACACCTTCCTGCAGGAAATGACTGCTGTGCAAAGCTTTCACCCCCGGCAAACTTTTCAAGACAAACATTCATCAGGAGAGCTGCTCTGTCTACAAACTGTTAGCTGTTAGAAAATATTCCAGAATAATCTCTTAGCAGCTTTGTGATATAAACATGAATGTACAAACTACTGTTAGTGGATTACCCGTGATATATATAAAAAACATATTTACAAAGTAACCTTTGAAAAGAATTTTTTTTACTCAGAATTATAAGGCCTATTTCATGTAAATTAACAATGGGGATTGTATTTTGGGCTCAAAATCTATTATAATGCCTCATTTAATGTATTCCATGGATTATGAATATATTCCTTATACCCTCCATGGCTAAAACCTATTTTAAAACTTTTATAGCACAAAGCTAGCATTTTTCTTAAACAATCATACCTGATCGAAGTTATTGTTTAGCAATTTTCTTTCATGTTGTTTTCTGCCTTCATATAGCTTTTTTAAAATTTAATTTTATTTATAGCTACACACTGTAATGGTTATGGCTTCAGATTGGACTTGTCATTGTGAGGAGTTACTGATATTTTCATACAGACAGCTAATTATTGTTATTAATTAGTTGATTTTTGAATGATTTTCCAACAGCTTGTTGAAAAATTTAAATAGAATTAATATTTTAATGTGTAAGAGACCTTTATGTACATTAATGTGTTTTCTGTATTTGAAAATAAATGTGTACAGTATATATACAGATGTATATATGTTATTGAATTTATGACGGGTTTAGCTAATGGCAAGTTTTATAAGAAGTGTATTTTTAAGGCATTGAGTCATTATTTAGCTCGTGAAACTTTGAATCATTGCACTGTTATAATGTGCTAGGAGGATGTTCATGATTTATTTTAGAGAATATGATTTGAGATCGGTAAGCTACAAAGGCACATTTCACTTTTAGACTATTAAATGAGAGCCAATTAGAACTACTGTTACTGTTACATGGAGAACTGTGAATGTCATAGAGAGCTATATCTTGTAGTAAATAGGTGGTGGGGTTTTCATACTTTAGGTGCAAACAATATCAGTTAAAGTATGCTGTTAAGTGTCGGTTGGAGCAAATCAGTTCAGGTAACATAATTGATTTAATAGAGATTATAAATTTAAATAAGTGGTTGTACTCACACAAAAAAACAAGTGTTGGACACTTTGTGTAGGAAATTGTAGGAAAATCCATTGTCCTTAAATATATCTGTTTCTTTACATGTCTGAGTACACAGTGTAAAAGAATATAAGAAATAAGATATATAAAAGATGTTGCTGTAGAAACTTTTGTCACTGTAGATACGCGTGTTGTTCTGACAGTGTTTATGTGAATGTAATGGTCGTTCATGTGACTTTAATCAGTACTTTCTAATGAGGATGAACGACGAGGTAAGGGTCCTCACAAATAAAGAAATGCAAACCCTTGTGTGTGTTCTCAGTTATTCTCAGTGAAGTCTTTGCAAATGCCTCGGACCACTAGTGGGATAAACTCAGAAAGGCCGCTGAACTCTCTGGTGAAGAAAGTGTGGCTGTCCTTTGGCTCTGATGACATCGCTTTGAGGTCATCCAGGGGTGCCCACGCCACGCCCACTGAGAAGATGGTAATGCCTGGTTGGGAAGGAGAAACAGGAGAAAAAGTGAGATGTCATCGGCATAGCAGTGAAAATGAATGCTAAGCCTTCTAATGATACTGCCTACAGGAAGCAATGTAAACAGAACTGGTCCTAGCACTGAACCCTGTGGAACTCCATAATTAACCTTAGTGTGTGAACAGGACTCTCCATTTACATGAACAAATTGCAGTCTATGCAGATATGATACAAACCACTGCAGTGCAGTACCTGTAATACCTACAGCATGCTCTAATTGTTCTACAATATTATGGTCAACAGTATTAAACGCTGCTAGACCTCACTAGCAGGACAAGCACAGAGATGAGTCCATTGTCAGAGGCCATAACAAGATCATTTGTATCCTTCACTAAAGCTGTTTCTGTGCTGTAATGAACCTGACTGAAACTCTTCAAATTAAGCCATTCCTCTGTAGATGACCTGTTAGCTGTTTGACAACTACTCTTTCAAGGATTTGTGAGATAAGGGGAAGGTTGGAGATTGGCCTATAAGCTAAGCTGGGTCAAGAGATGGCTTTATAAGTAGCTGTTTAACTACTGCCAGCTTGAAGAGCTATGGTAGCCAATTATTGAGACAGGTTGATCATATTTAAGATTGAAGCATTTTTTAATGGTAGGAGTTCTTTGAGCAGTCTTGTAGGAATCTAAAAGATGATGGTTTGGATGACGTAATTACTGAAGTTAACTCAGAAAGATCAATTGGAGAAAAAGACTAAATAAATATCAGTGGTACTGAAAGTAGCTGTATATAATGTTACATCTGCGAGATGACGAGGAGTAAATTTTTCTCTAATGGCTAAAATTGTACTTGTGAAGAAGTTCATGAAGTCATTACTAGTTAACGTTAAAGGGATGGTTGGCTTAACTGAGCTCTGACCTTTTGTCAGCCTGGCTACAGAGCTGAAGAGAAACCTGGGGTTGTTCTTATTTTCTTCAATCAGTGATGAATAGTAAGATGTTCTAGCTTTAAGGAGGACTTTCTTATAAAGCAACAAACTATTTCTCCAGGCTAAATGATGATCCTCTAAATTTGTGACACGCCATTTCCTCTCCAGCTTACGAGCCATCTGCTTTAGGCTACATGTTTGAGAATTATACCAGGGAGTCAAGTACTTCTGATTTGAGGCTCTATTTTTCACAGACTTCAGTATCCAGTGTCATACATAGTGAGGAGGTAAAATTATTAACAAGATAACTGACCTCTGTGGGAGTAGCGTTCGGGTAGCTGCTCTGCTCTGTGTTGGTACAGGGCATTAAAGATGATAACAGTGGGTGGATCATATTCTTAAACTCAGTTACAGCACATTCAGTTGGGACTTTTTGAATACAAAACATGTCAGTGAAATGTTTGTGAAACAACACTACAAACACTGACTCTGTTTCCAGTGAAACAGAGTCACTGACCCTGCATGGAACGTGTTCCACTGAACTTGTTCTGGAACGGGGCTGGGTCGGGGCAGAGCAGCCAGGGGGAGAGGTTGTCAAGCCAGCCGTTTCTTTTTCATTTTGATTGCAGCAGCAGGGGGAGGAGCAACTTGAGGTCTGGCCTGGGGAGACTGCTAGTCCATGGATTCTTTGGACCCCCTACAGCCTGGCCGGCTGCCTGCACTTTAGGGAGCCTTAAAGGCAAGGACCTTTGAGGATATACTGCCTTCTAGTATCAATATCACTCTAGCTCAGCTTGGTAAGCCATAGAAGAGACACTGAATGCTCTTGCTGACAGAGACCTTGTAGCACTTATCAGTAAAGCTGGAATAGAAGTGGTCTTCCTTGAAAGGGAACAAAGATCATAATGACGGAGAAGTCTTCAGGTGAAGATAGCTTACTCCCAAGAGATGCACTTGGGCATGTAGCAAAGGCCATGGGACTCCATTCCTTAGCAGTCCAACAGGGATCTTCCTGTCCAGTATCCAGCGTATCCAGAGTAGTTACAATAGTAACGATGTTGTTACAGTTACAGTTACAGTTGTTACAGTTGTTACAGTTACAGATGTTACAGTAGTAACATCAAATAGCTTTCATTTATTGTTTTCACACATACCTTGCTTATGTGCAGCCATTGCTGGGCCTCTGACGTCATCGTATGATTGGCCATCTGTCACCACTATGAGAAAATTGCGACCCGGTCCTGTTCGTCTGCCATAAACAACAAATACAGTGTAACTTCTAATACAGTTAAAAAAAAACAAAAAAAACCTGCAGAATGTAAACACAGTTTTCAGAAATTTGATTTGAGTATTTCCATTTTTGAGTATTTTAGATCGAACCTTAAGAGCACCTGACATCTGTCTCTTGTTGTGGTACAAATGTTAGCGTTATTTTCATAAAATTACATTTTCTAAAGACAAAGATTAACACTTCTTTATCATTAATTATCTCATTAAGTATTGCAAGGCCCTGCAGTTTCAATAAAATAATGAATAAAATAATTTTTTAAGGCTAAACTTGCCAACACTGCAGGTGTGGAGAGCTTTGCTTAGAAAGAAAACAGCGCCACTGTTACCTGAACAGGTTCTGAGTGGTGTAGCTTATGGCTGAACCGGTCGATGTTCCTCCACTCATGTAGGAGATCCTTCTCAGAGCATTGATGGCATCGTCCTTGTTTGAGTAGTCAGACAGGCCAAACTCTAATCTCTGTTCATAGGTGAACTGCACTGCACCTACAACACCAATACAGCCAGTCAGCCAACCAGCATTAATAACGTATAAGATAATCAGTGGTTTGCATGTTGTGAAGCTGACCAATGTGAGCTCCCACATCTGAGATTTCAAAGCTTCTTGCAATTCCTGCTAGGAATTCCAGGACAAGTTGGAAATTCCCATCCCCAACGCTAGATGAACCATCGATGAGAAAGCCGATGTTCACAGAATTGTAACAGGTTTTACCTAAAAAATACATTTTATGTCAATGTCACAGCAGAGCCACATCCATCTAAATAATCAAATGTAAATATTATGAATTCATTAATTTTGTTTCTGTAATAAACAAAATGACTTAAAAAGCTATACTGTTAATGGTGAAACCACAGCTGTAAAGAGATGATGCTGAAGAGACTGAAAGTATTTTCATGTGATAGTTGCATGTCCAAAAGATATTTTATAGTGTAGCAATTCTTTCAAAACTTTTTTTCCAAGCAGAAAACAATATTATTTCATTTTTCTTGGTCAAATCTGATATTACAAAATTAAAGAATTATTGGTATTGTTTTTATGCAAAGGTACAACTGTTAATACCTTAATATTTGATTATCAAATGTAATGTGATGGCCATGACCTGTGTGTTTTCAAAGGTATCTCCTGACAGCTGCATTACAGTAGTTGATGAAGGTGTGTCTTACTACAGAGCAGGCCGTCTAGTGAACAGAGTCTCTGAATGAGAGGTCTGATGTGTTTGGTGGTGCTGAACCAGCTGGGGATTGGATAACTGAAGAAACCGTTGTCTTTACACACAGCCTGCAGGAGGACAGGTAGAAATTCTGTCATTAATACAAAACATGTTTACTGTGATTTGATGAATGCCTCTTGGGTTTGACTAAAATAATAAAATAATAATTCAAGTTTCTACTTTTATGCTGCACATAACCACTCTCAATAACCGCATGCATATGCTACATTTTTTTTGTTGTTGTTGTTTTTTTGTTGTCCAGCTGAGCATGGATGGACAGATTGTGCTTTTTGGAAAATTTTCAGCTAAGGCAGTTCTGTTTCAGACTTCTAGGAGTCTTACTGGACTTTTGCAAGCAGAAGTTTTGAACAGCAGATGGGTGAGGATTCTGTGCTCACATCTTTGTGTCTGAGATGTCCATATTAAATGTATCCTGTCTTTTGACAACAAGCATCTTCTGCACATTTACTGACCTCATTATCTTAAATTTTGGCTATTTTTAATAGCCATGCATCACTGTTTTTATATGAAAAAAAAAGGAGCAGCATAATGTATCCATTTTAAGTTTAAACTAAACAAGAAGGGACAATTCAGTCTAAAGTATATTTCATGTTAGAGTGTCACTCCTTATTAATGAAACATATGAACATTTATCTAACATTTAGGCAATTCAAATAACATGTGAACCTTCTTCATGAAGTCTTTGTCTCGAACCATGCTGAGCTCCTCAGGCGCTGGTTTGGCGACAGACACCAGAAAGACATTGATCCCACTCTCTCTGGCCAACATGGCCGCCTGGTCCAGGTCATCAGATGGCCAGCCATCAATTAACACCATCATCACCCGGGGGTGACCCCTTCTCCCCCCATTCTCCTGAGAGAAAAAGGTCTCTGCTGTATGCATGATGGCTTTACCTAGGAAGACCAACAACACGATAAATATTTTTACATTACCTGTTTGTTTGTTTTTGTTTTGTGTTTTTGTCCCGTTTGGATCTTTAGCCATCAGATTGTTGTCTTAAGGCCAAGAAAGATGCCAAGCGGATTTATTTTACCAAGTGGATCATCATGGCCTTGCCATATTGGTCCATTTGATTGACCTTTATTATAATTATATATTTAGTTTAGTTTAGTTTCGGTTGCTACAAACAGGACAGACATGACTGGGGGGTAGGACAGGGGGAAAGAATGAAAGAAAGAGAGGGAGAGAAAGAAAAACAGAGGGGAGAAGAGACGGTGAGAAAGGGGGGAAGAAAGAAAGAAAAAGAAACAAAACACCTGGATCACCTGTTGTTGTTGTTTTTTGTCTAACTGATGAAAGGAATGCAGGCAGGGTGGGGAAGAGTGTCAGTGGCAACTACTGACAGAAGGATAGCAGCAAGCGTGATAGGGATGGTAGTGAGAGAGGTAGTGATATGATGACCAGTTTGGATTATTGTAGGGTCTACCTTACAATATAAAGCACCTTGAGGCAACTGTTGTTGTGATTTTGCACTATATAAATAAGATTGAATTGAACTTTGCCAGGTAGTGGGTTAGATTTCCTCCACAAAATGTGGGAGACTGATGTCATACAGACATTAATGCTGTTAAAGGTGATCCTACAGCCTACTGAATCATCACATGTACTTACTCTTTTCACCTCATTTGATCATAAATGAGGAAATTTTGTCTGACTGTCACCTTTTCAAAGAGCTATGGGCTACAGGATGTGTATTTTTTAACTTTTCAATTTATAATTCAGGTTAATCAAGATATGTGTAAGTGTGTGTTACCTGTATTGGAGTCTCCTCCTAGGTAGGCCAGCTCCTTAATAGCAAACAACAGCTCTTTAGGTTGAGTGTAGTTAGTCAGTAGGAACTCTGTCCTGGGAGAGTCACTGCAGGCACATATGAAGACAAATGTTTAGTGTATATGTATATATCTGCATTTTTGATGTAATAATTCTTATCTAGCCCTTAAACCTAACTTTAATCTAAACTTTAAAAAGCATAAACCTGAGTTCACTCATAAGGGAGGTAAAAGGAATTTTATGTGGCATAGTATAACACACCATTGGATACTCTATTAAATACCCGATTTCCTTTCAGAATTGTCTAAGTTCATTGTGACACAGATTCAGCAGTCTTCAATAGATTGTTGAAGCTGTGAGTGATGGACGTTTTCCTCACAGAGTTTGATCAATACTGAAATGATACAATTGATCATCAGTTGTTGCAGATTTGTCAACAGAACATCTATGAATGAAATGTCCTCTTTTCCATTTTTATTTGGACTAATGCCTGACAAGTTGCCTTTATTTTTTTACATTTATTTACTCACCACTATCCCAAAATACCACAATTCTCAAGACTTGTTAGTATAAATGACATTGTTGGGTGGTTTAAGGCTGAGGTAAAAAGAAAGAAATAAAGATTTTTCTGAAGTGACTCTGTGTGGTGTGCCCGACCTGGCCTGTATTAAACCAATATGAGGTCCTATTGGTCCGACTCTTAGCATAGCCGCCAGTTTGGCAATAAAGTTCTTCTGCAGGTTAAACCTCCGCTGCCCAATATTGCTGCTGCTGTCAATCACCATCGCAATGTCCATCTGACAATCTGCCCACACAAAAAAGTAAAGATGTTGATCCAGAGATTAACAACATTGATTATTTTTATGTTCAGTGTTACTATAGATAATAATTATTTTTGCAGTTTTTGCTTATATAACTTTCATAAAATTTTATTTGACCTCTGTCTACACTCGTGTTTTGGACTTTTTCCATCCGATATAATTAAATATAATAAATAAGAACTTTTAGTGTATATGCTAAGATATAAATGGGTGCTGGAAGATAGTTCTGTTAAGTATAAAACAGGACTAATGCTTGCACTCTTCAGTTTTGATGTATTAGTTAAAACTGAGGTTATTGTACTCGGCCCTGAAAAGCTTAGAAATATGGTATCTAACCAGATAGTGAGTGGTTAGATACTTATTTTGGATGGCATTACCTTGGCCTCCAGTAACGCTGTGAGGAACCTTGGAGTCATTTTTGACCAGGACATGTCAAAAATGTCCTGGTCCAGTGCACATATTAAACAAATATGTAAGACTGCTTTCTTCCATTTGTGCAACATCTCTAAAATTAGAAATATCCTGTGTCAGAGTGACGCTGAAAAACTAGTTCATGCATTTATTACTTCCAGGCTGGACTACTGTAATTCATTATTATCAGGATGTCCAAAAAACTCACTGAAAAGCCTTCAGCTAATCCAAAATGCTGCAGCAAGAGTCCTGACAGGGACTAGAAAGAGAGAGCATATTTCTCCTGTTTTGGCTTCCCTTCATTGGCTTCCTGTTAAATCCAGAATTGAATTCAAAATCCTGCTCCTCACATACAAGGTCTTAAATAATCAGGCCCCATCTTATCTTAATGACCTTGTAGTACCATATCACCCTATTAGAGCACTTCGCTCTCGCTCTGCAGGCCTACTTGTTGTTCCTAGAGTATTTAAAAGTAGAATGGGAGGGAGAGCCTTCAGTTTTCAGGCCCCTCTTCTGTGGAACCAGCTTCCAGTTTGGATTCGGGAGACAGACACTATCTCTACTTTTAAGATTAGGCTTAAAACTTTCCTTTTTGCTAAAGCATATAGTTAGGGCTGGACCAGGTGACCCTGAATCCTCCCTTAGTTATGCTGCAATAGACATAGGCTGCCGGGGGATTCCCATGATGCATTGAGTTTTTCCTTTCCAGTCACCTTTCTCACTCACTATGTGTTAACAGACCTCTCTGCATTGAATCATATCTGTTATTAACCTCTGTCTCTCTTCCACAGCATGTCTTTATCCTGTCTTCCTTCTCTCACCCCAACCGGTCGCAGCAGATGGCCCCGCCCCTCCCTGAGTCTGGTTCTGCCGGAGGTTTCTTCCTGTTAAAAGGGAGTTTTTCCGTGGGAACACTGTCGCCAAAGTGCTTGCTCATAGGGGGTCCTATGATTGTTGGGTCTTTCTCTGTATCTATTATTGTATGATCTACTGTACAATATAAAGCGCCTTGAGGCGACTGCTGTTGTGATTTGGCGCTATATAAATAAAATTGAATTGAATTGAATTGCCACAATTATTACAGTCAATTAAAAAGTGCATGTGATACTTGTATATGCAGATGACTAAACTCTATTTAACCACCTTCTACAGTCATTGTTCTACAGTTACTGTCTTGTACCCATTTCTGGCTCACTTTAAAAAAAAAGTAATGCATAATAAACTCTGATGTAAACAAAAACCATAAAAAATAATAACTTAATTTAAGTTTCAATCTGTAAGCTTAAGCTTGGGATCAGATGGCAGGGGACAGGTCTAGTGTGCTCAAATGTGTAATGAAGGTGTGCTGGGAGCATCTAGCAGAAGCCCCAGTCCGTGAAATATTAGGTCTTTTGCTATTGCTGCGAACGCAAGTGTGGTTCTTTTTTACCAGACTGTTGATTTGGCCACTCCTTAAGTTCTTATTTAATTATGTCTCCCTGACCTGTATCAACATCTGTTTGAACCTTTTGTTGAGTGATTTTAAACAGCTACCAAACTGATATTCTATACTTGGAAACAAATCCTGAATAGAATAGAATAAAATAGAATAGAATAGAATGCCTTTATTGTCACTATACAGATGAACTGTATAACCAATGATATATACAATGTACCTTTATTCCCACCTGCCAGGGCTTTTTTCACTGATGGCTTCTTCAGCAGTTTCTTTACTGCAACACACACATTTGTACATCTTTGTAAACAGTCATTGATACAATGCATTCCTTAGCGCTTCACCCATCCTTACACTACTATAACTAAAAACTAAAACTTCTAAGGGCTTGGCACTCATATACACACTCAAATACACACACACATAAAGGTCAACTGAGGTAACACAGTATTTATGGTCGAAGCATCAAACTCCTGTTGAGTAATCCATATCCAGTGTTCTATTGTGTTTATGTCTTTATATTTTCAGAATATCTCCTGTGTGAGTCACCCCTATTGCTTAAATAGGAATGGGAAGGGACTGTCATAATAAATTATGGACAGTACACATTCAAAGAGCATTTTCTGAGTAGCTTGTACTTTGTATAAATTCCCTAACTTTGGCACTCTAGGTACTCTCTCATTAAAAAAGTATGATGTGGAACAAAGTCTGACTTGTGGAACAGGTTAATTATATTTTGTAATAAGACATTTACTTGGCAGAAAAAAAGTTAATCCTGCCAAACAGGTAATTATCTCAACCATCAAGTTATACTCACATGATCTGTATTCTGATCTGCTGGAAAAACAGCAAAAGAGAATAACAGGTCATAATGAAAGTTATGGCCCGAAAGTGGTCAGTACAGTATACAGAAGCATCTGTGCCGAGTATGGCCTGGAAGCCTCGAGGTCAAAATGGTGATAGCTAACCAACCATAGTAGTGGTGGACAAGCAGCCGTAGTGATAGATATAGCGATATTGAGTGACAGCAACATCAGGAAGAAGGAACACGAAAAGCTGGAGAAGTACCAAGGGCTCAGAGAAGAGCTCCAGAAGATGGGGAAGGTGAAGGTAACAGTGATCCCAGTGGTAAGCACTCAGTGCAGTGACCCCCAAGCTAGGCAAGTGGCTCCAGCAGATCCCACGAACAACAACCGAGATCCCCGTCCAGAAGAGCGAAGTCCTAGGAGCAGCCAAGATACTGCGCAAGACCCTCAAGCTCCCAGGCCTCTGGTAGAGGACCTGAGCCTGAGGACTACCCACAGGGCGAGAGGGGATTTTTTAAAAATATATTTATATGTGTGTATATGTGTGATGCCTTCCTTTTACTTCTGTATGAGCTCCTCTTTTAATTTTGCCTTTGACTTAAGCTCAGTGCAAATAAAGAAGCCACTTTTGGCTGCCCCCTTGTCACAGTGGGTTGCTCTACTTATTTGATTTGGCAGAGTTTTGCGCCGGATGTCCTTCCTGACACAACCCCAACGGAGATTTTTGTCTCAAGCTGGAAACCGGTGATCCTTCACTTGCCAAACAAATCTGTTAACCACTAATACTAATGAAAATAAAAATCTGACAAAAGAAAGTCAAAGACATAACAAGATGAATTACCAAAAGGAAACAGTTAATTAGAAAAAGTGCTCAGATCAGGGTGGTGTCATGACACTAGGAAAGCACAGACAGAACAAGAACAAATATATATTCCTAATATAAAGGTGTGTATCATTTACCTGGTCGCGCAGCTGCAGGAAGAGCTGTGGTGCTGGTCTCGCTGATCAGCTCCTGTGGAACATTAATGGGCTCTAAAACACACAGAAGGTATGATAATTAGTGGAGAAGACAGATATGGATCATTCACATCTGCAGTCAAATGATGATATTAATCAATTAAAAATTGTGTTTTTGTTTTGTCTAATCCCTGCTACTTTGCAGTTTATAAAATAAAATTATTTTTTCTGTTGTATAATTACAGGTAAAGCTTTCCAGTACTATATAAGTTTAAACAAGATAACTATATATTAAAATAATGTATATATCATTCTGAAATCACAATTCTAGGTACTTTAAGCATATCTCGCAATACTTAATAAATATTAACATTATTAGGTTATTCAAATTGGATTATTACTTAATTAAAAACAATTCACCAAAGTGGCTCCACCTACTGGTGAGGCTGAAGGAGGCGGTCCAGTGAGACAGGGCCTGTGAGTGTATACCGTGGGCATATGAGCTGATGTAGTTGTGCCGTCCCTGCAGCCTATGAACCCTAACAGGGCCCCCAGCTGGGCCCAGGATACCTCTGTATGAAATGACAAAATAAAAGTATTATTATCACAGTGGAAAAAGATCATCATTAACAGTTATGAGAGTTGCTACTCGTGAAGTCAATTACAAATGCATCTTGAACTAGTGCATCTGGACCGAGACCTTGTTAAAAAAAGATTTGTGTCTAAAAACACACACGTGCGCAGGAAGTTCTTTTCATAGTAAAATAAATAACTAAAAAAAACCTTTATGGGACAAGGAGAAGACACAGCTGTGAAGGAGAAAAAAGATAAGAATAAGCATAATTTTTCTTCTCAGTAGGCCACCGAGGCCCTCTGCAGAGGAATGAGGAGGTCACTCAGGGCTGAGAACTTAATCCTCCTTTCATGCACATTCCTTCATGGTGTTGGTGTTTTGTTAAGGTTCAGCAGGCAGCCGGACTCACACTGCTCCCTATTATGTCACATCTTGGCAGCGGAACACAGAGTCTAATCCACATGTTTGAAAAAACAATTCTCACTCCAACGGCACCGCTGTGACGAGGTGTTCATGCTCTGAAAAGGCTGCTAAGAGTATCATATACAGGGAACTAAAAACAATGGCAAGAAGCAGTGGAAGTAACAAGGAAGTAATCAGTGAACCACAAAGCAAAATAACCAAATAGAGCTCCACCACCAAAAAAAAAAGTTGCATTAAACTAAAAAATAAATAAATAAATATAAAAAAATACTAAAAAAAATGACTGAAGACCCTGAATAAGAAGGAGACCGTCTAATCATTAAAAATGTAATAAAAGCAAAGAAAAATTAAACTGAAGGAACTTTAACACAATATTGAAAAAGCCTAGGTTAAATTTAAAAAAAAAACTTTAATTGAAAATATACACACAAAACAATACAATATACTAAATGAAAAAATGAATGAAAATAAATTAAAAATGAACCAACAATACAAAATAGAATCAACTATGAGAAAAAACTGATTTTAAATAAATACATGAATAAAAGTTAAAAAAAAAAGAAAAAAGAAAAAAAGAAAAACTAGTAACAAAAACCCTCCAAACAAAATATGGAAATGAAAATCAGAAGATAAGAAGGATTTACTTTGTTTTCTATTTATTTTATTTTTTTTCCATTTCCATTCTGCTTATTTTTCTGTTGGTCCTTTCAGCCAACCACATCACGGTCCTCTAAATATTACCATGGTTTAATTGTGTAGCTTTAAAATCAAGCAAGTATGCAACATTATGTTTTAGTGTTTTCAGTGATAGACTGAAATATCACAGTTAATATTTACTATAATATGTAATTAAAACATATTTTGGTACAGCTGATATGAAAGGAAAGCTGTACCTGTGGACTGCAGCTCCACAGATGGATGAGACAGCAGCATAGACTCCTGTCCCAAACACAGACATCCTCCACTGTGTGCACTGTGGTGGACATAAAACCACCACAGTGTCCTGGGTCAGGTCTGCTCCACGTGTTGTACAGGTCACTGGATAGGGCACTGAGTGGAAAACAGAAGATGTCCAGTCAAAATACTCCATTAAAATCCTTGATCTAGGTAGTAGGTTTCATCTTCATTAAATAGAGTAAGCTAGTTTAGTCCAGAGGCAAGATCAAGCATTTTTAAAAACAGACAGAAACATGAAAAAAGACAAACGACAGAATACAACTAAACAGATTTCTTTTACTATTAATATATATTATTAATTTCATTATAAAATAATTTTTTAAAAAGATAAAAGGGGGAAGAAACATTTATAAAGTGTAAAAGTATAAACATATATCAAATGTTAATAATAATAATAATAACAACAAAAAAGTAAAATATGTAAAATGCTAATAAAAACAGAAAATAGCTATGGCTATTGGTGATTTTACTACAATTGTGTTTTTTTTGTTGGTTACTTTTTGCAGCAATTACACAAATAGACACGTATTTATATATGTGTGTGTACTTTACATTTTCTACAGTGTATGATTCTAAGGAACAAAAGTGACCAGAGAACTAAGTGGATCTATCTGCTGTCAGGCAATCAGGTATTTTTCAGGACTCACCACTAACTTCTGAGCCAAGTACTGAGGAGAGCAGGAACAAAAGGCCTGATGGGGAAAAAACAGATCACACAAAGTTGTCATCATATGAAAGAAAGGAAGAAAAGAAAAAAGCAAAAAAAAAGGAAAAAAAAGAACAGAAGTTACCTGTCAGAGGCAGCACAGACAGCTGAGGCATTTCTGCAACAAGCTCAGTATACTGAAAAACAGATATTACATATAGTTACTCTAATAATAATGAGTATTATTTTTAAATCGTATTTTTTTAAAACGAGTTTACCCAGCCTCCTCTGGCTCATCCAGCCAAAAACAAACCATCACCTATATTTCATAAAGCAAATAGGCAAGAGCTTTCCATTGGTGTGGAGGTCTAAGTTCAGCAACATTATCTACCCCCCAAAATGAGGCCAGCTGACTACTTGAACAAAATGAATGACTAGGTTTTCATTTCCTTTCCTTGCATTCCTCATTCCCCGAATTCCAAAAGAATATTCCAAGAGAAAGACACCAGGATTCACCAGGGTTAAATTGTGAAAGAGTGATTCTAAGAGCATGAGACATTATTTTCAAACACGGACTGGCCACCACGGAGACTCTTTAGGATGCACTGGAGTGGTCAGACTCTCCCATCATTAGTATGAGATGATAAAAAACCAATGCAGCTCTGGATGGAAATAAACATTGACACAGCTGAAATGATAAAATTCAGCTCATCGACATGATCCTACTGCAAATGCGTGCCATAATCAAAGCTAAAGGTGCTCCAACAACGTATTTTATTTTGGCCAATAAACCAGTCCACAAGTTAATTATGGATTAGTAAGAAATCTAGAAATGTAGTTATGTGTGAACCACACATCACGTAAGTGAGATTAGAAAACAATGTCATCACATCACTAAAGAAGAAGAGGCAGTAAATGGTTAAATGTCAAGTCCACAGCTATCTCAGGAAATCGTTTAAAATTTGTTTGTGACCGAATCCACCAATGACACAACAACCAGTAACCAGTAGTGGTTTGTAAGCTCCATATATTCCTATATACAAGGACTAATCAGAAGCCAGAAAGCAAGCCAGTACCAATCCCTAAGCTTGGCAGGTTAAACAGTCGATAAATACATTAAAAAAAGATGGAAAAAAAAAAGAGATAAGCAGTTAGTAGAGGGTGTAATAAACATACAGCAAGTAAATAAAGTTATTGGTTAATCACTGAATGGATGTCAATCACCCAGCCTGTTAGTCATTTCTAAAGAAAGATCTCTGTGCAGAATCAGCAGGAATTTCAGTCTTACGAACTGTTTCTTCAGCAGACGTCTCTGAGGAAAACTGTTCAGACTGTTCACACGTTATTCCCTGGAAGGAGCAGCAGGCGGTAAAATGACAATGCTGAGCTGGTGTCGATCGCCTGGCGAGAGAGAGGTAGCCCTTTAAATAAGCGTTCTCTCTCACAACACACACACATTCATACACACCTTACTGTGGTGACTTCAGAGGGGGAGGGAGGAGGGGCCTCAGTGACAGGTCAACCTGAGATGGAGCAGAGGAGTGAACTGCAGAAAAACCTTGAGATAACTGTTGTGCTTTAGTGCTATATAAATACAATTTATATAGCACTAGATATTTTTGTACAATAACCTGAGTGGGTTTAATAAAGACATGCCTTAAAAGCCGATGAGGTACACTGAAAGGATTAAAAATGTGGTGCTTCTAATTTGTATTTTTTATGCTGCTTCCAGTATATTTGGAGCCCTAAATTATTGAAAGTGCAATAGCTAGCTACATCACAGCAGCTTCAGGACGGAAAACCACATTTAAGCTTTGTTATAAACAGAGGCGCCACCAAAGGGGGGCCAGGGAGGCACTGATCATCCCCTAAATTTGCTGGCTCCCCCAGTGGCCACCCCTGGTAAGACTGTCATATGTTGTTAATAATTCTAATAAACATGTGCACGAGAGAGGAAAACACACTACAGTGAGTTGAAACCCTGACTTGTTATTTATTCCTGCTTAAAACAGATTATTAAGGATTTCAAAATCTTATTTGGTTTTCATATTTATTTATATTTTCAGTGATATCAAATTTAATAGCAGATAATTAAATAGGTATATTTAATTCTTTTCGCTCTCTCTTTTTTGCCATATTTTTCAAGTAACCTATATTTGACAACAGCATAATAAATCTGGAAATTGTGTTTTTTTGTGTGTGTTTTAGTGGCTATGAAAAAAATTCTGGTAGTGCCACTGATTACAAATTCCACAACTACAATTTTTCCATAACATTTTTTTCCTATCAGCAACTTCAAGTGTAAAAAATATCTAGAAAAAAAATGCAACCCTTTTTTTTTTTTAATTTCCGGCGCTGCTCCGAGCTGGCAGCCAGTATCAGCAGCTCCGGCCTGAACGAGTCCTTTTTTCTCTTTAATACATGTTTCTTTGTTGTTTTTGTTTTTCTATTGTGGACTGCTGCCCCCCACAATGGAGCTCAGAATTCTATGGACAGTTGTGTTCTTTATTACATTTTTTACGGCGTCTTTGTCCGGCGAGCGCGTGGAGGTCCAACCTCCCATTGTTTACAGCAGGGATCAGCTATTAGCCCTCGGAGCATCCGCTGCCCTGCCTACCGCCGAGCAAGCTAACATCCCCCGCGAGGTGAGGAGGAAGAGACGCGATACTCGGGCCGGGACCGGCGTCGCAGTAAAGTTAGGAGGTACCGGCCAGCGATTCCATCTATTATTATGGGGAATGTGAGATCTCTCCCCAATAAGTAGACGAACTGGCGGCTCTTACCCAACATCAGGGGAGCTACAGGGGGTGCAGCCTGATGTGCTTCACAGAGTCGTGGCTAACTACGCTAACTCCGGACTCACACGTAAACATGGATGTTTTTCATCTGATCCGGGCCGACAGAACAGCGGAGAGTGGTAAGAAGAGAGGAGGGGGTCTGGTTGTGTTTGTAAACGTGTAACTCTGGGCATTTATCTATCAAAGAGACGCCATGCTGAAAGGACTGTTACGCAGTGAGGGGTGGTGAGGGAAACATCAGACTTCACTCCATCCCAATTAAAGTAATTGTTTTATTGTCTCTTGCCAACATCATGCACATGCAGACAGCAACTTTTCAAAATAGCCCCCCAATCCATTTCCTGCTCCCTTTAAATACTCTAAAGACACACCTTCTTAATACAGACTGGCCTATAAAAGAGCTGCAATTGAGGCCGGCTTCCTCTTTACTGGGAAAACAAGATGGCCACCACAAAGGTAACCTGCAACACTTTGTTACTTAAATGCTTCCCAACAAGGACATTGAGCTGCTAGTGGTTAGCATGAGACCGTACTATCTACCGCGAGAGTTTATACCTCCCTGTCCTCCACTCTCCCCACCTTCACCCAGTATGCCACCTGCTACACCAGAGACAATAAAACATTGGACGTATTGTATACCAACACCAAGGAGGTGTGTATAAACCTCTAGTACACAGAGAACCAGTTGTGAAACGCACAGTAAGGAAATGGTCGGCAGAGACTGAAGAGGCCCTGAGGGACTGTTTCCGTTCTACTGTGTGGAACAACCTCTGCAGCCCCCTGGAGGATGACCTCAACAGCATCACAGACTGCATTACGGATTACATGAACTTCTGTGTGCACAACACCGTGCCCATCAAAAAGGTACGTTGTTTTGGGGTGGGTGAATGACCTAAATAAATATTTTAATAGGTTTGATCAACCACCCGCCCCTCCCACAGCATCGTCCCCCCTGCTGCAATCTCCTTCATCTCAGGACTTCACACCTCTCAGCTTCCCACCTCCCAGCTCCCAGTCATTACACCCACCCCCGGCTTCTGTGGACTCCAACATACACCCCCCTCCCCCAAAATCCACTCTTTCTATCTCAGCACTTCAAGTGAGGAACGAGCTTCGCAAGATCAAGGTGAGGAAAACTGCAGGTCCAGATGGCATCAGCTCCTGGCTCCTGAGATGCTGCACAGATGAACTGTGTGGCATCCTAGGATATCAGTTCAACCTGAGCCTGTCACTGGGGAAAGTACCACAGCTGTGGAAGACCTCCTGTGTGGTACCGGTACCAAAGACCTCCCATCCCAAGGACCTCAGCAGCTACAGGCCGGTAGCCCTGACATCGCACCTGATGAAGACCCTCGAGAGGTTGGTTCTAAACCATCTGCGCCCCCTGGTGAGGTCTTCATTGGATGCACTACAGTTTGCTTACCAGCCAGGCATTGGGGTGGAGGACGCCATCATCTACCTCCTGCACCGAGCTCTGACTCACTTGGAGAAGCCTGGAAGCACTGTGAGGATCATGTTCTTTGATTTCTCCAGTGCTTTCAACACCATCCAGCCATGACTTCTGAGAGACAAGCTGGGGCTATCGGGAGTGGACCACCACATGTCCCAGTGGATGCTGGACTGCCTCACAGAACATCCACAGTATGTGAGGTCACAGGGCTGTGTCTCTGATACACTGGTCTGCAGTACGGAGGCCCCACACGGAAACTGTGCTGGCCAGCTCCCCCACTGACCCCAGTAAGCACCCCCATACTCCGCAACCTGCCAGGGAAAGGGGGCCAGGCCCATCCGAAGAGGCCCTGAGGGACTGTTTCCGTTCTACTGTGTGGAACAACCTCTGCAGCCCCCTGGAGGATGACCTCAACAGCATCACAGACTGCATTACGGATTACATGAACTTCTGTGTGCACAACACTGTGCCCAGAACAGCAGCGCCGCCCGGCCCCACAGAGCCCGGGACAGCCCACCTGACCCCACCTCAGAGAAAACTGCACCCACCCTCTCATCCACTCATCTTCCAGACTACACAAGACAATAGACGCCCAGGCTGAGATCTTCCTCCATCTCTCCTGTATCTTCCCCTCCTGCAGAGTGAGTTCCTGAAGAGAGGAGAGCTCCTGCAAGATGTAACAACCTCCCCCACCAGTTGAAGAGCCCCCCAGGTGGCTTGATGCACTGGCGGCACCCTGCGCCAGGGCCGGGCCCACCACGCTGCCACCTACAGAAGTTCTCTGACGACTCTGCCATAGTCGGCCTCATCACAGGTGAGGACGACTCAGAGTACAGACAGTGGACTCTGGACTTTGTAGACTGGTGTCAGCAGAACCACCTGCTGATCAATGCCGGGAAAACCAAGGAGTTGGTGGTGGACTTCCGGAGACGCAGACCCACCACACTGACACCGGTGAACATCTAGGGGGAGTGGACATTGAGATAGTGGACTCTTATAGGTACCTGGGTGTTCACCTGAATAATAAACTGGACTGGAGCCACAACACTGATGCTCTTTACAGGAAGGGTCAGAGCAGACTCTACCTGCTGAGGCGGCTGAGGTCATTTGGAGTACAGGGAGCGCTTTCAAAGACCTTCTATGACTCTGTGGTGGCATCTGTCATTCTTTACAGTGTGGTATGTTGGAGCAGCAGTTTATCGACAGCTGAGAAGAAGAGGTTGGATAAACTCAGCAGGAAGGCCAGCTCTGTTCTGGGATGCACCCTGGACCCAGTGCAGGTGGTGGGAGACAGAAGGACTCTGGCCAAAATAACATCTCTGATGGACAGAGTCTCTCACCCCATGCATGTAAATGTTGCTGAATTGCAGAGCTCCTTCAGTGACAGACTGCTGCGTCCTCGATGCATGAAGGAGTGTTTCCGTAGGTCCTTCCTCCCAGCAGCTGTCAGACTGTACAATCAACACAGCTCCCAACAAACATAGATGTTTATATCTGCGCTGTAACTGCAATAATTTAATCAATCGATTCGCACTACAACCTGGTTTGACTCTTATCTGTAGTTATTTTTATTTAATTTAAAAACTGTACAGTACTCTGTTTATAGTAAGCCAGAACAAGAATCCTCATCACGAGATTGTGTCTAGTGTAATATTAAAGACAGCAAATGCTGGCTGACATACTGGCACTCACAAAAGAATCAAAGCTGCTGGGTACGGCACATTATGTCAAACACTGGGGGTTTCATTGGAGTAATACCAATATTTTTAAGAAATGAACTAAATTGGATTCTTTACTATTAAGTCTTTAACCTCTTGATACCCTTAAGTGGACTATAAGAACCAGTTTTCATTTTAACCAAAGACCAATGAAAGAAATACTGAAAGCAAAGCTAGGGTAACTTTAGAGCTAGCTGGAATGATTAGTTGCTTTCAGTTAGCAGGCTCCGTGTTACAGGGCAATATGCTTTCCTGTCAGGGTACCTGACCAGTGACCCTGGTTTTGGTTTTGTATGTTGTATTCTTTGACTTGGTGTTTCTGTGGTTTGGTTTCTATATTTCTTGCTCCATAGGTTCTTTATTGTCTCCTGATTTCTATCTTGGGTTTTGTTTGTATGCCTTCCCTGTGTTTAGTGTATTGCCTTTTTTGTGTCTCTGTGTTAGGTTCACGTTGCTATGTTATGTTTCCTGTTTTACTTTGAAGGTCAATGTCTTATGTGAGTGTGTCTGGTTTTGCGTCCCTAGTCTCATTAGCCCTGATTTCTCCCAGCTGTGTTTCCCTCCTGTCTCCCATTCTTCGATTGCTCCTGTGTGTGTATATAAGCCCTGTGTTTCCTTTTGCTTGTTGCTGGTCCTTCTGTGTTGTCTCCCTGTGTTCCTCTATGCTGTCATTCTTCATGTACCTCCAATCTCAGTCTCCTTGTGTTCAGGTTTTTTGTTTAAAACAAAGCATTGCGAAGGCCCACGGTGGGTGTTGACGCGATGTGATTTCTGCCCAGTGGCGGGAGTAACTATGACTCTCTTAAGGTAGCCAAATGCCTCATCATCTAATTAGAGACACGCATGAATGGATGAACGAGATTCCCACTATCCCTAGCTGCTATCTAGCGAAACCAGAGCCAAGGAAACGGGCTTGGCAAAATCAGCGGGGAAAGAAGACCCTGTTGAGCTTGACTCTAGTCTGGCACTGTATTAACTCAATTGATATAAAATCAGACACAAAACATAAAAAAAAAACATAAAAAGTAAAAAAGGTTATATTTTTTACTGTAACAACCACAAACATGTTTATTGAATCATATTTCATAACTTTAAATGCAAATATAAGTTGTCAATTTTAAAATCCTATGTACAAGTTTTGCAAACAAAGTTATTTGCAGCTGTTTACCTTTTTTTTAAACAAAAAACCCCATTTCAAACTATTTATATAACAATCAGCTGTTCTGCATTCAATAAGATGCCACACAAATTATTTGTGCCACTCCAAAAAAATAATTTCTGTCCACTATAAAGAAGAACATCACAGCCTGATACCTGCATGTCTGACAGCAGCAGGTGTATCACTCATCCTGTTTTCATTCAGCAGTCGCCTCATTGTTCTGACACAACACAAAACTATCCACAACACTACACACTAACTACACAAGACAACACATTAACTACACACTCCAAACACCTTAAACGTCACAAATCTCTCACTTCTCAAAACTCGCTCTCTCTCTTTTTCTGCTGTCTTTCTCTCTCTCTCTCTCTCTCTCTCTCTCTCGCCGTCACACCTAAAACTTCCCCGTCTTCCTAAACAACCAAATGTCATGTTGCCATATCTTTTTTTTTTTTTGATTGGCCGACATGGTGCATTTTTTCCACCAACACGAAAGAGCTGTTTTTGTTTTGTTTTTTTATTTTTTTTGTCATAAGCAGAGAGTGGTTGCTAGCACTGTCCTTAAATTCAGGAAAAAACAGGTAAACAGGTTTATCATGACTGGTATATGTCACCTTGTTGCTTTGTCATCTTGAAGTGGTCATGTGATTGGCTTACCACGACTACTTTATTCTTCCTCAGTCAAACAGCAGCACACATGCAATTGTTTTGCCCCCTTAGCCCCAGGTGTTATGCCAAAAAGTGATCGTCTGCCAGAAAATGATTGCCGTCCGCGGGAGCGCTTAGCTGCTTAAAGCTGTAGTGCCCGGATTACTTACGTAGACAGCTACTTCCGTGCAACTGATATAAGAAGCGGTAAGCTGAAGATAGCTTCAACCGTTTGTTTGTTGAAAAATAGTAACGCGACCGCACCGCATTTTCTTGTTAGTAACGGTAACGGCATTGTAACCATAGGAATAGTAATTAGTTAGATTACTCGTTACTGAAAAAAGTAACGCCGTTAGTAACGCCGTTACTTGTTACGCCGTTATTCCCATCACTGGATATGAACAACCACAACCATTGACCTTTCCTAAATCCAGTAGGGCGGTGCCATCATTCTCTCTCTCTGCAGAGTATCACTTCCTGTTACAACACAAAGTGGCTTTGTGTAGCTTATCTGTATAGCTAATTTAAGCAAGATAACTTACTAAGTGTAATCTCCAAGTGCTTCATCCAAAGCACTCTTTGTTCATTCACTCCCTGTGTCTTTAGGAATTCGCTAGCTTATCTTAGCTCATAACTGACTCACTAGCAGCATGATTAATGTAATAAATGTAGCCCATTTGCAGCTCTGGACGCCAGGATCACTGAATTGGTGTGTGTACATCAAAAAAATAGGCAGGCCCTTGTAGCTGGTGCAGGCGAAGCTAGACCCCGTTAGCTCTCCCCCGGCAGCCGAGCCAATCTCCAACCTTCCTTTTATCTCAAAAATTCTTGAAAGAGTAGTTGTCAAACAGTTGACAGATCATCTGCAGAGGAATGGCTTAAAGATTTTCAATCAGGTTTCAGAGCTCATTACAGCACAGAAACAGCTTTAGTGACGGTTACAAACAGTGTTGGGTAAGTTACTTTAAAATAGTAACTTAGTTACATTACTAGTTACTTCTCTCAAAAGTAACGCAGTTACTTCAAGTTACTCGTTACTTTCAAAGTAACTAGTTACTAGGGAAAGTAACTTTGGTTTTACTCAGAATTCTCTTGT
>NW_005187430.1:193455-205613 GCF_000239375.1 Pundamilia nyererei
AACTTCTTACCTGAAGTTCAGTTCACACTTGGACCGGCGGCCGCCTCGGGCCTCTTTTCCTTCTGCGTCCCTTTTCCTTCATCCACCTGCTGCCTCCACCACTTGCTAATGTTATTGAATTTGTGGAAGCTCCGCGATAGCCACCACACGAAGTAACGAGTAACGACCCTATCTAAATCCCAGTAACGAGTAACGCGTTCCTGATTTTGGCATAATAACTAGTTACCGTGCTCGTTACCACAATAATAACGTAGTTACTGTAACGCGTTACTTAATAACGCGTTAGTCCCAACACTGGTTACAAATGATCTTATGGCCTCTGACAGTGGACTCATGTCTGTGTTTGTCCTGCTAGACTTCAGTGCAGGGTTTAATACTGTTGACCATAATATTCTATTAGAGCGATTAGAGCATGCTGTAGGCTAGGTATTATTGGTACTGCGGTTCAGTGTTTTAAATCATATCCATCTAGACTGCAATTTGTTCATGTAAATGGAGAGTCTTCTTCACACCCTGAGGTTAATTATGGAGTTCCACAGGGTTCCTTTTCAGTCGATTCACTCAGTGTAACACATAAGTATGGGATATCATAGCATCCACAGTCATCCTTCAGTTCTTACACTCCTTACCTGAAAACTTATCTGCTGAGTTGGGCTAGCTACCTACAAACTTGAAGTTAGCTTAACTGCCAGTGGAGCGCTAATTTTTAGTTTTCTTTTGCTTTGCGTTTTGTAATGGATTTCTCTTTGCAAGACAAGCATGTCTACCTGAGGATTCTACATGCTAGCAGAGCGTTGACGGAGCCCAAAGCTTGTGCATTTTGTCGCCAGCTCCTTTTCGGAGCTGGCGACAAAATGCAGGTGATGTTTATGGAGAAAGTGCTGAGACGAACAGCTGTCGCATGGCATGACACTCTCCTCTCTGAGTCTGGGGCCTTGGCTTCATCCGAGTCCGAAGACGAGGAGAATCCCAGCAATTAGCTGACCACATGTGATATGTTCATGGGTTAACCGAAGATAAGTCAGAACCATGTGGAAAGACAATGACGTGCTGGACATTGGTCTGGAGATCTGTACTTGGTTGGAGAATGAGGAGGAGAACCCATCGTCAGCCCATCATCAGCCTCCATGCTGTTTCACCGTACAGCTGAGAAGCTGCAGGTGGACTGGCCCTCTCTTCTGTCAGCTCAGAAGCTGTCATGGGTTGCAGGATTTTTCCTCCCACCGGAGCCCAGAACGACCAAAAATTGCCTTCCCATGTTCCCAGACTTTGTATCTGAGTTAACTGCATCATGGAGTAAACCACTGTCACTGTGCCCGGCTATGGACAACACATGGAGTTGGACAGCACCGAGGAGACTGGCTTAGCTAACCCACCCCTTATGGAGCCATCCCCGGCTGCTTGTCTGGTGTAACAAGCTTGGTGTAACTTTCATTAAATTTTATTTGACCTCTGTCTACACTCGTGTTTTGGACTTTTTCCATCCGATATAATTAAATATAATAAATAAGAACTTTTAGTGTATATGCTAAGATATAAATGGGTGCTGGAAGATAGTTCTGTTAAGTATAAAACAGGACTAATGCTTGCACTCTTCAGTTTTGATGTATTAGTTAAAACTGAGGTTATTGTACTCGGCCCTGAAAATCTGAGAAATATGGTATCTAACCAGATTCTTACTCTGGATGGCATTACCTTGGCCTCCAGTAACGCTGTGAGGAACCTTGGAGTCATTTTTGACCAGGACATGTCCTTCAATGTACATATTAAACAAATACATAGGACCACTTTCTTCAATTTTAGAAAAATTAGAAATATCCTGTGTCAGAGTGATGCTGAAAAACTAGTTCATGCATTTATTACTTCTAGGCTGGACTACTACTAGTACTACTGTAATTCATTATTATCAGGAAGTCCTAAAAACTCCCTGAAAAGCCTTCAGTTAATTCAAAAGGCTGCAGCAAGAGTCCTGACAGGGACTAGAAAGAGAGAACATATTTCTCCTGTATTGGCTTCCCTTCTGTTAAATCCAGAATTCAAAATCCTGCTCCTCACATACAAGGTCTTAAATAATCAGGCCCCATCTTATCTTAATGACCTTGTAGTACCATATCAGTCCATTAGAGCACTTCGCTCTCGCACTGCAGGCTTAGTTGTTGTTCCTAGAGTATTTAAAAGTAGAATGGGAGGCAGAGCCTTCAGTTTTCAGGCCCCTCTTCTGTTGAACCATCTTTCAATTTAGATTCAGGAGACAGACACTATCTCTACATTCACTTTTTATTTTCCTTTTTGCTAAAGCATATAGTTAGGGCTGAATCAGGTGACCCTCAATCCTCCCTTAGTTATGCTGCAATAGGTGCTGCTGGGGGATTCCCATGATGCATTGATCTTCTTCTTTAGTCACCTTTTTCACTCAGTATGTGTTCATACACCTCTCTGCATTAATTATATGCTATTATATATCCCTGTCTCTCTTGCATAGCATGTCTTTGTCCTGTCTTCATCTACTCAACCCCAACCTGTCCCAGCATTTGGCCGACCCCTCCCTGAGCCTGGTTCTGCTGGAGGTTTCATGTTAAAAGGGAGTTTTTCCTTCCCACTATCACCGCAGCACTTGCTCATAGAGGGTTATATGATTGTTGGGCTTTTCTGTTAATGTATTATTGTGGGGTCTACCTTGCAACCTTGCACCTTGAGGTGACTGCTGTTGTGATTTGGCACTGTATAAATAAAATTGAATTGAATGACACTAAAAGCAGATGTAGTATGACCGTCTCAGACACACACCTCTGACTGTGAGCCCTGATGTTTCAATCTTTTGTTTGTGATGCGGAAATAATCAGAAGAAAGGTGGTTTAAAGGAAAATAAGCAGCTTGTTTATGATGTGTGAATTTAAAGGCTGCACAAAGGGTCAATAAAGATGAGTTTGAAGTATTAGATACTCAAAGTTCAAGAATATAAACATGGAGGGGATCAGTAATAAAAGGTAAAAGGTTTGTTGTAGCAATGGACCTTTAGCAACAGGGCAAAATTGCAAAATCACAGAATCCAGAATTTCTGTCATCATAATTTCTGTTATCAATTAATGTCAGTCTCATTTGTCAACTCTGTGGCTGTGGTTATTGTCATGGGGAAAGCAGAGTCCAGAATCATCTAGGTAACAAAAGAGCAGAACTGTGTGTCGGTATACTAGCAGACCAGACAGCAATAGTCAGGAATTCTGTTTGGTTAACTCCCAGCATGCACCTTGTAAAATGAGAAGGGCGAAGGGAGGAAGGTAACTGGAGCAAAGATGAACATTTTCTCAAACTCATGCCGGTTCAGATAGAAAAACAGAAGGGCAGAGAGGTAGCGTATAAAATGTAAAAATGACCACTCCTCTTGTCAAAGTCATCAGATCAGGTCTTTTAAATTATTTCTGATGGAAAATCAATTTCCTAGACTCCACTTTTCTTTTTTTTAGCTTTTGACTTATTAGTTCTTGTTCATTCACTTTGAGTAGGTTTGTTTTGCATCTCAGGAACTCATGGGATGAAAGCTTCAGTCAAAACAGTCCTGTTGCCAGGCAGACTTTGAGCTATCAGCAGCATCGTTGTATGAAATCTCCACAGCCTGCCTGCAGCTCACAGGTGCTTTTGTAAAATGATATGAGACGGTGGTTATTTCTGACAAGCAAGATTAACAGCAAGGCTGAAGTCTTTACCCAGAGTACAAGAAGATTTCATTTTCAAACTGCATGTGCTTTGAATGTCTGGTTTCAAGACTCCACTGATCTAACTTTTCTCAGTCAGGTCAAAAATATTTTCACATTGAAATCTGCAAAACAAACAATAAACCTACCAGCTTCAGCTACATTTTGTGTTACTTTTAAGTGAATAATAACATGTAAAATGATGATTGTTATAATGGTGAACATTGAATTGTAAGTGTATCATAAAAGTTTGTTTCTTTATTAGTCCTTCAT
Organism: Pundamilia nyererei; assembly: GCF_000239375.1. NCBI lineage: Eukaryota > Metazoa > Chordata > Actinopteri > Cichliformes > Cichlidae > Pundamilia > Pundamilia nyererei. Next base: position 197,421 of record NW_005187430.1, read on the forward strand.
TTATCCAGGTTAAAAATCTCATTGAGATTAAAAATCTCATTTCCAAGAGAGACCTAGCATCATGGCAACAAAAGTCAAAATACATGTACCACATAAGTATCTAACATTTTTTGCGCCCTTCCTGTTTTCCTTGTGGTATCCAACACATTTTAATATTAGAAAATGATAACCCGAGTAAATAAAAAATGCAGTTTTTAAATGATGATTTAATTGACCAACTTGACAAAAGTTGAACTTTTTGGAAAGTGTGTGTCCTGTTGCATCTGTCATAAAACTAATACAGCATTTCAGAAAAGGAACATCGTGTCAACAGTAAAATATGTTGGTGGTAGTGTGATGGTCTGGGGCTGTTTTGCTTCCTCATGACCTTGAAGATTTCCTTTGGTAAATGGACCCATGAATTCTGCTGTCTACCAAAACAACCTGAAGGAGAATGTGCACTGAAGTGCACTTGGGATCTGCAGCAAGACAATGATACAAAACACACCAGCGAGTCCACCTCCGAATGGCCAAAGTCCTGACCTAAATCCATTTGAGATGATGTGGTATGACCTTAAAAAGATGGTTCACGTCTGGAAACCCTCCAGTGTTGCTGAATTACAACAATTCAGCAAAGATGAGTGGGCCAAAATCCCTCCAAAGCTATAAAAAAGTCTTTTATGCCAGTTGCCAGTTATCAAAAATGCTTGATCAGGTTTAGGGGGGCAATCACTTTTCACACAGGGCCATGCAGGTTTGGATTTTTCTTCTTCTAATAATAAACAATTTCATTTAGAAACTGCATTTAGTGCTTACTTGTTTTTATCTTTGTCTAATATTTAAATTTGTTTGATGATCTGAAACATTTTCAGAAAATCAGAAAGTGTTCAAACACTTTTTCACATCATGTTTTGCTTTTGTCCAGTCAAATTTTATCCTCCTGTGAAATGTTCTTGTGCTCATTTTAGTGGATAATTTGATTGATTACACATCCCATCACTCAGTGCCCTCAGAAAGTAATCCCAATCCCTGCTCCAACACACCTGATTCAAACAAAAATAATTTCCTCAGAGATCATTAAAGTACTCTGATTCTGATGACCAACTGGGTATTATGTGCTGCAACTATCTGGTGTTTTTGAGTGGGGAAACTCCTTAAAACCTAAAACAAGAATATGGTCTTTCCTTTAAGACATTTCATCCGAGAAGCTTCTTCAGTTCCAAGAGCAACTGGTGGAGAGTCCCAGATTTTAAACCCTATGGGAGTGTCCCCAATAGGGCCTATTGATCTTCTACCTAATCACACGAGCTAAGGTGTGAAAACAGGTGTTGGTCACAATCAGCCAAGGTTTCGGGTGAACCCACTGTGAAACCTAGCCCCACCCTATCAATACTGCCAGTGACCAATCACAGTCCGTAAAGATGAGCTGCTTCCACAGTTTAATCCAGTACAAATGAAAAACCTCCTCAATACGGAAGCCATGGCTGCTGACTTATTTGAGATGTAGACAGACCTATTAGCTGTGGTTTAATGGGCGGGCATGATGTTATTAGCTTTATACCTGTTCCAGGCCTGGCAGAGTTCAAACAGATCTTAGTTTCTTTGTAAATCTTTTATCAGATGGGCTCCTTGAGAGGAATGTCTGGAGCAGGAATGAGATCTGTGTATATCATCTCCCATAGAGGTCTTGCCAAGCTTGAAGGGGAGGGCCAAAACATGACGAGAGAAAACATACTATGGGACCCTGGCATCACAGGAGATTAATACTGTTTTTCTTCAAGGTTCTTTATTTGTCACATGCATAGTCATACAAGTAGAACACACAATGAAATGTGTCCTAACCCGTGCAGACATTATAAACAAGAAGTAAATTGAAATTAAAAATCTGGAAATTGAAATTAAAAATCTGAAAATGTGCATTGTGCGAGTGGAATGTTAAAGTGTTTTGTGCCATGTTAGCACAGCAATGCACTGAGAGAAGCTGACTTTAGAATATGCAACAAAACAATAAATAAAATAAAAAACTAAAAAAGAGCACAGTCTGGATGTGGCCAGGCCATCTTACTGCCACTGTCCACATAATTTAAAACTGTTGTAACAGAATAGTCTGGCAATGAAGCTAATCTGCCAACAAGGAAAAATATCCACGTCCCCAAAAGCCACATGGAGGTTCTGGTGTAACGAGGACATCCAAATAGTAGATGAAAGATATCCAGTTCAAACTTACTGTTCTGTACAACATTCATCTTTTTATAAATTTGGCTAAGAAAAGGTTTTACAGTGATCTCAAATATTTAATAATAATAAATATATCTTAATAAATAAATAAAGTCTCTCCATGAATTTGCTTAATGGCATTCAACTCATATAATAACTGATGAGGACTACAGATGGAAAGCAGAAACTTCTGGTCTGGTCTAATTTCTTCAAGTCTGTATACCACCACGAGTCTGCATACCACTAACTACTACTACTGACTAACCAATGCCATAGTTATTACAGACAGCAAACTAGTCACTGGCACTTAATACCATATCTGTTGAGTGAGAAAAGAAAAAGGCACATGTGCGTAACTGTCACAAAAAGAGGACAGGAACTCTGATGCACTTGTGATTTGTGCAGTTAAGAGGTTTTGCCGAGTGTGACTCTGAATATTTGTTGAGCAAAACTGACAGAAAAGGTAACAGAGATTGGGGACAAGTGTCCTTGAATGCACCACAAAGATTCAGATTTGTTAAAAGAAAATCTAAATGGCTACTTCTTTTCTTTTCTTCTGAAGAAAAGAAGCAAGCTGTCTGAAAGGAAGAAAATTAATCCGCAATCTGGCCAAGTGAAGCAGTTCTTTGTACACCTGGATCATTTTCCTCCTGGATTAGTGTAAGTGTTACACATAACTTCCCCCTTATTTAAAAGCACAGGTCTCCTTTCCATCTGAGAACCAACTATGAGGGAGTGGAAAAGTTGCAGACACCTGATCTATGTGTGTCAGTGTCCTCTGAGAACAAATAGCTCTTTGTATGAGTCTTCCATGTCTCTGTTGCCAAAAACCTTACGGGACCAATGTTACTGTAAGACATCAGATCAGGACGAGTTTGTCAAGTGTCAACATGATTCAAACAAAAGGTCTAATGGACAGCAGTTGCCAAAGCAGGAAGAAGATGGGAACTAATCAGATGCTTGAAAAAATGGATGGAAGTGATAAAAGATGAAAAAGACCACAAGCTGAATCCAAATACAATTTAGCAATTTGAATTTAAACACAACACATCATTGGAAATACCATGCAAACACAACGAGCAGCAGAAAAATTATTGATTTGTCATAATCAAGACAGACTTTAGTCTGTAGGGGACACTGCTGAGGCTTTTAGTCCACTCTAATCCCAGAACATCCTTTTTACATAACAGTTAAACCCTAATTCAATGTGAGCTGTGGCTGTATTAAAGCAGAATTAAAAAGTGCTTAAAGCGCTCTTGGTTGCTTTTGAGGTCCAACAGGCTGGAATAAGACAACAGGCTGCTGACTGTCCCGAGGAAAATTCTGATAACTGGATAATAAGAGATAACCAGTTCCAGAGCAATGTGATTATGATGAGTTTTTAGGGCCACAAGATGAAGTGCCAAATTATCTGCTAAGATCAGCTAGGTTAGTCAACTTTGCCTTACCCGGGCTAATTAGTACAAATTAGTGTAAAGGAAATTAAAATGTACGAATTTATTTCACCAAAAGCCTAAAGCAAAATTTTCCACAGGGCAGGGAATATTATTTGTAAATATAAAAGGCTCCAGAAGACACCACAATCATAGTGGAGGGGTTCAGATTAGAAAGTCAGATTAGACAGACTTAAACTACAGATGCCTTTATTAGCACATCTGACTGAGACAAGAAAAAACAAAACAAAAAAACCCTCACACTGCAGGCTGCTGATACATGAGCTGATATTTGTACACAGGGGAGTCTGCCTACATTTTCCTAGAGCACAACTATAACAACAGATTTTGCTGATTGTTAGTTTAAATCCACTGATAACACAACACGAAGTTCAAGCGTGAACTTACTCATATTTGTTCTGAATTTGCAAAACAGTGTATATGACATAAGACAGTGACACAGTTAAGAACTAAGAACTTTCTAAACTGACTAGTTGATTTTTCCCTAAATAAAGCTATTATGTGTTGTCTGGGAAGAAAATGTTAAAGATCAAGAGAAAAAAAATCTGATAATATACAAGATGCAAAATTCTTTCTCTGAACCTCGTGAATTCCTTTTCTGTCTATTTCATGAAAACCTTATTTTCTGTTTCTCCCGTTTTCTTTTATTATTCTTATTCTCTTATTCTCTAAGCACTTCTAACCTTTAGGTAGTGTGTGAGGGTGGAAGTCTGCAGCATAAAAAATTAAAACGGAAACGTACACGATTTTGGTTCAAGCAAATTGGTGAACTATTTGACATACAACATGGGGATCTGTCACATTTCAATAAGGATTCACAGCAAATTTCTAACAGAGTATGGATCAAGTGGTTATTTTGTTCTGGTCAAAAGGATGACAATGCTGTGGCAGAAAGTACTTAATTTCTAATATTATTATTATTTCTGTTATTTTTCATTTGTTTTAGAAGACGTCTCCTACAAAATGTAAACTCTGTTTAATGTTTCATAATTTGTCATTAAAAAGATTGCAGAACTGTGCTTAAACAGCAAAGGTGTTCACTTGTATCAGATATGTAAAAATCCATGACTTAATTTATTCTGTGGTACAAAGTCACTGAGCAGAGCACTTCACCAAAATCAAAACAAACTGCCATGAATAAATACATTAAAAGGAGGCAGTCTGTTGTCTCATTCAGCTGAACATCTGCCTTCATCATAAATTATTGAAATGTTTTAACAAGCTTAATAAATAAAAACACATCTGATATAAAAAAAAAAACCCCTGAAAACAACAGTGCGTCTAAATAACAAATTTTTACCTCTGTAGCTTATAGTTGTTCATCTGGATGTAACGTTTTCAGTGGGAGAAAGATAAGACAAACCTTTATTAGTCCCACACATGGGACATTTTTTGGTCACGGCAGAAAGAACAAGTTGAAGAGAAGTAAAAGTTAAGAAAAACACATTAGAACAGGACAAGAAAAAAAATAGAATAACATACTATACAACAAGAATAAAATACTTTGTTATGGTAGGAAAAATTGCACTTGGTAATACTGCACATCAGGGAGACAGTTACAATTGTGTATGGGATGTGTGTGTGTGTGTGTGTGTGTGTGTGTGTGTGTCTGTCTGCACATGTGTGGTCATCTGCAAAGACCATGTTGTAGAGTTTGACAACAGTTGGAAGGAAAGACCGGAGACTCTCCGTCCCACATAGCGGGTGCCGCAGCCTGCCACTGAAGGAGCTGCTCAGTGCTGTGAGGGTCTCCTGCATGAGGTGGGAGATGTTGTCCAACAGGGATCACAGCTTGGCCACCATTCTCCTGTCACTCACCACCTCCAATGGGTCCAGAAGGCATCCTAGAACAGAGCTGGCCCTCTGCTGGGGACGGGAAGAGAATGAACAGGCTGATCCAGAGATGCTGCCGCCCAGCAGATCATACTGTAAAAGATGACCACCACAGAGTTCTAGAAGGTCTTCAGGACTGGGCCCTTCACTCCAAAAGATCTGAGTCTTTCCCCAACTCTCTGTGAATGGTACTTATGGCCATGTATCAATTGTCATTAATTAATTAAGTAATAACCTGGTGAGACTGAAGAAGTCACTTGGATAAGTGATGAAACATTTCTCAAGACATTAAGACAAATAGTTTATAATTAGATACAAGATAATTACTAACTATTAGATATACTGTATGGCCATCTCAGAAATCGGGGGTGTTTTTAGTCATCCATGGAAATTAGAAGTGAAAGATGGAGGTGGAGGGAGTGGAAATATTGTTTGACAAAACCAAATGAAGGCACACTTATTGAAACAATCCCCAGCTCTCTTCGCAGGCCCATACAATAACCTGGTTCAGAAGCTTTCATCGACTTTGACCCCCTAATCCAATGTTGTAAATGTGTTCTTACATAGTTTCAGGAATACACAAACAGCCTCTGATGAAGATAATAACATTTGAAGCCCCCACAACACAAGTATATCTGAATATGACTGAAAGACATTACCTACAAGCAGAAATGAGATTTAAACTGTTTTAGTAAAATGAAGACAGAACATATCATCTTTGAGGTTGCAAAGTGTCCTTGTTTCTAAGCTCTAAAACAAACTGGTCCCCACCTAGCCAATTAAACGAGCACACACGCAGATTAAAATGCCATGCTGACATAATCCTCAGTGTGAATTCTTTGTATTTGGTGTTGTTACTACATGGGAAAGAAGCCAAAGTAAGAAGTTAAAGTCCACTTTTAATAAATGTCTCCATTAGGGATTTTGGAAATCCCTTCAAAACAGTGGTTTTAAACACACATCTGGGTTTTTCCAACACCACTGGTTATTTTAAAGACACCGATATCACCTGTGACCAGAATCAGTTTAATCAGTGTGTACTTTTTGAGAGCCATCTTCACAAACGACAGAAAGAATCCAAATGCAAAAAATATAAAACAATGTGAGGTAAACACAGAGTAACAAATAATAATTTTAAAAGAACAAATGAAAAAATAAAAACAGCTCAGTGATGACTGTCTCTATTCCTGCAGTATAGATTTGAGGTCTGTTTCCGTTTCAATGCACAATAACTTTTATCACAGAACCAGTGTTACCAGCTTCAACTGAAGGAGACACGTGTAATTATAATTATATAATAAGTATAAAATACAATAAAGCACTTTATGGGATAATAATGCGAAACGTTCTTAAAGGAAACATCTACATTTCACTTAGTGACGAGTTATAAAACAAATATTTTATGGTCTTCTGTCCACAAATTAACCAAATGTAAGAATTTTGTTTAAAATGCTGCATTTAAACATAATCAATTTCATTAATTGCAAGAGGAATTGAAAGTAATGTATCTACTTCTAATTTTCCATATATTTAGCTTTAAAGTAGCTAATACTTTAAAGTATTAGCTACAATTGAAACTTAGTGGGGGTTTTAATGCACAAAACCTAAAAAGGAAATTTTTAGGTAGTTGCCCAAATTCACATAGCAGGAGGTTCTTTAAAGATGAGTTAAAGACACACTTGTCTAAAGATGATTCTGTAGTTTTATGTTTATGTATGCAGGAAGTAATGTTTAATGCTCTAAAATATGAAGAAATGCGTGACTCCAGAGACAGTGAGTTGGAACTGTTGAGCTTTATTAGTAGCGCTTAGTATGAGGAACAGAAATTACGGTGAAGACAGAAAATATTTAGTCCATTAACAGAACAGAGCAGATAAAACAAAGTGGAATAAAGATATCGGCAATGAGAGAGGGAGATTCACATGTTGTCAGTGTCCGTGTCACTTTTGGCCAAGTTGGGAGAGCTGTGAAAATGAAGACCACAACAGGTTTTTAAATAGACACAATGAAACGTCTATGGGCTTATTGGCTTATCCCCTCACTGGTGCTGTGTGGTTCCTCACCTGTTTGATGAACTGAGACGCATTGAAGAGCTCACTGCAGCCATAAACAATCTTCTTCCCCTGCTTAGACTGGAAATACAGAAAAATAAAATGAAGTTTGCTACTGAACCTATTATTGCAGGGAGAAAGTAACACTTCCACACAAATACTGTTGTTTTTACCAATCTACATGTATTTAACACCTTTGGTGTTAGCTGGTTGTTCGGTGGTAATGTTGCCTCACAAGAATAGAGGTTTTTGGGTTCAAAGCACAGTAGGGCCCCTCTGTTTGGAATAGGTATATTCACCCTGTGCTTGCGTGGTTTTTCCGTGGGAGCTACGGTCTCTCCTACCATCAAAATCACTAGGTTAATGCTGCCTATATCAGGAGGTATTCAAAGCTTTCACTTACTGGTAAAAATAAAGCTCTGAACTTTGCAAATAACAAAAATGATATAAAGAGTCTGCATGCCATTTTGTTATGTTAGTGTTAGTATGTGTTGTAAGTTTGGTCCAACAAACTTTGAATATTAGTATCGCAGTTATGACTTGCTCATGTTGGTCACTTTATTTCACACTGTAAACTGTAAAGCTGCTTCGTTGGTCATTTTAAACCACTTCAAAGTCCCTTTAAATCTCAATTGTAAATTTTAGACTGTTATTAACCC
>NW_005187430.1:205796-281339 GCF_000239375.1 Pundamilia nyererei
TACTGTATATAGCAGAAATGACAATGAAGTTTACTTTGACTTTGAGTACATTTTCCCGACTTCTATTTTATATAATGTGACAGTGTTTTCACTGAAGGACCTAAATTGTTTTAGTGTCATTAAACTTTAAGAGTTTTAGTTTGATATTTAACCCATCCCATGTGAAACTACATTGTATTCATCTAAAGAGACATCAGACTAAAATATGGAAAAGAACTTTGAAATGTACTACCGTACCTTGGTGTAGTCCACCAGATTCTGGTACTCGATATAGTTTCCTCCACCCACTACGAAGACGATGGCCTGAAACAGCAGGAGGTAAAAAATCAAGCTTATATCAGAGGATATGTTGAAGGTGATGGACAGAAAGACTGCAAATGATTAAAAAAAAGCTGCTGAAGTGATTTTACAGAATGAATTTCAAGTATAAACACTGCCAAAGACAAAAGTTTTATGAACTGAAAGAGGTAGACGCCTCTAATTGTATGCAGGAAATCAAGTTTTATTCCAATATTCAGGATTTGTAATTATTTACTTCATTACTATACTTATGTATGCATTTAATTTCAGATGTGTTTTTACTTGTTCAAGAAATCAATTTTGTGATATTGTATCTTATTTTTTCACATCTATAATTACTTACTATAATAATAGTAATGTAATTACTAGTCCCACAGTTACTGTTTTATGATCTACCACAGACTTGCTGGCATAACTGTTGTTTTACATGTGATTGTGTGGTGACGGGATTAATAAAAGTCCAAATCAAATTCAATCTCATAAAAAAATTCCAGATTTGAAACTCTGCAACTTTCATCACAGCTAAGAAACAGTTAACTGTGCGTTATGAGAGAATCATGTGCGGCAACAGAATTTCCTGTCTGTCTTGTGTTTCCTTTCAACTTTTGTTTATCCTGGAAATAACCTGAACTGAATTTCATCAGTCAAACTTTGGTCCAGATACACAAATTCACCTCCTGAAACGGGTTCTTGTTCCTGGGGATGGAGCTGAAAGAGAAGGAAAGGATGATGAGACATCTTCGAGTGTATTTTACCCACCGAGAAGATGAGCTCTGCCAAGCTACAGATGAGATTTTGGATTTGTTTTCATACCTTTCACTGCCTCGCAGCATCTTTGGGTCAAAGTATCGATAATCATCTGTTTCCTTAAGGATCAGATAGAAACTTTTAGTCAGACGTACTACACACTTATACTCAACAGCCACAAAAATAAACCCTAAATAATGTAGATGGTAGAGGGATATGTAGATTGGTTTGGCTTTTCTGATATTATTAGATGAAGAAGAGCCTCCGATTTGTAACTTAAAAAACAAAACAAAAAACCTGCTGGTGTCAAAATGTAAAACAACAACAACAACAAACAAACAAAAACAGAGTTATCCAAATTGAAAGCACGACAAAGGCAAAAGATTTATTTCACAGGTTGACCTGGTTGTGTTGTCTCTCAGCTCCAAGGACTAAACACAGACAGAATGACACAGCACTGTGTCTTTTGGCTTACTGTCACATGACCTAGATGCAGGTGGGTACAGGTTTAGTTCAAAGTAGTATTTGTACTGGAGAAGGATCGTTTTTGTCAGTGATGTAAAAGCCCAAGCAGACCATGAAAAACAAAGACGAGTCAGATTTATCATCTTCATATTTTCCTCATTTTAATGACACAAAGCTCTGCAAATTGTACGTCTCCCACTCCATCCTAAATTAATTACAGGAAATCTCAGTTCTTATGCAGACACTCAAAAACAGCACAACCTATTTATTAGCTCAAACTTAAAAAGTATTTCCTTAACTGCTTTGAGCCGGTGTCTACAATGGCACCAGTAGTTTTTGAGGTCAAAATTAAAACTTGTGCCAGAGGACCTCACAAACGCAGAAAAACAAAGTTAAACTGTGACTTTCTAAAAGTCGTTGGAGACTTTAAAGGCTTTCAGTTTGTCCACATCAAGAGAAAATTGTACAAAAACCTCCACTGTGAACAGCAACATGGTTTTATTACGTTTGCTTTATCTGATTAATGTTAGTATTAGTATTAATATTTTATCTAACTAAAAAATGAGTAATAACCTCTATAAACTTCTCCACCATTTTGCTATACTTTAACTAAAACATAACCTCGAAATGCAACAGTTTTACACTGAGGACAATCTGATAGAGGGAGAATGTGCTCCGTTTCTTTTATCTTCATCCCAGACTTCCATCCCCGCTCCACCCTTTCCCTTTTTATTCACAACAACAGGACCTTTGTTGGTAGTCTGTAACTCCAGACGCTGAGAAACCTGCAGGGGGTGTGTGTGTGTTCACTTGCAAGTCTGTCACTACAAGGACCGGTTTAAGCTTTGAGCAGAGACATTTGGGACTTAACTTCAAAAGGAATTTTTGACAGTTCAGAGTTTGTTTTAGGGTTCACGTTAGATTCAGGTTTTGCTTTGCATGCATATTTGTGCGCATGGTCAAAATGAATACATGGGCTGAGAGTCAGAAACTGCACTTTCAGTTCAATGTGATAAAGTGTGTTTGCTAGTTCACGTGGGTTCAAACGTGAGTAATAGAATCTGTACTTTCCTTCCTCTCACACATGGACCACAGCAGTTAATATGAAGCTAATGTAATTTGTGGCATGTGTGTTGGAGCTGTCAATCACAGCTGAAGTGACACAAAAACGTGTCTTTCTTCTGAGTTTCCTCTCACCAATTAAGTTATGTTGAGGCCTACAGATATGCAGGTCTTACAGAGGAACCTTTCATATTTTCTTTAGCAGAGAAGTTCTACATGTAATATAGAGTACTCTGCAGTTTTGTATTCACACTATACGTACATGGTAAGCTGCTTTGTTCTGCTAAATCATAAACAAAAACAAAACTCACAGGATGAGACTTCATCTCCATCAGGTTGTCCAGGATACGGGTAACCGGAAGGTTCTGGGAAAAAAAAAGAAACAACTTTTAACCTCCTAGGACCTGGCGTCCACATATGTGAACATCACATTTTGGGTTATTTAGACTACAATATTCAATTTTGCTCTACATGGGCCTGATATCCACTTACGAGGACATTATACTGCTACTGTTCTATCAAAATTTTAAACGAATATCCTCATATGTGGCTCTCATTTTTCTTAAAAAAAATAAGGTAAAAGAAAAAAAATCTGCTAATTCTTTGTTTTTACATTCATCGGGCCCCAATCAGCCCAAATATCAGAGAGAAATGAAAAACGCACGTTGTGGAAGAGTTCGGGTCTTAGAAGGTTAAACATAACAAACAATAATGAATCTCTTACAATAAATTCATTTACTTTTTATGATATTTCATAAGAATCATGAGTTTGTGTTTAGGTTGGACTTTTATTTCTTTTTAGATATTTGGTAAGTAGCTATTTTGGAAAACTGGAGTTGCAAGTGAAGAAAAAAAAAAAAAAAAACAAGAATAACTTCAAATATCTTCCCTAACAGAGCATCAAAAGATGCATTCAAATCTACTCTCACTGTTAATAATGTTCTGGCAGCGAAGCAGAACAGGTGACTTCAGCGGGTCCAATTTCAGTATGAAGAAAACAGACGCCACCTCCCTGTGTGTACGTGTGTGTGTGTGTGTGTGATGATTATAAATGACTTTCTTGTCTGTGCCAGTTTTAGTCTGAAACACCCTGTCATCGTCATCGTGCTCATCCATATTCCTGTTGTCTAGGAATGAGAACGTTGTCACATTGTGTGCACTTGATTTAATATTCTGCCAGATGCAAGCAGACGGAGGATGGTGCTTTTGTGCAAAGGCTGTTAAATGCAATGTGCAGATGCAGTTCAAAATTATCTCGTATATATAAATATATATATCTAAATATAAAAATGGGAATGCTGGAGAAGATGTGGATCAGAAGAGCCACATCATTATCATATCTTTTGGGACTGCCCTAACTTAAAAAATTACTGGCTGGGAATTCATAAAACTTTGTGTGAGGTTTTTAAGATAAAATTTGACATCAATTTTGTAAATTTGTACTTGGGCTTGGTTGCTGGCTCGGTCCGGGGAGGGGACACAAAACTCTTACAAGCGCTATTAGCGGCCAGCAAAAAATCAATAACCAGAAAGTGGTTAAATCCAACTCCGCCAAGACTTGAGGATTGGTTTAATGTGGTTTTCGAAATATTTAAAATGGAAAAATTGACATTCTTTTTAAAAATTCGAAAAGACAAATTCTACAAAATATGGAATAAATGGATTAGCTTTGTGTCCCCCAGCCGCCCTAAATTTAGGTAAGACCAGCCCTGAATTGGTGTATCTCCCATGTATCGTACAATGTCAGGTTGACCCTCAACTTCATAATATGTACCTAATGTAGTCTTTGTAAATAAGTTAAACATGCTGCATTATGTAACACACTGTCAAGCCAACGAGTTAATTTTATTTTTTTGCTATCAGAATGTAAAACAAAAGGACTAAGAAAAAGTTTTTTTCTTTTTTTTTTGACTAAATAATGTCAATGCACTTTATTGTAACAAGTCCTTTTTTTTTTCTTAAATAAAAATATAATTTAAAAAAAAGAAAATGATCTCGTTTTCAGGTGAAAACATATGCCAAGGAAGTTTCCCAAGTGTTACATGGACAAACATGAACAAAAATGTGAGAAAAGGAAAAAAACAGAAAAAGAAGGAAAAGTGCTGTTGATTACAGCCCTGTCCCTCCAACCTAGCACTTTATTAACTACAATTAAATAAAAAAATCTTCAGATAATCTTCATATAAATGAGAAAAAATGTGATCTCTGTGACATTTGGGACTATTTTTAAACTAAAATGATTCTTCTTTTTCTTCTTACAAACGAATGCCATTTCTGAGGTGCTAAAAGGTCCTCAAAAACTCTGACACGTGTCACATGTATGAGCATGAGTGATGTAAAACAGCTTTCAAAGTTTCCATAAATACAGCACATTATAATAAATATGTGCAGCTCTGATGATGTAAATATGCAGCAGTTGTGTGGCAGGCTTTAAATGTAGTTTTATCACTTTAATTTGAAGGCTGTAAGGCATCTTTGGTCAGATAAGACTGGGTACTGTTCAGGTTGATGAACTGGACTTTAGACAAGTTCTTAATTACTTTTCTTGTGTTGATTTTGGTAAGAGTAGTTCATTGTTTCAGCTGGTTTTCTGGAATTGAAATGGTAACAGAAGGAGTTTTACTCACATGCTGTTTGAGCACCAGGTTTTTCACACCCTCCATGACAAACTGGGAGCCAGTATTCATCACTCTGGAGAACAGTCTGTGGGGATGGAGTTGGGGGGGTGGGGGTGGTAAGGAGAAATAGATGAAGAAAAGCCAGGACGGGATGAGAGACAGGATGGAGGAAAGCAGGAGGCGGAGGGCAGGAGGACAGGGTTAGGCTGGTAGTCTAAGAAACTCTAAAGTAAAGGAGAGAGTGAGATGTCCCTGACTTTTTGATTCAAAAAGTCAGTTTACAAAAATAGAGTAATAAAAAACATGACCACAGCCTACACTCAGGAAAACAAACTTTCAGGATTTGTGTTACACTGTGATATCACAATTACACAGCCAAGCACCTAATTAGTCCCACCTGGATCCACCCCCTACTCTACCTCTACTATAGCAAAATCATAACTGCTGTCACACTATGGTACCAGTGTGCCTGCTATCACCATCAACCTTGGTTGTATGCCTACACACAGAGAACCACTTTCTTAGAGGGCTACGAATATAGACGTATATACACAGAGTGAAAAGGTATGACCCACTATTTTATTGTCTCATTTTTCACTAGTGTACTGTATCTAATGGCAGAGGCAGGAAAGGAACAGCTCACTACATGAATGAAGCACACACAGCAGCCATTCCTTTGGAGCTTAAATTTGGACATATTAGACTTCAATAACAAACGGAAATAGGGTGTAATATGTGACTAACAATAACAGTAGGAGAGTAATCATAGTAGGCTCCAGTTATATTTCACAGCCATTGAGAGGCAATTAAGGCACAGTAATATGTGGTTATGTTGTTTCTAAACAGTTTCTAAAGCTGCTAAATCTCAGTGGAAAAACCTTACAAAATTAATACATAAAGCTGGTCCAGCTGTTTAATTCACTGCTGATTACTCAATGAAAAGAATGTTTAAATTGTCATATAACATCATTTTAGACTTGTCATCTCACTTATTAGTTCATAATTCTAAAACTATGTTAAAAAGGTACAAATTAATAATATTATTTACTTACCCCATAGGTTTGACTCCACTGTTGCCATAATTGGCTGGTGTGGCAGCCATTTTGGTAAAGGCCCTTGAAAGCATGAGAAGAAACCACAAAGACTTAAGCATACTGACGAATTAGTCAATACCGTGTAAATTAAATGATTTTTAGATAAAGCCTTGATGGAAATTTTGAGTTCAGCATTTATTACAAAATCTGTTGACCATTGGAGGGTCAAAATATGTGGAGTTAAATGATGCTGCTGGGAAAAAACACAACTTACTTCCATTGTTTAATGTAGTTTAGAGGTGAAAGGTCACAGACTGCATCCAACAAAGCCTTCTTATACTGCTCCAAATCAGACTGAAACACAAAAACAAAATCCCACAGTCATCTAATGTTAACACATAAAGACGCCCAAGGCTAGAAAATAGGTGGAAAATAACAACAACAATAATAATAATAGAAAATAATAATAAAATAATAAAAGGTTAAATAATGGGGGGAAAAAAATCAATCGCACAAACCTTCCTCAGCATAAGAGATGTTTCCTAATAGTGCCACCAACATGTAATCAAGATGTTCTTACATCATTGAATAAAGAGTGACTGTTTATATTCAATAAAAAGCTAAACAGACACTGTGAGTATTTTGAAATAGGTGCAGTGTCAGCTTTGCGACTAAAAGGTACTGGCAAAAGTTCTGGGAGGAGAACATTTAAGGAAATAATATAATTATGATTTGCAGCACACAAATTAACACAAATTGTTTTGAATATTGCAAAACGTACATCTTATTTGCACTTGATGTGATTGTGATAGGTGCTGTTGGGAGTGTTTATTTATTTAGAATTGAGAGGGAGATGCTGTCAAAACAAGTGTGTAACTGACACTGACAAAATGATCAAAGCTGTAGATCGCGTTCCAAAACTTGGCTGTGTCTTGTAACTCTTCATTGAGTCATCACCCTGAATGTTTAGAGTTGAGCACCAAATATATTTGGTCTACAGCAACACTTATATTCATGAAAGAGAGAACTTACATGAACAAGAAAGTCAAGACACTTTTTGCAGCGAATGACTGGTTTGTAGGGTTTTAGATTTTTAGTCCCATTTCTATACAAAAATCTCTGCGTCTTATCTCTCAGCAGTGTGCACACAGTGCTATTATATGCAATACAAGGCAATACTGTATACAAGGATACAACCCTATGTTCCACCTGACCTGTCAGATTTATTGAATGAACAGCTATCTCAACTATTCTACCGCACACAGTCCCAAACAATTTCTAGCAGAAAAGTTCGCATTTATACGAAAAACATTGATTCTCAATATATTAAAGATTGCTCTTACACTGTATTATGTATATGTTACTAACTCCCTTATCAGGTCTGCTCATTTTTGCCCCCCAAATTTACTTTCAGCACATATTTGTGATTGCAACATCAAGCTAATTTTCACACACTTAGTAAATCTTACTGTACCGTGGCAGAATATTACACCAGCAGTGTCAAACATAGGTTTGCTGAACTGTGGCAATCCAACCCACTGGAGTTTGTTTTACACTATAAAATGACAGAGGAACAAGGCATAATCTTTTGACTTTTACTTTATTTTGCACCAGAAACCAATACTTTTCACTTTAAGTGACCAAGAGGTCATTATCGTAAGCCTTCTTCTAGAACTGTATGAACAAGTTTCTTTGATTTATGAGTGTGAATGTATAAAAAACTAGGACTTCTTAGGTGTTTTCTTAGGTTATCCAACAGTCCAATCCATTCAAGATCAAATTGCAATGTATGTGGCCCATGAACTAAAATGAGTTTGTCAGCCAAGGCATATCATAATAGGACTGATTGAATTTTGTGCACCAATTTAATTTTGGATAAGCTGGTGCCATTCACAATAGAGCAGAGGAGGTTAATGGAAGAGGAGTGCTCTGTGATGTGTTTCTGTCTGAAAAAAGTCTTAGTTATTGTCAGTTATCACTGATGTACATGTGGGATTTATTTAGCCTGCACTCTGACTGAAACAAAAATAAATGAAACATCACTTAAGCCACCCCATGTCAAATATTTCATTATGCATTAATCATAACACAGAATTTAGCTGTTCAGAGTCCTGCCAAGTAAAGTAAGACATTAGTGTATATAGTTCAGTTTACTTCAGTGTGAAAGAATATGATGCAGTGTGGATCGTCCACACATAGCTTACTCTGATGAGCAGCTCGTGGAAGCCACCCAGGCATTATTAAAATGCCAAACCATGTTAGAGGGCGCACAAAAGTGTGCCTGATTGTTTTTGTAGCTATTTGATATTTATCTAATCCACACTAATGAAAATCCAGCAGCGGTCGCAGAAACCTTAAAGCAAATAGAAGAGAGTAAGGAAAAGGGTGAGAGCGAGGTCTGTGAGATATAAAACAGGAGGTAGAGGAAAGAGAGCAAGAGACAAAAAGACATGGACAGAAGGCCAAGAGTTGGTCACAGAGGGAGAGGGATGACCGGAGATGACAGGAAGGAAGAGGGGAAAGAGTGAAAGAGGGGGTGGAGGAGAGGGGGCTGAGAGGGTACTCCCAATGGGGAACATCTCTCAGCTGGATGAAAGATGAAAGCAAGAGTGAGGCTCACATTTTGGCAGAGGGGCGAGCAGTCACACCATCTCACAGCAGAGGAAATGGAGGATGACACTCTGAGAATCACAGAGCTCAAAGATCTTAAACAACCATCAAACAGTCTCCTTTCTGTTGTTCACATTTGGGAAACTTTTCGCCGAAAAAGACGATTCAACAGACAACTCCAGACATGGTCTCCTTCACAAACCCGACCAATCACTCCTTGAAATGGGAATGTCTTAGAATTATACTATACTGCATTATCCACAACATACTGGTACATATCATCTCAACAATAAGAATTATACTGGTCCAAACTACTAAAAATGCCAAAAATAACACAGTTTGAGAGACAATATACAGTATTTTTACACTAAAAAGTTTGAATCCCAATAAACTATACCATAGCTCAGCATGGTGTGCAGTGTGTCCTTAAGAAATACAAGTGCCAGGCCTAAAAAACTATCTAGAGCAGACAAACAGTATCTGAAAGTCATGTCTTTAAGAACTGAGACCTGACGGTCACATTTAGCGTCGTCAACAGCCTCATTAATTGCCACCCTTTCATCAGGTGGAATGGTCAGTTGGAAATGTTTACATATTGCCCAACGTTACTACACAAATGACAAAAAAAGACTGTCTGAAAGAATTCTAACTGTGTAAAGAATAAAGGTTTCTTCACAAATATCGACTTTCAAGCAAAATACAAAGAAATGAAGGGTTGCTCAAGAGTTTTGCTTTATACTCTTCATAGCTGAATCAATGGGCTACTTTCAGTCATTGTGCAAAGGTACTGTTTATATGGCTGGGGATACCTGCATTCAGCTTAGAGTGAAAAAGTCACTTGGATGAGTTCTCCCACTGAAAACGCTACGTCCAGATGAACAGAATCAACCTTTTGGGATTTACTTACCTGGATGATTAAGCATGCATCAAGAAAGCCAAATCAGTAATGTGACCTCCCCCAGTGTACTTTAGACTTATCGGGCATTGCGGAAAATGGGATGCTTTCATAAAACAACATCCAAGGGTTGTAAGAAAAAGAAAAAAACTTTTCTGTCATCTGGAAATGGTTGTGACGGACAAGATGTGAATCAAAGATCCATTCTTCAAGAATCCAGTGGAGGGAAAATAGGTGTGGATGAGAACAAACAGTGAAGAGAAAAACAAAACAAAACATAACTGAACTTACTCTTGATGCCACTTGAGGCTGGCTCTCCAAATATTCCTATCTTAAAATTGATTTTTGGCTAGGCTTAAAGTTAGGGGCAATGGGACGCTTCAATTGACAGGTAGCTCTTGTTCTAATCTAACCAAGTCAGTTTTTTTTCTGAGAGAAACTTTGGTTCAGCCATTTGTCAGTGGCTCATAATGAAATGATAAATACGGTACAGCCAAAAAGATGTTTCTCATACAGCACATCCAAAATGTGGCTATCGATCAATATCCTTTGGTTCTGAAAACACAAGAGCGCAACCTACTTCAAGCCATCTGCACAAACCATTTCTATTATTTGCCAAACCACAGCTGGTGTTGCAAGTCTCCTCTGTGCCATTTTTTTGAGCGATGATCTAGAGCACTGTCATCTAAGATGACAAATTAAATTCTGTTTGGTTCAGAAGTCTGAAACAAGATGCTGAGACTTGGCCGGGTTAGCTTCCACTTCAAAACATGGAAGAGACAGTGAGATCACTACGGAAGGAGTTTTATTTAATCAGTGAACTTATAATAGAGTGTTTAACTGAGAGAATAAATCTAGTTAATCTCTTGTTCAATCATAATTGTGATCCTATAAAATAACGCCTACCATTTTTAAAAGTGCCTTTTTGCATAATGAGTAGTCTTATAATTTTTTTAGTATTTTCAATTCAATTCAATTCAATTTTATTTATATAGCGCCAAATCACAACATAAGTCGCCTCAAGGCGCTTCATAGCTAGCTTTGAATAGAATAGAATAGCCATAATGTGTACAACCCATAACAGAATATTATTTTGGCTTGTACACTGGCAAAAAGTCAAGACAGTTGACTCGCTTCTTTGCGAAACAGTTACCCATTACAGAACATTCATTGGATGTTTTGCAGTGGCAGTACCACACTACATTTCCTTATGAACAAACATGAAAATTTCGTTATGATCTCACGTGTTAAAAATACTTTGTAATGTCATGTTATTTGTATATGCTGCATTCTATTAACACATCTCTCTCAGAGAAAGGTATTAAGAGCTGAAGTCAAATAGTGGAAACCATCACAGAGAAATAAGCTACTATACCGGCTTTTGATATTCTTGTCTTTCTTTTTCTGAAGTGCAAATTTCACAGCCTCATCAACATTGTATTCCCAAAAGGGCAAAAACGTAAACATCTAGGCAAATTTTAAGGAGCCAGAAAAGATTCTTATTTCCATCTCGATTTTATTTAGGGGTTCTCCTACAGTATCAGTAAAGTACAGTTGGTATCGTTCACCATTTATCTCATAGTGGCACTTCTTGCAGTTCGTTACGTGTTTATGAGAAGGTATTTTTAAAATTCCCAATTTCCTTTGCAGAAACATGCGTTTACAATTAAGGCTGCCACTCTGTTCTGAGACCTCCCTGCTCTTCCAAGTGCATATGGACAGCCAGATGTAGTGAGAGTAGCAAAAACAATATCTCTGCCTCTGACAAGTACAGATCAGACAGTGACAAATCAAGAAACAGCATTCAAGACAAATCTGTCTAGCAATTAGAGGGAAACCAAAACAATTTAAAAGAAGGATCATGTATGAGATTTGGATGTGTAGAAAAGTATAAGCTGATTTGTGCTAGCACTGAATTCCGCTGATTTGCTGGAATTTTGACTAATCTTGACTTTAATTTTATGTAAAAGCTAGTAGATAGTTTAGAATAGCCCATTATTGTTATTGCACATGTACAGGGTGGGCCATTTATATGGATGCACCGTAATAGTACGTTAGTTTATGTGAGGGGGCAAACCCCCAAAAAGGGGGGGGAAAAAGGGGGCCAATTAAAAAGCCGCCAACCTGGAAAAAAACTTTGGTTTTTTCAATAGGAAGAGGGCCATGTGACACATCAAACTTATTGGTAATGTCACAAGAAAAACAATGGTGTGCTTGGTTTCAACGTAACTTTATTCTTTCATGAGTTATTTACAAGTTTCTCTTTGTTCACAGCCATTGACATGTCGAAGAGGTTAACACGTGAGGAGCGGATCGAAATTGTGTTGACATCTGGTGAACGTAGTAGCCGGGTCATTGCAGCAGATTTCAATGCAAGACACCCTACGAGACCACCCATCTCCCATGCTACAGTTAGCAAACTGCTTGCTAAGTTTCGTGAAACTGGTTCAGTGTTGAATTTGCCAAAATGTGGACGAAGAAAACTGTCACTAATGAAGAAACATCAGTGCCTGTCCTAGCTTCATTCAGCAAGAGCCCACAATGTAGCACTCGCCGCATGTCACTGGAGAGTGGAATCAGTCGAACATCCCTTCGGCGGATATTAGCTACTCACAAATGGCACCCTTACAAACTCCAGCTACTGCAGCATCTCAACGAGGATGACCCAGATCGGCGCACAGAATTTGCAGAATGGGCAAAACAAAAATTGGAACAGGACCCTCAATTCACGCAGAAGATTTTGTTCAGTGATGAGGCAAACTTTTATGTGAGTGGTGAAGTTAACAAACAAAACCACCACTATTAGTCTGACACTAACCCACATTGGATGGATCCCTCCAAGACTGTTGGAACAACAAAAGAGATGGTTTGGTGTGGTATATGGGGTGCAACAATAGTGGGTCCATTCTTCATCAATGGAAACCTCAAGGCCGCTGGATATTTGAAATTGCTACATGATGATGTGTTTCCCTCTTTATGCACTGAAGCTGGCACGTTCCCTGAGTTTTTCCAGCAAGATGGTGCACCACCACATTATGGGTGCCAGGTCCGAGCATTCCTAGATGAACAGTTTCCTGGAAAGTGGATTGGTCATCGTGGGCCAGTTGAATGGCCCCCAAGGTCTCCCGATCTGACCCCCTTAGACTTTTATCTTTGGGGTCATCTGAAGGCAATTGTCTATGGTGTGAAGATACGAGATGTGCAGCACCTGAAACTACGGATACTGGATGCCTGTGCTGGCATTTCTCCTGTGGCGTTGCTATCAGCGTGTGAAGAGTGGGAGAAGAGGGTTGCATTGACAATCCAACACAATGAACACATTTTATAAGTGGTCAGAAATTTGTAAATAACTCATGAAAGAATAAAGTTACGTTGAAACCAAGCACACCATTGTTTTTCTTGTGACATTAAGTTTGATGTGTCACATGGCCCTCTTCCTATTGAAAAAACAAAAGTTGTATCCAAGATGGCCGACTTCTAAATGGCCATCATGGTCACCACCCATCTTGAGGAGTTTGCCCCCTCACATATACTAACGTGCCACAAACAGGACTTTAATATCACCAACCATTCCCATTTTATTATGGTGTATCCATATAAATGGCCGGAAGAATATATAAAACCGGAAGAATATATACAAAATAAGAGAGAGGCACACAATAGAAAAGGATCTGTAACAATGGTATGAAGGCTCCAAAAGGCAACTGTAAATCTAGTAAGAAACAGAATTTCTTCACTTAAAACTGTGTTGAAGACTGAAAATGTTTCTCAATTAACTCAAACAATTTTTGATTTCCTTGCTCAGTTTATTTCTGCATATTTTGGACTTTTCGCATTAAATACTCTTTTTGAGTTTACTCCAGCCTTTTGTGTCTCTGCAGCAACAACAATACAGCACATTATGCCTGTTAAATATTCTGCTCGTTACCTGCTTACTGTTGGTAACAATGGTATAAATCACAAGCTAGATATAAACATATTTCTATATATACTCAATTAATGTGTGTTCATGTTTGAAATATGCTGAAATAGTTCAAAATTGAAGGCACACTGAACCAGCATGGCTACCACAGCATCCTGCAGCATCTTGCCATCCGAACCGGTTTGTGTTTAGTTGAAACATCATTTATTTTTCAACAGGACAATGACAGCAAACACACCGCCAGGCTTTGTAAAGGCTATTTGACCAAGAAGGAGAGTGATGAGCGCTGCAACAGTTGGCCTGGCCTCCACAGTCACCTGACCTAAACCCAATGGAGATGGTTTGGGATGAGATGGACCGCAGAATAAGATGCTCAGCATCTCTGGAAAATCCTTCAAGACTTTTGGAAAACCATTTCAGGTGACTACCTCATGAAGCTCATCGAGAGAATGCCAAGAGTGTGCAAAGCAAAGGATGGCTATTTTGAAGAATCTAAAATATAAAACCTGTTTTGAGTTATTCTGCACTTTTTTGTTTACTACATAATTCCGCATGTGTTCGTTTGTATTTTTGATGCCTTCCGTGAGAATCTACACTGTAAAAGTAAAGGAAAATGAAATGGGAAGGTGTGTCCAAACCTTTGACTGATAGTGTATAAATTGTGTCAATAAATATATTTAAATAAATCTTCTTTATAAATCTTTTTATTATTATTATTATTATCATCATCTATGATCTTAACGAAATCTTAAATAAAGGCAATCATACCATACTGTCGCCTAAGTGTATCCAGTGTTTTCTTTGTATTGTTTTAGGCTCTTTACCTTACAATATAAAGTGCCTGCAGGCAACTGTTGTTGTGATTTGGCTCTATATAAATAAAACTGATTTGAATGATCCTGATCTAGTCAGCATTAAGCATTTGCATCTGAACTGAATTCTCTTCTACAGCTGCATCAGGAAGATTAAGGTTAACGCTTCTGTAAAGCGAGCACTTTTTCACACCAAACAGATGGATGAATAGCCAACCCTGAGTGTGTTCTTCTGTTGCTGTAGGCTCATCATTGCTGAGATGTTTATGTTCCTGTTGCCAACTTGGTTATCTTAATAAACCACTACAACAATAATTGAGATGTTTTGCAGGAAAGATTTGGGGACTTCATGTTGATCATGACTTTGGTACCTTCAAAAATTGTCGTTGACATTTACCAGAATAGAAGTTTGGATTTCTGTTCTGGTAAAAGTTTGGATGGTTTTTGGTGAATAAAAAATAGACCAGAGTAGGGCTGGAGAGAAAAACGTTTTAGACATTGGAAAATATTTAGACTCTGGAAACCAGAGGCCGTTTTTCTCATTGACACTATTAGTTAGACTTGGTGTGCTGGCAAAAAACAAAAACACATTTGCCAATTCACTCAATGTTCCTACAATAAATATGGAAGGAGCTTTTCTAAATCATTTTTCACCTTTAAGATGTTCAAAATACGTATGAGAAAAGTTGGTGTTTGATGACACTTGATTTTCTACCTCACAACATTTAAGCTGCTTTCAAACATGAACTGCAGCTGTTTTCTAGTTATTCCCTGACTGGAGGTTCATGTCAGAGCACAAATGTCAGATAAAGTTGTTTCAGACAAACAGTCTTTAAACTTCTAACCCCTGAGCACAAAGTCCTTGGGAGGCCTACTGACATACTTGTGAGAATAAAGGAGGTGATTACGTGGCGAGTGTGTCGCTGTTGTGCGCTGTCTCCTGAATAAACGATCCTCACTTAAACCACTCAAACGATTTCCAGAAATGAGAATACATCTGTCTGTTCCCACTCTGCATCAATCAAGTTCTTGTAATTCTCTCCGTGTTCAGTCTTGTAATGGCAATTGAAATTGTAATCCTTACAGAAGTCTGCTCTCCACAGTTTATGCATGTGGCTTTACCTCTTCCTTCAGTAAATAAATATTTGGGCGTCTATGTATGTTAATGGCTCTATATTCATCTTTCAGTCCTATCAAATTCATATCATCTAATTGACATTATAACACATTTATAACAAAGCTGCTTCACTTGCACACAAGTACGTATGCAAATAAAAACAAAAAGAAATACCAGTCACCTTTAAAATGAAAGAACACACACTGAAATGGGACAAGCTGCATGACGTTACACCTGAATCCTAATTTTCCGCTAACCTCATTCAGGCAAGAACAAATAGGCCAGACGTGGCCCACAGGCCACACAACACTCAGGTCTAATCTACTTTAAATAACTTGGTTTTCTGACCTTTACAGCGGCACGTTTTACACCCCCCCCTTTCCCAACCTTTTAATACTACTAAAGTGTTTACCCTGACATTTTATGAATTACTGTCGGTGGGTGTGTTACCTCTGAAGGAGCCTGCTGTGCAGTGATGTAGTAGATGAGGAAAAGTCTCATTTTGTCTTCTGGAGTGCCAGCTGACAAACACACACGTTTACACACAGCTTATTCAGTTTATTCTGTCTCTGTAATACATGCTTGCTGAATATAAACAAATACAATTAAAACAACATTTAAAATAACCCTGCAGTTACAGATTTTGCACTTATCCCAGTATGGTATATGATAATTAAGTACCTGCATGTGAGTGTGTTTATGTGTGTGTGTTTGTGTGTGTACCATCTGGGTCACTGATGATGTCCAAAAGGGATTTGTCTAAAGTTGACTTGCTCATCAGTTTCTCTTCAAATTCAAAGTAAACATCCAATTTCCGACTCTGAGGACACAAAGAGCATAAAATCAGTACAACAAACACTATATTCACACTCTGTATTGTATTTTCAGTGCACTGGTACTGCTGTAAACCATCCAGTAAACACTTCTTATCTTTATACATATTAGTGCACTATTTTGTAATGGTAACATGTTTCCAATGCTAGCAGGCCTAGCCTGTAAAGTGAAGTAAATGTAATTTGAGGAGAAACATCAGTGATACTGGGTCCACCTAACAAGCAACCCGTATTACAAAGGGTGGATGACTTTTAGCAAAGGTATGATGTCACTGTACTTTATGTTTGACTTTTAATGGAGAATAGATTATGTTCAAGATAACAAGAAACACAAATACTCCATCTTCTGACTATTCACCATTCCTATATGATCCAGCAGAGGTTCTCAAATTTCTAGAGCCCTTTGTTTTTAAATATTATCTAAAAGAACATTTTTCCTTGCGTCATTATATTCTTGCTAGTAACTAACTTGCTAGTGATTGGTTAGCTCCAGTAATTGACCCAGCCACGTCTGCAATCTGTCATCTGGTGACAACAGTGCCCCCATTTGTTTAAACAAGCCAAGCAATCAGTTTTTCAACTCAACTGCACTGTCAACCTTCAAGTCCAATGTAATATTAGAGTTGTATAAACTCATTTTATAGTACATAGTCTTTGGGTGTGTGGTACTTAAATTGAATCTCAGTTTCTGTAAACTACTGTATACCTTGATGTGGTCAAGCACTGCTGTGGCAACATTGGTGTGCAGATCAATCAGTCTTTTCTTTTCCAACAGCTCTGGCAGAGAGCTGCAGAAGGTACAAAAAATGTCAAAAACAAGACAAATAAAACTCAGTCTGCATTTTATTACCTATCATATGGTCAAAACTCTTATTGTACCCAAGTCTGTAAAGAATTTGCCACTACAAGGCTGTTTTAGACAGTGTGACACACACACACACACACACACACACAGCTTTATTTTATGGAAATCTCACAAACCAAAACTTAAATCAGATGTTCCCTGCCTCAGTACTCATCTGTCCTCTTAAGTTCATGGAAATAATTTCTTTGTTGTTGAGAAACAGACTGACGCAAAACCAAAGACATTCAGTGAAAGGGGTTAAATAAAAAGCTCTGTGTTCACTTTTGAACCATTTAACCATAATTTCACCTCATTCACTGAGTGCATGACTCAGGGACAACCTGCACTGTGGTGTAAACTTTTCTTCCACTCAGAACTATGGAGCCAGTATGACGATGATTGTTTTTTAGGCCATAAAATATCAGCCTGTCTGTCTGAGCAATAAAACACTGGGACACCTTAAACCCAAAGAACCATTGTAAATACACATATTTTTTGTTTCGTTTTTATGATGAGTAACGTCATTCATGTAAGATTTATATTTGAAAGGGCTGATTTTAAAATGACCTATGCTTGTTTTGATGCAGTTCAGAGGGAGAGTCGTTTTGCGTACATTGTGTATATATTTAAATTACCCTGTGTTGTTCATTACCTGACAGCAGAGGTTAGCTTCGCTGTGTTGTCTGAAAGCATGCTGATGGCTCCTTCATCTTCCCCCTCTAAGCCCTGCAGTCAGAACAGACATCACAAGAAGTAGCATGCAAAATCATGCTGTAGTGTTTACAACCGCCTTAAATAGGACTGCATAATCTGCCATATAGTCTTCATGTAAGGTATTGTGATTATAACCTTGATTGCCATGCAATATCATCTTAAATTTCTTGAAGTAGAACAGCAGATGGTTAGACATGGGATCTGGAAATTCTCTTGAAAACTTGGGACATAAACTTGGACATATCACCTTAGACTTGAAACTCAAAACTGATGTGACTGACCTCTGAATATGACTTAACTTTGTGACTCAGACAAAGCCTCAAACACTGTGAAACTGGAGCTGGATTGTTCCATACTGAGTCTCATGCTGTATATGTGAGTCTTACCATGATACTTTTCAACCGTTTGACTTCATCCTCCTGCGCTCTATACGTGTCCAGCTCCTCCTGAACTGACTCTGCAACCTCAGGGAATGGACTGTAACAAACAACCAATTATAATAACCATATTATAATGATATTCAGTATAATAAAAAGAAAAGAAAAAGGCACTAAAGAAGATGAAGGGTTAGTCAGATAAACTTAGACATCATCAGCATAGAGACCAATGTTATAATGTTCTGATACACACACATCCATACACCCTATTACTGTTTGGCACCTAATAAAGCACTTCCTCAATACAAATTTAAATAGCAAAATGTTTGAACATTGTTGTAGTTATTCCACAGTGTGACTCCAGAAATAGTAACACAAAGGTTTTTGTTGTCGTCTGTTTAAATTAAATACAGATTTTAGAAAAGTAAAAATGGGACATAAAGCGTTGGGAATATTAACCTTCCCAACGCTACTGAAAATTTATCAACTTTCCTTAAAAGTCATGTCTGTACTGGAAAACCAGGAGATTAAAATGAACACTATCAATACGGCCAAGAAGTGTGGCATCCTGGCCTTAAACATGTATGGTATGCCTAGTCCAAATAATATTTAGCCCCAAATCCCACATTTCTGTGCCAAGTTAAGATATATTGTAGGGCTGTTAATGTCAACTCGCGTTAATCCGTCACCTTAAAATTTTTTATGCAATAAACCAATCAGGTGTGCAGAATGACTCAAAATCCTTGAAATGTCTCTGTCAACGCATTTCGGGCAGTTTGTCTATTCTGCGCTCCAGATGGGTTAATTGCGTTAAAAACTTAAAGCGTGTTAATCGTGATGGTGGATTAGCACACGTTAACGCGGTCATCTGTCCATTCAATATTTGGTCAATGCCCTAGCTTTTATTGTTCAGTAAAAAGCACTTTCAGCGGTTACTGAGCTTTAATACCAGGACTATAAGGATGCATTCAATTATATCTTACACATATTAGTTGCACTTAAACTTGCAAAATCTGAATAGAGGCTTTCACATGTTCACAGATGAATGAACAACCAATATATGGGAAACAACATGTAATTTAATTCTATGATTATTCTGTTAAAAGATTTCAAAACAGGTGCCAGAAAACAGCCAAAAAAATTTTTCTAAAATAAAAATGTCATAAAAGTCAAAGATATTTCATTTAACATCATACAAAACAAAGAAGTCCTCTTAAGAATGAAGTTTAATTTAGAGTTGTTAGCATTTTTACTCTAAATGATGATGATCTAGACTGAAACAAAACACCACCTCTTTGGGAACTGACCTGCCCTTGTGTTTCTGCCAGAACTTGTCAGCGGCAGTCAAGTCATAGGTCTTCCTGCTCTTCTTCTTTGGTCTAGCACCAGCTGATGGCTCTGCCCCCATACCCTCCTCCATCACCACCCTGTTCAGATGGAAGTCCTGGTGGACACAGAAAAACATTTTTTTTTAAAGTATTGTTGGCTAATATTTTGTCCAAGTGCTATGATTATTGCTGTTAGTCGGTTATTTTGGTATGTTAGAGCTCATCACAGAACTAAAACTAATCCAGTTTTCTGGAATATATTTTTTTATAATAAAACCTGATCAAGAATCCAGGAAAGCTATTCCGAGAAGAAGTATTGGTGTGCTAAAGATAATTGGAATGAGCTACAGAGCAAAGACAATCTTTCATACAGCACATCGTTGCTAATTCCAGTACACTAAATGGCGCCAAACGCTGACAAGAACCATAATATTATTGTTGCCATGAAAACAGAGGAGGCATAGTAACAAACACTTGGTGTTACAATCCAGTCTCCTGTTGGGGGGGGGCGTGGTCACGTTTACAGGAAATAGAGACGGAGATGTGGAGTCGGCAATGCTGCCATCTGGACTGATACAGCACTTACTGGCAAAAGAAGGCCATAAACAGAAATCCATCCTAAAGCAGGCTGACACTTTTTCTTTTTATCTTCCAACAAAAAATCAGTATGTTCAAAAGTTATAGTAAAGTGTCTGATTCAGACTTCTTTCAAGATGCTAATTTCAAAATAACTCCCACACAAACTAAGCTAAAATTGACTAATAACATCCATAAGTCAGGCAGGCTAGATGAGATAACTTCTGACGCTACTTTTATCATTTATATACACTTTTTATTTGTATTGTCTAGCAGCTTTCATAGACGCCTACACTATCCAGCAATGAGGTCTGCCTTACCCATATTAATCAGATCAGATCTAGAAGTTTATTTGTGCTTTGTTAACCAGAAATGTAAAAATCTGACTTTCTAAAAACCTTAACACACTTGCTGAAGAGAAAGTGATAAAGAATAAATATGAGACCAAATGACTCCTTAAGAGTGATGGTTTATGGGCTTTATTTGCAAAAGCTGAACTTTTATGAGAGCAAGCACATTTGTGTGTGTGTGTGTGTGTTGATTATATAATACATCATTCACCTCTACATTCCACTGCTGTCAGTATTAACCTCAACACCTCACTAGTTGACAGCACTCTGGCAAGAATTAGTGTGA
Organism: Pundamilia nyererei; assembly: GCF_000239375.1. Classification (NCBI taxonomy): domain Eukaryota; kingdom Metazoa; phylum Chordata; class Actinopteri; order Cichliformes; family Cichlidae; genus Pundamilia; species Pundamilia nyererei. The sequence goes on from NW_005187430.1 coordinate 226,687, forward strand.
GAATTTGTGTGCATTGTGGGAACATGGGGATATAATTTAGCCAAATTACATTGGCTCCCTGTTAAATATCGTATAGATTTTAAAATTCTTTTGTTCACTTTTAATATTTTGAATAATTTAGAGCCCAGTTATCTTTCTGATTTACTCCATTCATACAATCCCAACAGAGCACTTAGATCGTCCAACCACAGGCTCCTAGCACAACCTAGGACTCGAATGAAGTCGAGAGGCGACCGGGCCTTTGCATCCGTGGCACCCAGACTCTGGAATAACCTTCCCGTTCATATTCGCACTGCCGAGTCTATCCAGTCTTTTAAATTACGTCTTAAAACTTATTTTTTTACTTTGGCTTTTGATTCTGTCTAGTTGGCTGTTTTAGCTTGTTGCGTTGTTACCTATTGTTTGTTGTCCTCTTTTGTTGTTTGTTTTAACTGTCTCATGTTTTTATTGACTGTGAAGCACTATGGTCAACACTGTTGTTTTAATATGTGCTATATAAATACATTTTGATTTGATTTGTTTCTGACAGTCATATAAATGTGACTATGATTCAGCAAGCCCCCATAATGTGCGTACAGTCATCTGAAAAACAAAATACACCCTCCTTCAGTTCTAAGGTTTTATATATGAGGACATTAATAAAAGCATCCAGTCCTTAGCAGTTCTTAAAATCAGCTAAATACAGCCACTGAAAAGTACAACACACTACACCCGTTTATTATTTAACAAAAATTAAGCCAAGATGCCAAAGTAGTATATTAGAAATTAGGTACACTGTTTCTGCTTCCATAGAAATTAAAGGGGTAAATAATAGTCAGGGGCAGATAATCAAGTGCACTTAATATGAAAAAAATGAAATGTTTTTTTAATGCTAATCTTTTTTCTTTCTTTTTTTAACAGTTTCTTTTTTTTTTCTGCTACAAATTAGATTTTTGTCAGTTTCAGACTTTGTGTTGTGGGCTTGTATCAAGGAGGAGGGACAGAGCATAGGAAAAATGATGGTAGGTCGCTAACCCATGAGAGCTATGAGCGCAGTAGAGAAATCTAAGAATCGTCCATTCATTTCTCCATACTATATGGAAATTAGAATTCCCAAACTTAACACAACTTTAATCTTCTTTTGTAACAGAATCTTTTGACATGCTGCACTGAGTAGCATCAAAACTCAAATGACCATTGAGAACGGCTCGATTTTTATTTTCCCTAATTGTGAAGCATTTGTCACAGAACAAGCAGAGACTGAAAAATGAGGCCAGTGACATGCTAAAAGTTACTGTTTCTCTAAAAGTCAATTGAGTTTGACTCCAGAAGTGATTTAATCCCCACAGAGTCTGTGGGGATTAAATCCCCATCTTAAAATGTCCAAATTTAGGACAAAAAGCAGAATATTTTCAGCCCAGTACTTGTTAAAGGTTTTGGTCTCTATAGATAGTTTCCCACTTAAAAATTGAATAATGGATAACTGCTTTCTTTTTTTAAGAACTCCTCCAATGGAATATTGGAAAGTTTAAAGTTATGGCAGTGGCTTCTTTGATTGACAGGTGTGCTAACAAAAGAAGCTGTAGCTGTTTGTAGTCTGCTAGGAATCGCCTTCACTGAATCCAGCCAATGAAATGGACTCTACTGTGTTTGTGATGCTGATGGCACCATGAAATTTGTTGTGTACCACATGGTTTTGCAGCTTCAAAGACAAAAGGAAAAGCAGAAGTATTTCTGGTCATTCTCAGACAGGTGACTGACTTCTTACCAGCACATCATGAATCAGCGCCTGGTAGGTCCAGGTGTGATGGAGGGGCGTGGCCATGTCCACATTACGATCTACCAGGACAAACAGGGGTCTCTGAAAGCTAGAGGGGAGAGTATAATACTGCTGAGCGTGGTTAAACACAGGGCCAATATTTAAACTGGCAGAGAAAAAATATTGCATGATGGGAGATAGAGTCTCACATGGACTCAAAAACTAAAGTAAACCATACTGATTACGTTTTATTATCTAAAGCAATATTGTCAACGTTAACAAAAATGTTAACATGTTGAAAGTCGATCTAGATCTTCCTCTAATATAAATACATACAGTATATACTGTGTGGTTTTCTACCATGTAACTCCTCATGCTAATGCTAGTTGAGCAACACTACAGAATGAGAATGGTACAGACTAAAATAATAACTGAAACAAAGAAGAAAAAATGGCATCACCTGATTTATATTCCCAATATTTATAATTTTGCAGAAACTAACATATTCGTTAAGAATGCTGACCTGAACTGTCCAGCAGTCATGCTGTCTCCTGTGAACAGACTGTTTCTGGCATCACGCAGGTTCTCACGGAGCTTTTTGTCCAGTTTCTACACAAACAAGTACACAATTCAACACAAAGCATTCCTATTTCCACAAAATTATAATGACTAAAGTGAATGCCTTTAATATTTTTCTGTCCAATGTGTTATTTTTGTTGGAAATCTTGGATGCTGGTATTCATAGGGAGGATTTTTTTTAAAACAAACTATTCACCTAAATGTTGTTCCAGTTCACAAAAACAACAAAACAAAACAACCAGATTTGGGTTTCCGAGCAACCTCTTGTTGGAGCTAGGCCCAGGGGGATCAACGCGCATATAGTGATTGGGTGTTAGCCCTTGGGGCCTGGAAGGGCTCAGCCTAAATAAGCCATATGGGCCACCCCTTCTATGGACCCACCACCTGTAGAAGGGGTAATAGAGATCCAGTGGAATGTGGATTTGGTAACATTTGAAGCCAGAGACCACGGTCCGATCCCCAGTTGCTGAAACTCTGCTTTGGGTAACTGGAAGAGGTAGCTAGTGGAGGAGGAGTCTGTGCTAGTACTTGAGGCCACTGAATCTGAGTGGAACATGTTCTGTACTTCCATTGCTGACATGGCTGTACGGAGCAGCGGCTGCAAGGGGGATGGTGCCTGTTGTGGTGGTAACTCCCAAACCAGATGGTAGACACTGGAGGTGAAGAGAGCTTTCAAGCTAAAGGAGTCGTCCTATTAAACATGGTTAACTTGAGGGACTCCGGAGGGTACTGACAGGTACCGGCAGGCTAAGCGGAGCGCAGCCAAGGCAGCAGCCAAGGCAGCAGCCAAGGCAGCAGCCAAGGCAGCAGCCAAGGCAAAAACTGGGGTGTGGGAAGAGTTCGTTGAGGTCACAGAGCAAGACTTTTGGTCGGCCTTGAAATGTTTCTGGCAAACGACTCAGGAGAGGAAGAGCAGGTTCCCATCAACATGCAATATAGTGGGGATGGGACTCTGCTAGTCTCAACTGAGGTCATAGGTGGGCAGTGGAAGGAATACTTTGAGATACAATGAGCAGTTTTTACATGTTAGAGTGGACTCACCACAGCAACCATTTCTGCTGCGTTTCCTCTAGGACAGCGGATGATCGGAACCGCACCTGGTCAACAACAATACACTTTAATGAAGTCTCATTAAACTTAACAACAACAACAAAAATAATAATGCCAATTGCCAAAGAGATACATATCTTTATCAACAGAATCCCTAAATTAGAAGGTTAAAATGGTTTACAGACAAATAGAATTCAGAGAGATGTTTTCTTCCAACGAAGCATCACAACTTGGTTCAATGTTGAGCCACTATTTAATAAGAATGATGTGCAAATAGTGAGTTACAGGTAACTTAAGGTTGTCAAAAAAACCTTCAAATACTATACTGATTATTGTGGTCTAAAAATGTTGAGACCAGTTTTACAAAGAAAAATTGACTCTAAAAGGTCAGTTTTACTGACAGAGTCAGAGAGTTAGTCTAACTTTCTAACTGAACTTTCAGATCGACCCAGTGAATAGCTGTCCCAACCTACAGACCAACACACAATCCCCAGAAAATTCTGACAAAAGAGTTCACCATTACATGAAAAGCTTATTCATTCTTCTTTGGCTGGTTTTCACTGATCTAAATTGCCATGTGTGAAACAGTATTACTGTATATACTACATTAGTGAAGAGGACTGATTGCATTTATGATTATAAATTGTTAACAGAAAACTAAGAGATTTCCACTCCCATCTACATACTTTGGCCACTGTGGTATTGTGCCAATTTGTCCTTACTGTAAACTAGCAAAGCTACTGTGGTTTTGACAGAGTCGAGGGAGTTTGACGAGTTTTTACCCCGATAATAAAAAAAGATTGCATTACCATCTAGTGGACTGTAACAGTAACACACCTAACTGAAAAAAATGCTTGAGCTAAAAAAAATAAACATTGTGAAATCCAGGTGAATTTGTAAGCACACAGATATCAGATATTTGCCTTGGCTGTCATTCTATGAGCCACACTCACCAAGAGTGACGAAGAAACAGAAAAGACTGTCTACAATGGTGTCCATGATGGCCTCCATGTCTGTGTCCTGGATGTCTGCCCTGTTGATGGCTGCACAGGAGTGAAAAAACAGGCAAAGCAGAAACACTTACTCTGTGTTTATTTAAGTAGAAAAGGTGGCAGCTAAAACAACATGTCTCTTCTAGTCATTATATTACGTCTAGTATAGGAAGCTATACTCACTATATATAAGTGTGTTTGTGTTGGTCATTCAAGTTTCAGTGACTAAAGCTGTCTGTATGTCATACTATTTCCTTTGAATTTAATAAATGTCAGTACACATAATATGAAATACAAGACAAGATACTCCTCTTTACACATACATATCCATCAGGGTTTTATGACACATAATGTGTTGTGTTCTTTTGCTAATCTACACACCTGATAGCTTAACTCTTAATACATGGATTTCAGGTTTATACTGAATTATGTGCAATAAACCACCATTTGTCACAATCTTAGATCAGTTCATCACAAACTACTTCTGCAATGTGAAATATCCTGCTGATATTTTAGCAGAAGCTTTAAATTAAAATATTATTACACTTCAATTAAATCCAAGTAGATTTAAATGGATAAGTGAAATAATGATTTCAGACGAGGCAGGTGAAGGCACCTCAGTAGTCTCAGGGACAGATTTGCTAATGGTCTGCACCAGCATGTAACCCTCTTTTAGTGTTAGGGTCATTGTTTAGCTCAGTGTGCCAAGCAGGTGATGTATATGCCATGAAGTGAACACAGCGGTCCAGGTTCTAATGTGCTCTGGGTTATTTGTAGTATTTGCCCTTACCCTGCTCTGTTCTACTTTGCTGTCATCTCCTGGCTGCTTTTATCATAATAACTCAAAAAAAAAAACAAGACCCACAAAAATGATGACCAAAAAAAGGTCCTGTCAGAATTTCCTAAAGCAACACGTTGTGTTTTGTACTTTAATTCCATGTATTTCCATACATATGTTTCCGCTTGAGAGGGCAAAAGTTTTTGGAAGAACAGTATAAATGAATCGCACAAACCCAATTTACTAAGGTTTGCGGTCTGCAATTTGCTGCAAACTGTGCTGGAGAAAAAGCAATTGCTGTGGCTGTGACATCTGCTACTGACAGTGCTCACTGGTTTGGAAAGGGAGGGGAAAAATTATGTTGTCAAAACATCTTGTCCTCAGGCTGTGGGTGCTGTACTGGAGCTCTCTGGTTTCTGTAAATGTATATTTGGATGAAATAATGCCACCACGTGGGGGGTGAGGAGCATTAAATTGTTGATCATTAAAACACAGGTAAGTGCTACATAGCTAGATTAAACAAACTGCCACACGTAAATCTTACATTTTGTTGACTTGGACTTTTAGAAAAAAGTTTGTCTCATAAATGTTGTGTCATAACAGTAAAGCTGAGTGAGTATTTTTCCAGGTCAGGTAAACCTGTAGGACAGGGTTAGGAGATGTATGCTCACATGTTGGTGCCATACTCTATGCCCCTCTGACAGTTATAAATACATAGTGAGTAGTGCATTCAATAGCACAGTAACTATCTGGCATTTTTAAACTCAAAGATATTCAAAGGAGGGCTGGAGAATAAAGAACTGCTGAACTGTTTTGCCAACCAAGTCTGGCATGAAAACTATGGATTGCCAAGTACTTTTGAAGGACTTCTTCGTGTGTGTACATCACTATCATATACTTTTATCTCTTATATTGTCACTTGATTTTCTGATCTTCCTATTTAGCTTCTTCCGTGAAGCACTTTGAAACGTGACTCAATAAAATGTTTCATGAATAAATACAAATAAAATTTTTTATTAGAAAACAATAATATACATCTAAAAACCTCACAACATCAAAATGCTGTTTGACGCTTCAGATTTGGTTTTAAGCTTCAACTTACAGTTGTGGTCAAAAGTTTACATGCACTTGTAAAGAACATAATATCAAGGCTCTCTTGAGTTTCCTGTTATTTCTACAACTCTGATTTTCCTCTGATAGAGTGATTGGAACAGATGCTTCTTTGTCACAAAAAACATTCATGAAGTTTGGTTCTCTTATGACTTTGATATGGGTTAACAGAAAAAAGTGATCACATCTGCTGGGTCAAAAATATACATACAGCAGTGCTAATGTTTGGTTACATGTCCCTTAGCCATTTTCACTTCAATTAGGTGCTTTTGGTAGCCACCCACAAGATTCTGGTTGAATCTTTGACCACTCTTCTTGACAGAATTGGTGCAGTTCAGTTAAATTTGATGGCTTTCTGACATGGACTTGTTTCTTCAGCATTGTGCACATGTTTTTAATGAGGTTTAAGTCAGGACTTTGGGAAGTCCATTCTAAAACCCTTATTCTAGCCTGATTTAGCCATTCCTTTACCACTTCTGATGTGTGTTTGGGGTCACTGTCCTGTTGGAACACCCAACTGCGCCCAAGACCCAACCTTCGGGCTGATGATTTTAGGTTATGTTGAAGAATTTGAAGGTAATCCTCCTTCTTCATTGTCCCATTTACTCTCTGTAAAGCACCTGTTCCACTGGCAGCAAAAAAGCCCCACAGGATAAAACTACCACCACCATGCTTGATTGTAGGCATGGTGTTCTTGGGGTTAAAGGCCTCACCTTTTCTCCTCCAAACATATTGCTGGGCATTGTGGCCAAAAAGCTAGATTTTTGTTTCATCTGACCACAGAACTTTCCTCCAGAAGGTCTTATCTTTGTCCATGTGATCAGCAGCAAACTTCAGTCGAGCCTTAAGGTGCTGCTTTTGGAGCAAGGGCTTCCTTCTTGCACGGCAGCCTCTCAGTCCATGGAGATGCAAAACACGTTTGACTGTAGACAATGACACCTGTGTTCCAGCAGCTTCTAATTCTTGGCAGATCTGCTTTTTGGTGATTCTCGGTTGACTCTTCACCCTCCAGACCATTTTTCCCTCAGCAGCAGATGACAGCTTGCGTTTTCTTCCTGATCGTGGCAGTGACAAAACAGTGCCATGCACTTTATACTTACAAACAGTTGTTTGCACTGTTGCTTTTGGGACCTGCAGCTGCTTTGAAATGGCCCCAAGTGACTTTCCTGACTTGTTCAAGTCAATAATTTGCTTTTTCAGATCCATGCTGAGCTCCTTTGACTGTCCCCATTGTAGCGTTTGTATCCAATGAGCCCTATTTAACTGGCCTCAGAGAAGTCACCAGCTGTAGTCACTCATAATCACTCACAAGAAGTTAAAAGGCTATGCTATGAAGCTCATTTCACTAACAACTTTCTAAGTCACCAAAATTGCTAATTCATGTTGCTGTATGTATACTTTTTACCCAGCAGATGCGATCACTTTTTTCTGCTAACCCATAATAAAGTCATAAAAGAACCAAACTTCATGAATGTTTTTTGTGACAAAAGAGTATCTGTTCCAATCACTCTGTCAGAGGAAAATCAGAGTTGTAGAAATAACGGGAAACTGTAGATTTAGATCACAAAGACAGAAAGGTGTGTGTGTGTGTGTGTGTGTGTCTTTGTTTTACCATGGTAGGAAATGAGCTCCTTATTTTGATTGCAGAGGATGAACATATCATCTTCCAAAGTGATAAAGTTTAGATACTGATCAAACACCTGAAACACAAACAGATATCAGCCTGATTAATTAGTGCTGGACACAATAATATTACACCTGCTCGATGAATCTATTACAAAACCTGTGTTACTGAGCTGATATAAATTATCCCGCAAGGTTGCAAAGAGAAGGAAGCAAAAATAATGACCACAATCTAGCAATAATAATAATAATGATAGTAATAAAAGCAAAAGTAAAAAGAATCAAATAAACCTTTTAATATTTACATTTGTCAAATGTTGCTAATTTTCTGATTTTTTTGTTATTTAATAAATTGTCATTGCCTTATTGAAATATTTTTGCATTTTAAACATTTACTTAGTTGTCACTGCACCAAAAAGGAGTGCTTCATAAACACAGAAAGAACGTAACCTTGGTGACTTGGGTAACAGCGTTAGCAGCCAATGCGGCACTGGCAATGTCCTCCAATTTACTTCTACTGATGGCAGAGATGAAGTTCAGATAGTATGACTCATACAGCTGGTTCCTCAAGTCCTACACACACACACACACACACACACACACACACACACACACACACACACACGGAGAACAGACATGAAATTACAGTTAATATTTAATATTATTTTAAAACAATGATGAGATTGCGAATATGATGAACACTGCATTTCTAAAAATTAGTGCGTAGTAGGCCAAAATATCTCAGTCTGACAAGTACTGATTATTGGATCATTAAATAATCAACAAAAATGTTTCCAGAGCTCAAGATCATCCCTAAGTGTCCACACTATATGTGCCACAATTTTAAAAAAATGACATGACACAACAGAACCAAGACATCCTTTAAGAATCGGGATCAATTAATCAAGTTCTATTTTTCCCTCCACACCAAGCAGCAGTACTTGGTTCTTTATTGCAAGCAAGTTCTGTATTAGAGTATTCTGACAACAAAAATCCAGAAAATATTCCAGTGTGGGATGCTGAGTATCATCAGTTGCTAAAAGATGATAAATGATAATAACAATATTTTGCTGCTGCATTTTTTACCTCTAAGAACCTGTCGTCCACATATGTGGACATCACATTTTGGGATGTCTAGACCACAATATTAAATTTTGCACAATCAACCCAAATAGCAAAGAGAAATTAAAGATTCATGCAATTAAAGAGTTCAAGAGTTAAAGAGGCATTAGGAGGTTAATGAACTCATCAAATCACAAAAACACAGAAACTTGGGCTTAAATTTGAGAAGGAAAGCTGTGAGCTTTCCTCACAGATGACACAAACACAGAAAAATGATAAATCATTTCTCAATAAAAAGGAAAGGTCAAGCTCCAGAAAGGAGACGAATAAACGAATAAAGCTGGGATTGTCAATGTTTTTACCAAACTTTAATGACAGATGAAAATTAAACGGGATAACTGAAAAATGATTTGAGCTTTTAGCGTCTTTTAGCTCGTGGTTTTGGTCCTGCAACTTCTGAAAGGAACTCTTCTGTAATTCCCAGAGTAGATAAACGCACTCAGGCAAAGAGCTGAGTGCAGCTTAATGAGTTACTGTGTGCGATCACCTGACAAATCCTGTCGATGTTCTCCTCTGTGGGCATGACAAAATAAATAGCAGGAACATCTGGAATAGGATCTCTGTCTGAATGAAGCAGCCTGAACACACACACACACACACACACACACACACACACACACACACACACACACACACACACACACACACACACAAAATTTTTTCTCTGTTAAAAACTGCAAAACGAAACAAAAGTAAAATTTGTGAAACAGCTGCCCCATAATCAACTGCTACAAAACTCTTGTTTCTTTATATTTTGCTAGGAAAATGAAACATTTGTAGCAATTATTATTGGCATTTTCACAGATTCAACTGAAGAAATGTATTAATTCATTCATATTTTGAATCTATTTATGAATTTCTATAATGATTATATAACAGCAAGTTTTTTGTTATACACAACTGATTTCAGAAAAAGTGCGTGAAAGTTTTGGTGCCAAAACCAACAGAGGTAAACAGCTGAGGTGACTCTCCAGTGCCTTCTCTGAGAGGAGCATGTGACCAGCTGGCTTTGTGGTGATTACCGATGATTATGATTATTTTTGATTATGTAATATTTTGTTTTGCTGTTCTCTTAAAACAGCTCTGTGTGTGTGTGTGTGTGTGTGTGTGTGTGTGTGTGTGTGTCCTACAGATGCAGAGTGATGCCCATGTCTCGGAGCTCTTTGACAGACAGCAGTGGGGAGATGATGTCTTGGCCAAACCGGTCATATATTAACACCTGCAGAAAAGGCAGAGATCAAAAGACTTTTTCTGACCCAGGCAGAAATCACAAATACAAAGTCTTACTGATAAACCACACAACACTTATTTATGTGACTGCTTTCACTGTGTGAAAAGTCTGGCATGTGAAAGCAGTGATTGCTAGTGGAATGCAGATCTGAGGGTGAACTACTGATACATACATACACTGATTAACAGCATGAAAGATTGAGTTGGGGATGTGGGCTGGCACTGACATCAGCTGATTTGCCAGCATTGTGGCTTAGGTTGACTACATGGCCTATGTGAACTATAGAATTATTATGTATTTATTTATTAAACTTTGAGTTCACCTTGAAAAGCATGACATTCTTCATTACACAGTAAGCACGTACACTGTCCCTTCAACTCCTCTTAGAAACACAGGATGTGGACTTTAAGAGGCTGAGTTAATCCTAAATAAGATTTAACACACAATGCAGCACACTGCATTTTCTGAAGACATTGAGCATTTATGCACGGCGAGTATGAGTCTCAGTATTTAAGTCATGATTTCAGGCTGGATGTTTTTCCTTGACGCCTGTTGAGTTACTGCACTGTCAAAGTGACTTACCTTCCATACTGGCTCAGCTGCAGTGTTCTTCAGAGGAGGTGCATTGAAGTTCAACATTCGCTTCAAAGCGACTGCAGAAATGCAACACAGAAACTTTTATGTTAGGGCACACACAACCAGATCAGTATCCACATGGCTAATAAATACTGCTCCATTAATACTAGCTTAACTGAGAAGCAGTTGTTTCTGTAATCAAAATGTTGTTTTAGACATCTCAACAAATACTCTTCTGAAATATGTCAAGGGTTTAACATGCTTTTTTTTTAATAGTGAAACGAGCCTGGGGATATGGCATGCCATATGACAAAATAAAGCCTAAAATCTTTGCATTTTAGGTTTTATTTGTCACATTTGTTTCTTTAAAATGTCAATAATGACTATCTGCTATGATAATCATAATTGACTAACTGTTGCACTTTTGACTAAAAACGAAATTCTGTAGGATGTGATTTTAGTGTGTGGAAACATTTCTCTGAGCATTTCATGGACAAAATATTTATTAACTTGAAACTAGACTACTGATGCAGTCCTCTGGGACTGCAGTAAACAGCTAGCTTTATTTTTTGCCAGCTATCGATTTGATAATCCCACTAATCACTGCAGCTCTAGATCACACATTGATAAATCTCTTTATTCACTGACCAGACTGCCCACAAAAATATTCAATAAATGTACTTGAATAAAAAAAAGTATATGCAAGAATAAGACATCCACATTCTCCTGTCCATCCAATATTTAATATTAATAAATAATATTAAAAAGCAATACAACAATAAACTGATCCAAACAACAAAGCTTACTGAAACCATAAGAGTATAATCACATGATGACGAGAGGATTCATCCAGTGTATATGAAGCTAGAAACTAGAAATAGCTTAAGGCTTTCTTCACAGTTAGCAGGAGGCTAGCTATCCGTAGCTATTTCTACCGTAGTAGAGCTAGCAGCACTGATAGCTGACAGGACGACGGGTTAACTTTGGGTAAATAATTTAACAGTGTGGTTGACAAGTTAACGTGTCTGTAAAATAGGAAAAATGAACGAGTTCCGCTATAAATAGTGAAACAGGAACATTAATGAAGTAGCTCAGCCCCTGTTAGTTTAGCACGTAGTTTAGTTTGTCAGCTATTTAAGAGGGGGAATGGTATCTCAGTCAGACTTCGGGTTGGTGGACCTCTCCACAGACCGTCAGCGCTGCTGTCTTTCGCCTGATATAATGCTAACGAAGGAAAGAAAACATTTTAACAAACCTGTCTGCTTCTCCCGGACAGACGCCGCCATGTTTGATGTTGTTAGTTACGGAGTGACTGATGACGTGGCACCAGCTCGACGTCAGCTCACACGTCAGAGAAGAGTAGAAAGTGAAGAGGTCTCACTCTGGTGCTGTTTAACAGAGAATACAAGAAAGAACGCAGATCATCAAAGTAAAGTTCCGTTTTCCAGTAGACCAATAATGAAATTTTTAACAGCTGTTTTTCAGAGTTATGTGGTCCTCACAAAACAGCCACTACAGGCACTGATTTAATAGAATATGAGGAATTGATTAGGAGTATGAAATATTTGAAATGAGCTCAGCCTTAATTCAATTCAATTCAATTCAATGTTATTTATATAGCGCCAAATCACAACAAAAGTCGCCTCAAGGCGCTTCATAGATACAGAGAAAAACCCAACAATCATATGACCCCCTATTAGCAAGCACTTTGGCGACAGTGGGAAGGAAAATCGCCCTTTTAACAGGAAGAAACCTCCGGCAGAACCAGGCTCAGGGAGGGGCGGGGGAAGGAAGACGGATAAAAGACATGCTGTGGAAGAGAGACAGAGGTTAATAACAGATATGATTCAATGCAGAGAGGTCTATTAACACATAGTGAGTGAGAAAGGTGGCTGGAAAGGAAAAACTCAATGCATCATGGGAATCCCCCGGCAGCCTACGTCTATTGCAGCATAACTAAGGGAGGATTCAGGGTCACCTGGTCCAGCCCTAACTATATGCTTTAGCAAAAAGGAAAGTTTGAAGCCTAATCTTGAAAGTAGAGATAGTGTCTGTCTCCTGAATCCAAACTGGAAGCTGGTTCCATAGAAGAGGGGCCTGAAAACTGAAGGCTCTGCCTCCCATTCTACTTTTAAATACTCTAGGAACAACAAGTAGGCCTGCAGAGCGAGAGCGAAGTGCTCTAATAGGGTGATATGGTACTACAAGGTCATTAAGATATGATGGAGCCTGATTATTTAAGACCTTGTATGTGAGGAGCAGGATTTTGAATTCAATTCTGGATTTAACAGGAAGCCAATGAAGGGAAGCCAAAACAGGAGAAATATGCTCTCTCTTTCTAGTCCCTTAAGCATCTATAGTAGCAATATCAATCCATATAGCACTAATAGTGAACATTCTTCTCCAGGGGCAGATCTAGAGAAATTTTCTTAGGCTGGTATGAGGGTGGCATGGAAATCGAATGTGGTAGCAAAATCAAAGGCTTTTACACACATGCAGGTGTTACATTCTGTAATATGCATTATATATCGTCAAAATACATCAAATGCAGTAAGTATACACATGGTTCATATAAATATACTCTATAACTTTCTTATTTTCTTTAGCCCATATAATTAAACATTTCAGTTATATAAAACATGCAAATTTGGATTTTATGTACTGTATAGACTATATAGTAAATAAGTATGTAGTCCAATAAGTATAAAATCCAGAAAGCTACACAACATAGGATGGTTCATTTAAAAACACAAGTCTAACTTAATTTCAAGACTCAAGACTCAAGAAGTTTATTGTCATTTCGTATGGTGTTACTCAGCCTGAAATGAAATACTGTTTCTCACCTGCCTCTACAGCCTCTACAAGACTAAATACAGTTTTAAAAAAATAAATACAGTTTAAAAAGAATAAGTTTTTAAAAAAAAAAGCAACAAAAAAGGCATAAATAGCATGAAAGCATGATTTCAAACTCTTTTTTGTATTAAAAATAACCAAATCGTTACATGCTTAAACTTACACAAAATGAGTGAAATCTGCACTGTCATGAACACATTTTTCACCAACAGCTCAAAAACTATTAAAGGTGTGAGTGAGTGAATGGAATAACTGCTATATTAAATAGTTTAAAAGTAATGTTTGAAAAGCGCATGCCAACTGAAAGTGTAAAGAAAAATAACCTTAAATAAATACCGCATTCTTAATGGATTTTAATTTAGTACAAGCAATCACTGCCAGTATGATTGTTTGTGTTATTATGTAATCTGTGTGTTAATGTGTTTTATCATCTGTTACAGGTTTCTTATTCATTTTCAGTTATATTAAATACATAAATTAAAAAACACAGTGAAACAATAAAACTGGTGTTTCTGACAGTATTCATCTTTTTGCTGAGGGTCCACATAACCGGACTGGACCACAGTCCATCTCTTATTGCCCACTTTTTCATGCCAATCTTTGTTACAGTCTCCATTTATATTTCCCCCCCTTCCCTGACCAACATAAAATGAAAACCTCATATGAACAATTTAAAAGTCTGCTAAAATATATTCAGACATCATTTCCGAAGACCATTTTGGATCAATGTGTGGATCCAAAATATTCCAGTTGTGTTGATAGTCTGGGACAAAAACCCTTGTCCAAGGGTTTCAAGGGTACACTAAACAGTCTTTCAGTGCTCCCCTGTTTTCTTGAAATTTCTTGTCTGAACTCTTCATTCAAACAGTTCAAACTAGATCTTTTGTTGAGAGACAGTTTCCATCCAGTTCCATCACAATTTTTTGTAAAACCTCAAATGTGTACTTAGGCTTTGTGGGGTAGCTCAAGACCAATGAGTAAATGAGGCTAAATAAAATGGCGAATGCATTTGCAATGTTATGTGGTCATGAAGCACTTTAACACCTTCATGATTCTTCCAACATCTTTAAGGTCATCTGTAGGTTCTGCCCCTTCCTTATTAATGGTGAAGATTCCCAGGGTTACCCACATAGTAAGCAGGTCTGGCCCAGATCTGGTATTAAGCCGGCACTGCTGGCTGACTCTTGGCATGATAAGACGTATGTCATCCAGATATAGGCCAGGCCTGGCATAGATAGCACTCTTTATGTGATGGCATGTCATATCTGGACTGATTGTGGTTTGGTCCATCTGGCCCAAGCTCATAGAAAACGGGTATGACCCGGATCTGGCACCAAGCTGGCACTTCTGACTGACTGGTGTCATGGCAGGGTGTATGTCAACCAGATGTGGGCCAGGTCTGGCAATGATGGCACTATTTATGTTCCTATTTTCTTTAGAAGACCCAAATGCCATGTTTCAATACTATACTCCTATGGTAGCCAGCGTTTCAAATGCAGGTTTGTGAGTGTACACTTTATCCGAAACCTAGTGAGGGTTTACTCATGTTCAACACTGGGTGGCTGTAGCTCAGGAGGTAGAGCAGGGCATCTACTGATCGGAAGGTTAGTGGTTTGACCCCTCTCTCCTCTAGTCAGCGTGTGGAGACTTCAAATGTAGTTAGGAAGCACTCAGTTTAGAAAAAGTGTGTGAATGTGGCATGTTGTATAGAGCACTTTGAGTAATATGTGAGGGTAGAGAAGTGCTATATGAGAATCAGTCCATTCACTGTCTGAACAGAGTTTTGTCATGGTATTTTTGCACTATTATGTATGTTCCAGCACATGTTGTTATTACATGGCTTGATTAAGGACATCTGGGGCCAGAGCTGAAACTGTTCTGGGCCAGCACAGGGCCAGCAGTGTGTCTGCAACTGGCCTTGTGCTGGCCCATGTGTGGGCCACCTCTGGCAAGCCAGATCTGGGCCACCAAAGGGCCGTCATTCTTCGCGGTAGGTGGGCCATGTGTAAGCATATTGTGTGGGCCAGATCCGGGCCATACCAATTTTTCTTTGTGGGTATCTGCCACATTACCTCCTGGTGGAGATTCATTACATATCAAACTCAGGACCTGGTGTGGGTCTGACCGCCATCACAGTATTTATTTGCAGACTGGTGAAAGAGTATATGAGTTGAAAAGTTTCATGGAGACTGCAGATTTAGTCACCTTTGTTCACTCGTGTCCGGTTTATTTAAGAAGGCCCTGGTCATACAAGTAGATGTAAGAATGATACACGAGTGCCATTTCTTTTCACCTTGTAATGCTTTTAAACCCTTAAAACCGTATTCCAAAACACGATGCTGTGGGCAGCAATCAGCACTTCAATCAAAATAAACACCCTGAATGATTGCATATGAAAGCAGTTAAAAAATACCTGAAATTTCTAAAACTAACAATAATTCAAAAACTAATATTACTAGTCCAAAACTGCCTTAGAATATTACTGTTGTTCATGCTATGGAAGAATGGCTGCCTAACACCAGTTTAAACTTCAAATGACATTAGCAGCATAAGGACCCAGTTTGAATTTACAGACACAAAAATACGATATCATCAGAATGAATCAAGAACAGTTTTTTGAACTCTACAAACAGAAACTGCAGTTTGCCCTCAGCATGACAAACATTTGCCTATACACAAACACTTAAACCAAATGAAATTAACACATTTTACACATCTAAACTATAGCTTACATATTTATGAACTGCCTTGATAAACGAGCAAGTCTTAATCTAACTGTGCGCTGCTTCACCCTCCACAGCAAGTGGAAAACCAAATTTGCTATAAGGACGGCACAATTTATTTCATCACAAAATGCACTGCTGTTGTTGGGTTCGTTTTGAGAAAAAGCCAATGTGTTAAGAAGTTGAAGTAAAAAAAAAAAAAATGCTGCCCTATCACAAAGAGCACCACAACCAGACAGTAAATGCTTTTTATTATGTGTGATAAACAGGACACTAAGGTAAAAAGTTGCAGGAAAGCCACAGTTCTCCTTATTTGGCAAAGCTCCAGCTAACATTTCTTCTTCTGCAGCTTTCTGGGCATCTTATTTAAATGAAAATTAGCTTTTTTTGAAGCTATAGGCCAAAATTATGAATGAAATTGAAATGACAATGTAGTTTCAATTTAATGAGCGTAAAAGTTTGTACATTTCTACTTTCTTCTACAAGTCCTGTTGTAAAGTTACAGCAGTGCAAAATATGCCACTGACAAATGTATTCAGATTCTCATACAGAAATGAAATGTTAAGTGTTACGCTTGATCCTAATCTGCTGCCAACTCTGTTTACATTGCTAGCTTAATAGCTGACACAACACAGAAAAAAAAACTGTTTATCACTGAGAATATTAAATCAGTAAAGTTAATTTCACTTCCGAAACATCATTTAATGTCAACACATAGACCCCTTGTTTGTTTACATTTGGATAAAATATAATGATTACAGAGTTGTTTTTTTTATCTTTATATCTGCAAATATGAACAAAGTACAAGGAAAGCAAGGACAGCTCGTTAAAAGAGGTTTTTGAAAAATATGTACAGTAAAGTATGACTGAACTAAAAGTCAAGGTTACAAAATCAGCACCGTATCACAAAAGATGTTGAGATTACATAACAGAAAGTGACGACGGTTGAAGACCTTTTAATGCTAAATGGATTCCAAGGACAATTCCAGGATGAGGGGCTACGTTTTGGCCATCAATGTTTTCTGTCTCTAAAATGCCCCCCCCAACCCCCCCCCAAAAATAATCTCCCCACACCTCCAAACCCAGAAAAACAACACATGAGGCAGGATTAATCATTAGGCAACTACAAACAATATGTACAAAATCCTCAATCACCATAAGCATAAATGTATTTAAGATATACTGGGATACAATCAAAAGAGAGACAAGCTCTATGGAGAGACAAGCATTAAAAATGAACTGAAGCCTATTTGGTCAAATGTGTTATTGTAAAAGAAACAAACAACAACAATAATGCACCACTCTCATGACTCAGAATGTGTTTGCAAGGTTGTAATAACAGAGATACGATAGTAGCTTCACTTCAGGTAACTACAGCCTTCAAGAAGTGTTTTAATATTGAAGTCTAGCTTTTTCGAAAGGACAAAATTTCAATGTACCCAAACACCCGTCGCTGACAGCTTCAAGTCAGGACTGATCCACGGATGCTGCCGTCAAGATCAAACTATTTGTGAGGCGTTTAACAGCTTGGATCCTCAGCAGGAACCTTTGAGCTTGGAGCAGAGCGCCACAAGAAGGAAAGGGTTTGTGGTTCAATTCATATTCCGTGCTTGTTTAAGCAGTTAAGTAAATAGATAAAAGGATGGATATTTGCATCTAGATTTACATCTTCAAAAGAACATACAGAACATTCTTTCTTCTTATCAGCCAACTCCAAGAAGCCTATTGACAGGAATCGCCTAGTGCTTGTGAGTTTGCACTCTTCCGAGCTTGTGAAGGCATGCTGCGCTAGCATTCTACTAAAGAATATTATACATATGTCAGAAAAAAGAAGAGTATTACGTAACACTGTCGGTCCTCTAGGTATACAACACCAGCTAACTCAGTATAAATGATATAGAAAACACTAAGGTCTACACATTAATACCGTGTCATGGTATCTGTAAACAATACCACTCAACCAGCTACGATACTGAAAGTTTTTCTTGCTGAAGCAAATAGTGATTTCTTTAACAAAACATCAAAAAACCTTGTTCATTATGTTTTAAATGCGTACATTGCCCAAATTTCTCTCTGTCAATCACAAAGAAACCCCTTGGAAAAAAACAAAAAAACAATCAGAGTTTATCTTCAAACACAGATCCCAAACCAGACCAGAGCCAACCCCACCTACTTCTTTAACCATCTATGGGGAGAAGGTGCACATGGTGGCTGATGGCCTGCTCCATGGAGCTTTTAAAAGCCTGGTAGGAGGAAGTGACGGGTAGGAGGAGGTGTTTGGACTCAGGCTCACTCTGAGGGAAGAGTCCCTCATCCCTCCAGTCCACACCTCTCCCTTCTTTGAATCCTAATGGGGAGGGTGTGAGAGGATGGAGGAAGGAGATGGAGGAAGAAGAGACGGCACTGACAGCTAGTAGCTTGGCACTTCCTGTGGCAAAGCGAAGGAGGTCCTGAAGGGAGATGGAGCTCCTTCCAACTGAGGAAAAACAGAAAGGGAGTATAAACATTTTAGAGCATAAATATTATCATCATCATTTCTGTGGGACACTTTGGGAAAACGTATCAACACATAAAACAGAGAGTTAGAAAAGGACCCACTACCACTTTTATCCATCCCAATGCAATATTTTTTATTTATAATAATAAAAAATAGGATTAACAGTTCACCTTCACACTCAAGCAGGAAGTGCCTCCAGAAGGTGACAACGGGCGTCTCTCGTTTCAATTTTACCTCCTGCTCAGAGAAGTTGATGGTGAAGAGCTGACCAATCTTCTGAGCTGTGAGATGATCACCAGCTTCGCAGAAAACTCCACAGAAGACAGATGGGAAGAGCTGAACCTGATCATAGTACAATGTAATTAGAGTTTTTAGCTTCACTTTTCTTCATTTCAACTTCTGAATACTCTATCTTGATGTTTAATAACATTAATTGCTGCTTTTTATATTAATCAGTCCAGTTTAAGTCACTTAGTCTTTGTTTTCCCATCAAATATTCCCATTTGTGTTAACAGGGTTACAAACAGCTCTGAGACATTTTTGAACTGATTTAGAAAAGGGTAAATTTCTTTTCAAACTTCAGTCACCTGATCAAAGACACCCAAGGTCTGTAGACCTTCCCGAAACCTGAGGATGAAAATAAGCAAAGTAAACACTGAAAATACAAGAAAGACCAAGGAAAACAGGAGAGTTATCACCACAATCATTACAATGGAAAAAGCATATCTTAAAAAATACAAAATAAGACACCTAAAGAAGATCAGCAGGTGCTGTTATAAGGAAGTGTTGTTTAATTTGGTTTCTTTTACTATTAGGACTACAATTAGTAACTAGGATGCACCAATCCAGGCTTTTCCCGTTCTAATATGCTACGATGTCTTGGTTTTATGCATCTGCTGATACCAAGTACTGATCTCATAACTGTGTTAAATTAATAACTGGATGTTCCACTGTGAGGATGAGACTAGTAATCTTTGTGTGTACGGCAACATCAGTTTCCACTTAAGCATTGCTTCCCCAACTCATTTAGTATTTATTCATAAAATAACAAATGACTAAGATCAATAACACTCAGGACCTTCTTGCTTGTGAGTAAAAGTGCGAACTATTGCAGCACCATCTGCCCAGAGTTGTATGGAACAAAGTTTAATATATAAATGGAAAATAATATTTGTGTGTTACTGTAGAGATGGATGGATTAGGATTCTCCTTAATGAGAGTAGGTCTGATTGAGGTCACATTCAAAGAATAGGTTTAATTACATTTAATGACTTAAAGCAGTACACCTCTGATGACCATAGTGGTAATATTTTTGTAAATTAGAAAAGGAGAATTATATTTTGACAAGCTTTTGTTGTTTTCTTTGTTTTCTTTATTTATATTCAGTGATGGAGTTTTAGCTGTCCATAAAGAAAACCGGGGTCATTTTATACTCTGCGTCTTATATTCAGAACAACGGTCTAAATAACATAAGCACCAGTTCAAGCCACAGCAGCCCTTTCTCCTCTAGGATAAAGCACACGGGGTCCTGGCATGCTTACGCTGACTTTGCTGGAGAATTACCTTCACTTTTCTTACACGGGAGCGATTAAACATCACACAGGCCATGCACTAGGGTGCTGCTATAACTATTTAAGACTGATTTCATACACATTTATGGGCACCTCTATTAGGTGACATTCAGAAAAGATCAGGACTGCAGTGCATGCAGGAAAACAGCCATCTACTGTACTTCCATGTTTATTTATCTTACCTCTGCAGTGGCAGCTGCATCCTGGTGATTATGGTGAAGCTCACCAAATCCTCCACCAGAGCCTCTCTCTCCTTCAGGCTGCTGATTGGTCGATTACAGCCAGCTAGTTCCAGGTACTCCCAGCTGACCGCCATGACTTCTTTTAGCTCTTCTAAAGACTCTGCCTCTGTGATCTGAAATGATTCGATCTCTATTTTAAAACTACCTATAATTTTATTTTATACGTTTTTAGCCACTGTGCCTTCCATGAAAGTTTGTCTTGTTCTTACCCTGGTGACCTGGTGGGTGAAGTGTGTGTCAGGGGTCATATGTGTGACATTGAGGGGACGGTTGGCTGGGTAGTTGAATAGACACTGATAGAGAGCACGCGAGAAGAAGCCAACAGGTGGACCACCATGGACCAGAGAGAGGGCCAGCAGGCAGCCGACATCAAAATAAAGGTCCTCACGCAGAGCTGAATAACATACACAGTCAGTGTCTTTGTTCAAATTTTTCATTTACATACAACTGCATAATGGCTTTATAACACAAAAATAAGCTTTGGAAGTACCCTCTGAGTCCAGCGCCAAGTTTTTGGATCCATCTGGGCCCTCGAACACTACACACTCCTGTATCTGCTGCATCAGCAGCTTCAGGAAGTACTCCTTGGCTGTGTCACTGTCCCAGAGGTTGTTGGGAAGGGGAGTCTGATCTATGTCTTTGAACCTGGACAAATAACATCCCACAGTAAAGAAGACAAATAGCAAAAAGTCTAAACAACAAGCACAACTCAGGAAAGCTTTTCGCCACTGACCTGACAGACAGAGTTTGTGTGGGGTCAAAATCAGCCCTCCTGACTAAGTCGAGACCAGCTGACAGAGCCTGGTCCCCGATCACCTCCACCTGGACACTTGGGGGATGAAGCTGAGGGACCAAAGACTGCAGGAGCTCTTCAGGCGATCCAGATCTTTCGGGTAAAGATGGTCTAAGAGACAGAGAGTGACAATTAAGAACAAATCCTGCATCCTCGATGAGGTACTGGCAGGTTAACTTGTACCTTTTACAGCTGATGGAGGAGTGAACTGAAGGCCTGTGGCGTTTGGACAGCAGACTTCTCCTCGGACCTCCCTGAGGAGACCTAACAAGGGAGGCTGGAGAACAAGGTAACACGGTTCAGAGTGTTTAGTCATCTCTCCATCAATTTATAAAGCAAAGAGGAGGCAGAGCTGAGTGACATGTTGTCTCAGACGTTGTCAAATATGAAAAAAAATGGAAAAGGTAGGATTAGCCAGTGTTTTACAAACATGGAACCAGCCATCATTAACCACCCATACCTTTCCCATCTGTCGCTTGTGTGCAATCAGTGCAGGCCCAGTCTTTAGTGTCCAACTTTAGTCCCGAACATTTCCTGTGAGTCCCTCTAGAGCCACACAGTCGGCAGCGGATCACCTCAAACCATCTGAGAAACACAAAAACAGAATTATAAAGTGATTCCCATAATATTTCCTAATCTCTAGATGATGAAAGCCAGAGAAATATCACTAATGATTATGCTTCACACAGCTGAGGAAACTAAGATCTGCTCCGCTGAGACAACAGCACTGAATTTTTTATTCCACTCATTTTATTGCTACACTTTGCCAGTCTTGATGCCTTACATAATGTAAAGCACAGCATTAGCACACAAACAGCTGCCCCTGTGCTAATGTGGTTCTGTTGTTTAAAGGATTTTAAGTTTTTTTTTAACAGTAACTAATGTCTTTATTTGATAAACAGCAGTTATAAATATAGATCCTTAGACGCAACTTTATTTCTTGACTATTTTTCCTGTTGGCTCTAAACAATTTTACAACATTTTTAACGTTCTATAAGAAATAACGTATGACCTTAAAACAAATACTTTTTTGTACTTAGTTTTTATTCTTTTCTTGTTTCTTAATCTCAGACTGTTAAACACCACTTAAAGGAGCAAATCTGAAACTGTCTCCAATAAGTCTGAACATTAATTGAATGGAGAAACTATTGAAATCTGATGGATTTCAATAGTTTCTCCACTTATGTACTGATATTAACCTTAAGAAACTCTGCTAACTTAGAGTCTGTATTTCTTTAATTCAAATAGGCCAAACTTTATTAATGTAATAACGCTTGCTGAACAGTGACATTCATAGACACCTCACCCTCATCTACCGGAACTTCAACACTATACAGTCCATTACATACAGTCCATTCATATTGCTATTCCTTTTGCACATTATTCAAACTGCTGACCGCTGTATATTTGACATATATGTATAAACACGCACACACACACACACATATATATGCATATATATTTGGAATACATATTAGTAATGTGCATACATTACTAATATACAGAAAATGTTGTTTTTACAAGCATCCTTAGATACGAAAGATACAAATCTGTAAACTAATGAAAGAAAAATATAAATGCCATACCCGCTCTTGGCAGAGTGTGTACAACCATTGTTGCAGAGGCAAGTGAGAGCGTCACAGCGTTTGTAAACCTCCAACAGTTCTGCATATGCATTTGCCTCCAACTCCCACGAGGCATCTCTGCAGGAAGCCCAGACAAAGGGTTCAGGTGGGGGGGCAAAAAACAAAAACAAACCAAAGCAAATAACAGTTTTTCCTGGACAAACAAGTGCTGAAACGCTGCAGATATAATTTAAGGTTACCTCTCTGGGATGTATATTCCCATTCTGAGCATTTCCTCCTGGAAGTTTTCCTTGTTGTTACACAGGGTACATCTAAAGAAGAACAGGCCTGCACTGTGGGCCTGACGCTAACACACAGACACGCCAATAAAAATACACAGAAATACAAAAAGTTACACATGCATTGTACTTTGTATATACAGTGGTCCCTTGCTATAACGCGGTTCACCTTTCGGGGCCTTGCTGTTTTGCAGATTTTTTTTGAGCAATTTTCCATACAGCGCATTGTGTTCTGCATCCTGATTGGCTGTAGAACATTGTCAATCAATCTGTCTCCTGTACAGTACAGAATGCATTCAGCTTGTCAAATTTACACGTCGACGAAACATTTTACACTGTCCAAGGCAGCCGCGGGTGCCTTTGGTTTCATTCTATAATACTGGACTTATTTTTCTACAAAGGTTTGAACTTTGAGAGTGTTTAAACAAAAGATACAAGTATGAAAATGTTCATGCCTGTCTGAGAAAAATGTATAAAGCGTGTAGTTAGGGATTTTACAGCCTTAAAACATCTATAATAATTGTAAAAAATTAAGTTTGCTACTTCGTGGATTTCACCTATCGCGGGTTATTTTTGGAATGTAACTCCCACAATAAACAAGGGACCACTGTAATATGGAGTGTAAAAAATGAATTTAATCTTCTCAAACTGAATGGACACAGTTTGGTGGTAGAACTGCAGATAATCAATTCAGCAGAGTCCAGGATATGCAGGACAGCCATATAAACCATTAAAAAAAATGCAGGACCACATATTCAGGGAATATTTCAAAACATTCAGCTCCCATGAAAGCAAAGTCGAGCTGCATTTCCTGTAAACCTTTCTAAATAGTACTAAATAGCCAACCCAACGTATAAAATCAGGGCTCTCTGCACACTCATGGTACCTGCACACAGTCTCTGTGGAACCAGCTGGTATGGCAGGATGGACACTTGAGGATGGAGTAAGACAAAACGGGATCAATAGAGTCCAGACAGATGGAGCAGGATCGAGGCAGACTGATGTCTAACCCAGTACACAGAGACTGGGAGGGACTATGATCTGGACAGTAAGATCTGGACACACAGACAGAGGGGCAGTTACTATCTTTTATATTTACAGTATTATAGTTTAGCAGTTTTATGCAGCTGCAGCTTGGAAGAGTTTTGCAATTTCTCTGCAATTTGGTGCATATACTTTTTAAAAGGAACCAACACTATTGAAGCTGAACTTTGACAGCATTTTACAGCAGTTTATATACTCAGTGATTGGTTTGGACATTTTTGTAATTTAGTTTTCAGTAGAATTAGATTCTTTTTGTGGCAGAAACAGTTTTTTATGGGTTCACAAAGAAGAGGTACATCTACTTCTTAATTTTTTCTTTACAGATACATCACTCCCAAAGTACTTGGTGATAAATGAATAACATTTTCACCTGCCTCTCTGACAGACTCCACTCTTAAATCACATCTGTGGATCTGCTGCAGCAACAGAGTAAGGATTACCACTTCTAGATGCAGACTGAGATGGTGTAGCTGGAGTAGGTCTAACCATAGAACTGATGAGGCAACAACGTAATAGGCCAAGAAAATAAATGGTGTGTTCTCCAAAGAAAGATCCACGATGTACTATCAGCTTCAAAGAAATAATAGCACAGGAGGAGACCCACCGAGAGCTGAAACTAAGCAATACTGGAAGAACATTTTGGAGAAAGAGCCAAGTGCCTGGTGGTAAATGGTAAATGGCCTGCATTTGTATAGCGCTTTTCTAGTCCATAGGACCCCAAAGCGCTTTACACTACATTCAGTCATTCACCCTCTGGTGGAACTCAGAGCAGACCATAGCTTTCTAGAACAAGAGCCAGTCAACAGCCAGTCAAAGACAGACATCCAACAATGAGTCTCTGGAATGAAGAGCTGTACACCATGAAGACCTGACATGAGCCATGCCTACTGGCTGAAGAAGCTAAATGCACTCCATGACCACCTTGCAACAAAAATAAATGGGCTGCTAACAGCAAATACTCATTCATCCAGCCTCTCCACATCATGACAAGATGAGTAGGCACTGGAAATAACACCAGAAGACATTCCCAGTGTGGTCAAATGGTTTCATAGAGGCGAGGTGATTCGAACTAAAGGGATGGAGCCACCAGAAGTCAGACTAAAAGATATACTGGACAACCAAAGTACCTAGGTGTCCCACAGGGTAAAGGAAAAATGATAAAGATGCCTGAATGTCAACAAGTCAAATACCTTCAGAAGGTAAGACAGGTGCTCCATCATTGAGGCTCTGTGAGCAATGGAAAGAGGAAGGGCAGAGATTAGTGAGTGTCAGACCCACAATCTAAGAAGATGACCCCCGAAGATGAGCTGAGATCAGTAATCAGGAGCATTAAATGGCCTAAATGACCTGTATTTATATAGCGCTTTACTAGTCCCTATGGACCCCAAAGCGCTTTACATTTCCAGTCATCCACCCATTCACACACACATTCATGCATTTTCATTGTAGCCACAGCCACCCTGGGGCGCACTGACAGAGGCGAGGCTGCCGGACACTGGCGCCACCGGGCCCTCTGACCACCACCATTAGCAGCTATAACCCCAAAACTGGAAGAGTGGCTCCTGCAGATTCCCAGCACAACATCAGATGATTCTGTTCAGAAGAGAGCAGTCCTACAAAAAGCTAAGTTACTGCCCAGAACCCTATATGTAAACTTAGCACACAAAGTAACTTGCTTTTGGTCAGTTGTTTCTTTGCTGTAACAATGTTTGTTGGCAATAAATTTTATACCACTGGAAAGTCTGTTTATTTTCTCTTAAATGTTGCCACATTTGTAAGCAAAATGCATTTGTGGATTAAGCAGTAGAGATGAGAATGTGGGTTGCATCCATGACAAATCTTAGTATGTTGCCCTAGTACGTTTGTCATACTAGGGCGACATAGAAAGAAACTAACACCCATGCATGTAAAGCCTATGTGTGGCAAACACTGAAAAATCAGCTTGTGTATATCTTTTATGACTACCGTTTGGCCACAGCAGGAGTATTTCATGTTAGCAAACAGTGCTTTATGCCTTTAACCAACCTACAAATACAATTAAAGAATTTAATGTGTTGTCAGCACTCACGGGAAGAGTCCAGTGAACTGGGAGACAAACATTTGCTTCCTCCCACAGGGGAAGTGAACCATCTTCCTACAGCTCCTGACATTACAGCCGACACATGCTCCCTTCTTCTTACAGCCAAAACATGTCTGAGATACATATACAGCACACAAGGAAACAGTAAATACAAACAGGCCCGCACACTTCAATCACAAATCACACCTAGAGGATTTGCTGTTGACCAAATGTAGAAGGGTGTTGGGATCTTATTTGTTGTATTTGCTCTACAGTATCTCACAAAAGTGAGTACACCCCTCACTTTTTAAGAAATATTTTATTATAATTTTTCAAGGGACAACACTGAAGATATGACACTTTGATATAATATAACAGTATAAATTTGATGTCTAAACTGCTGGCAACAAAGGCGAGTACGCCCTTAAATGAAAATGTCCAAATTGTGTCCAACGTGTCAATATTTTTTGTGGCCACCATTTTTTCCCCTGTGCCGGCAGCCCCAAACCGTGACATTCCCACCACCATGCTTGACTGTAGGCAAGACACATCTGTCTTTGTGCTCCTCACCTGGTTACCACCACACATGCTTAATATCATCTGAACCAAATAAGTTCATCTTGGTCTCATCAGACCACAGGACGTAATTCCAGTAGTCCATGTCTTTAGCAAACTGTTTGTGGGCTTTCTTGTGCCATGCAGACCCATTGTATGCAGTGTGCGGCGTACGGTCTGAGCACCGACAGGCTGGCCCCCATCACAACCTCTGCAGCAATGCTGACAGCGCTCTGGACATGATGCTGAGCACGTGGACTCAACTTCTTTGGTCGACCATGGTGAGGTTTGTTCTGAGTGGAACCTGTCCTGTTAAACTGCTGTATGGTCTTGGCCACCGTGCTGCAGCTCAGTTTCAGGGTGTTGGCAATATTCTTATAGCCTAGGCCATCTTTATGTAAAATAACAATTCTTTTTTTCGGATCCCCAGAGAGTTCTTTGCCACGTTGAACTACTAATGACCAGTATGAGAGTGATAACATGGAATTTAACACACCTGCTCCCCAGTGAGACTTTGTAACACTAACGATTCACATGACAATTAGGGAGGGAAAACTCGTGCTAATTGGGCACAATTTGGACATTTTCCCTCAGGGGTGTCCCCACTTTTGTTGCCAGTGGTTCAGACATTAATGCCTGTGTGTTGGAACATCAGATTTACACTATTCTACAAGCTGTACACTGATTACTTTACATTGTATCAGAGGGTTATCCCTTGAAAAGACATAATAAAAATATTTCCAAAAAGTGAGGGGTGTACTCACTTTTGTGAGATACTGTAGAGCTCTTAATATATGCAAGGTAATAATACTGAACTGCTCACCAGTCGAGCTGACCGGCGGGCCTCCTGTTTGATGTCCTCCACCAGGAAACCGAAGATGCCTTCGTCTTCCTCTCCTCGCTGATAAACTCCACAAGATGTTAGCTGAGACAAACACATGCTTACAATATTATTAAGACACACTCTTAACAAACAGACCCTTTTAAAGCATTTTTAATCTAAGAAAATACATCATTGTCACTTTATTTGTGGGACAGAAAAATACAAACCATGAGCCCTCTTGTTCTGTGGTGACTGTGCTCCCTCCTCTAATATTTACCTCCAAATAAATTCACTTAAATCATAATGAGGTCATAGAATAAATCATTTCCTTCTTTGTTTGCTTGTTTTATTTATTTATTTTTATATTCGATTGTGACTTGGTTTGTACAAGTCTTTCAGAAAGAATATTTTTAATGCTATAACTGTTGGTCAGGCACTTGTAAAGCAAGTCTCAATAAAATATGACTGCTTGAAGGCTGAAAAATACATATTCCTGTGAAAACAGAAATACTTGCAGGCGTTGTCTTACCAAGCAGAAGTAGTGGACAGAGAGTTTATGTTCTTTGAGTGTGACTTTCTCCCCAAACATGGCTGGGTCATCATCACTGCACCTACACAAAGCACAGCCTGCAGATACACACAAAATATGCAAACCTTCATTCAACTAAAAAAGCTTTCTCAAGGCCCTAAAAGACATCATCATAAACACTCATTAAGGTTTTAACGTATGTAAGGAGAAATGTGAAGATATAGCTTTAGTTGCTGATTTTCTTTTTTTTAACAGTAAGAGCACTATATCTAAAACCACAGCGCCAACACAACAGAGCTGAAAAGTCAAGCCTAACACACAACACACAGTGGCTGGAATTAGCAGTCAAAAGGTGGTTTAAATACACATTTGTCAACAAAAAAAAACAGCAGCAGGAGATATTGACTTCCAACTGTGTGTGAAAGTCACTCACACTCCTCCTGGACACTGTTTGTGTGTGTCTCCTGCGACCTCCTTGCCTTCTTCTTCATGTTTGTGTGAACCAACCCTGCAGGAAAATGAAAGACCACATTTACTGAGCTTTTACAAACACTGTCATCACAACATGCTCACTACACAACGCAGTGGGTTATTGAACAAATGCTTCCAACCTGACCATATTTGACTTCCCTGAAAAGAATTCCAGGTTGACGATAAACTCCTAAGCTTTCTCATTTTTACTAGTTTTTTCATAAAAATGGTTTGGAATGAATCTAGAGACATATTCTAGCCCCAAATACCTGTGACTGTACGGTCATTAAACTGAAAGTGAAGCTAAAGTTCAACATAAAATTTAGAGCTCAAATTTGTTTAAGCTCTAAGAGTAAGGCCTGCACCACTTGCACATATGCAGATATTTCAAGCAAAGTCATTATGATATTACAAAAATTACATTATATAACAAGAACGATTTGACTCATCACAAAATATATTTTTTAATTAAACAAATAAGAGTAGAAAGTTAAAAGAAAACTCCCCCTCAGCGTAAACTTTAACAATAAAATACATTTAGAATGTCTGAGGATTGAAGAGACAACACTATTTATTTTAACGTAATGTATCCTTTAGCATTCATGGTGCCTTTACGGATGTAATAGCTTAAAAAACAAAGTGAGGTGCTTTCGTGCTCTTTCTTTGTTACCTGGGAGGACATGCCTACAGTTGCTCCTACATTTCCAAAAAATATGTCACGTTTTTATTAGTCAGGCAAAAGGACTGTTTTATCCATTTCACTTCAGCAACCATCCTGGTGTCAACTCCAGGCAATTATTTAGGCAGAAATAATGCTCTTAAATTATTTAGGCAGCCTTTCAGATTAATCTGCATTTTTCATTTTTTATTCAGCCTGTTTGAAGCTTTTTTTTTTTTAAATACATATGGTTAAAATACTAATTGAATTGAACAAGCGTATATTTTTAGCAAAAATAATATTTTCTTTTGATTTTATTTACATTTTACAAAGAGGTCTCATTTTATTAGAAACAAGGTTGTATACCGGAAGTCACTGACGGCCTCTCATAAGGTTAATCGAGCCTGAAAGTCTTACAGTGATGTGTCGTTTTGTTTTGTTACACACACACACCGAAAAAAACAAAAACACATAATAATATCAGCTAAATAAAAATAAAAAACAACAACAATGAAAAGGTAATCTTTATGCCTGGAAAGATTCTTCTTTTGATATTTCCTTAACTACAACTAATATTAGTATTTAACTATAAAAGCATTCAAATTATTTTCTGTGGCAGCTCTAAAAGCTTCCGTTGTGCTAAGATCGACAGCTCTCTCTGTTAGACCTACAGTCGACCAAATGTTCCTAACATGATGCCTAACATTGCGTTATAGCTACTCCATTATACTCCTATCTGTAAACATTTAGTCGGAAAAATACAGTAAGTGCAAGAAGGAAAATAGGAGTTTGAACACGTTCAGCTGAGACGTTGACATCAAAGAAAGGCTCGGTTTCAAACGCAACCTAAACACTACAAAATGTTTCTCCGGTGACCTACTTTACATTCAGGGGCGAAGAGTGTTAGTTTGCGTCCATTTTCCTGTCGTTTTTTGAAGGCTTACTCCCAATGCTTTTGTTTATTTCCGACTAACACCGTCGAGTTTTTAAATTTCCCTCTTTCAAAACAAAAGAACCTTATTTCCGCTTCCGCCTCTTCTTCGTTTGCTTTAGAGGATTTTTCGCACTAGGTTCTCATTTGCCTACATGCGCGCCCCCTGATGGTTGGTGTTGATAATGCTCTCAATAATATTAAACATCTCAACAGATGGTGAAAAACTAAGATATGTGGAGGAAATAAATCCTGATTAAAAACAGTGTCTCCATAATATATACACAAACTACATTTTTAAGGTAGGTAAAGTTTTCAGAATTTTATTAAAATGAAACTTTGGTAATCATGATACACACTTGGTATTTCAAAATTAACATGAGTTAAAGGTTATGACTTTGACACATATCTCATTATTTGGACTTTTGAATAACAACAACAACAACAACAACAACAACAACAACAACAATAATAATAATAATAATAATATGGTTCTTAGCAGGCCTTAAAATTAGGTAAATGCAGCCTCAGATGAACTACAAAACATGACATAATACACAGTGTTATTATTTATTAATAAAAACTAAGCAAATATGCAGAAACAGTTTGTGAAAAAGCAAGTAAGTTAATAAGATTCAGTAACTTGAGGAACCACCTCTGCCAGTAATAAGTCACTTGAAGGTTGAAGATTTTTTGTCCAATTTTCTCCCACATCACTTGTCATCAACTTTTCTTTAAAAAATGTTGCTTCAATTCATTGATGTTTACAGATATTCCTTTATGAATAGCTCTCTTAATAACTCACTACAGTCTGGTTGATGTCTGGACTTTCACTGGCTGCAACACCGTGATATTTTTTTCTTTTTAGATTTGCTACTGTGCTTGGTCTAACTTTGCTACTGCATGATCCACTGAAAGGAAAGGTGTACACCCTTTTAAACTATACAATACCAGGAGCATCCAAAAAATAAATATCTCTAAAATGACAATTTCTGTTTTGGCCCTTGGCTATTTTAACTTCCAGCAATTTAATCCTTATAGAACACATATGCTGCGGTGGTTTTTCAATAATAGTGGGTGCTACAGGACAACATCTCCCTATAACAACAGCTCTATTTTCACATTATCATTCAAAAACTGTATTTACACAGTTTATCTTTGTTTATTACCATTATTATTAATAGTAGTAATAGTAGAAGTAATTTATGATCTGAAACATTTAAATGCGACAAATATTTTTAAAAAACTAACAAATCAAGAAGTAGGCAAATATTTTTTCATGGCACTATTTAACATATATTGTTGCACTTGTCTCACTTTCTTCGCTGTCCTAAGTTACTTTCCACCACTAAAGGACAGTTTAGTGGTGGAAAGTAACTTAGTATATTTACTTGATTACTGTCCTTTGAGTTTTTTTACTTCACAATAGTTTGATTGAAGTAACCGTATGTTGGTTTTAGCTACTTATCATTATACTTCTACTAATATATGTTACTGCATTATTACAGATTAAGCTTAAATTCATTAGAACCATCTCCTGTTGCTTTACTAAAGGAATAGAAACATTAATGAATCAGTATTATGATCTAATCGCTACTCTCATTTATATAAGTCTGCATAATGAGCACTTTTAGTTCAAGTTAAACCTTCCGTACTATTCCATCCGTGGCTTAATTAGGCTACAGTTAGTTTTTACTTACTTTCATGGCATACATCTGTATGAGGGCCTAAAAAACTATCCATGTGTTTAATGTCTGCACCGGATTTGTTTGTGAGCAAATATTCAGTTTTGCCGCTAGATGTGGCGAAAGCACTCCCGTGCTGTTGCTGAGCCTCCCGTGGTACCCTGTCAGAACATTCTTGAAATGTCCCCGTATGTGCGTTGTGTGTGTGTGTGTGTGAGAGAGAGTCTGTGTCGTCACGGGGCGAAGGGCGGTGCCCCCAGGTAAGCACATCAGCACCCTCCACATCACAAACACACGCCCAGAGCAGCACACAGAGGAGGCACAGTACTGAGAGTAGCCGAGACTCCCTGGAGCCAGACACACACTTCCCTCCGCTCAGGCTAAGGACGGAGCTCACAGAGAAGGAGGCAAAAACAGCCGCAATATTTGGAAACATCGAAACAAGGAAGTTGGATACAGAACACAGCGGGAAGCATGTTCAGCTGGGTCAAACAGGAGCAGGGTGGCAGCAACAAAGAAGGAGAGATGTACCAGACCGTTACGGAGGGACTGCAGACTCTTTACACCAAGAAGCTGCTGCCGCTGGAAGAGACCTATCTCTTCCATGACTTCCACTCCCCGGCCCTAGAGCCTGCTGACTTCCAGAGTAAACCCATGGTACTGCTGGTCGGCCAGTACTCCACTGGGAAAACCACCTTCATCAGGTACTGACCTACAACTGACTAGTGTTCTTGTCTGTGAAGAGGCTGGAAGGGCCGGAAATTGTACTAGATGTAGGGGGAAAAGCCCACCTCTATTTTTGTTGCATCACTTGAATGTTATTTGTTGGGACCTCGTGTCATATCTCGTTAAAATATCACAGTTGAAGACGCGTTTGATTTCATCTAAACTCGAAATATAATTGAAAGACAAACTCCGTGGGGATCCCAAATTTGTGCCGAAGTGACTTTTACTATCCTTTCTTTCTATACTGTGAAAAATATGTGGCATGCTATTGAAAACAACACATCTTAAGGCTCATGGGCATTGGGAGTGAGCTGTGGCATTATAAATGACAGGAAGCACACAAGTTAAATTCACAGCCGTGACTTATACAAACAGAGTGAGATTTCAACACTACCGTGCCTTCATCAGAGTCAGAGTGGACAAACACACAAGGAAAACACAGCCAACCCTTTGAATCTATTAGATAATGAATCGAAGTTTAAATTATTCTGTTCCACTATTTCAGAAACAGAGAAAAAAAATGACATGACCACCTCAGTTAAGTGCGATAGGCCAAAGTAAACATAATTGCTATGTAAGTGGGGTGACATCATATCAGGAACAGAACCAAAAATACAGTCTGCTTTTAAAGGTCATCAGGGTACAAAAATAATCACCAAACAAACCAAAAACCACATATAAGCATGTGTCATGGGCAAAACCTGCAGGAAACATGACAAGTCACCTTTTCATGTGCTATGTCACTGTGTTCAAAGTGAAAAGTCAATATTTCTGTCAGTGGTGCCATGAACTGCACTGCACTGCTGCTAGGAGATGATGGCATTTTTGGATTATCCCTTACCTCTCACTGGTAAAATGAAACAAACAGCAAGAGAAAAAAAAGTGTGCCTCTAAAAGATTTTAGGGAAGGGGAGAAACTAAGTCACCCTTAGAATTCAATTTCAAAATTAGATTTTGATTTTTTTTAAACCCTGAAACGATCTGAAATTTGATTTAAAGGTTCATGCAGCTGAGTAGGTAAATACAGGTAATTACACTGCCATCATGTTTATGTTTTGACACTGTGTGTGAATTCTATAACCTGCAATCATGGAATAAGGTAAAAGTTAACTGGAACAGTTCAGGATCCCTGCCAGTTTAGGTTCCTCCTTCAATATTGGACAATTGCTCAATAAATAATTTAGCTGCAAAAGAAATAATATGTAAGGGCCAGATTAAAAGTCTGTAGTTCTTTTCTTTATGGGCAAACTGACAGTAGAATTGTCCTGTTGCATAAACCTTAATAATACATTTTCAGTTTTCTGGTTAAACTTCCAGATGATTAGGTGTGAATAAAAAGGCAGCTTGGAGACCACGTGCTGATGGAGTGATTTTTATTACACTGGAAAGACTTCATGTGAAATTATGTCAATTTAAAGCCCTTCCATGTTCATGAAAAAGGCATGAACATGTATCATAGCAAATTGTAACATGTCAAACAAGTGAATGCAATCTCAGAGTGAATTCTGGTCACATAAAATCCAATCCAACTAGCAGGTCTATAGTTACAGGTTTAAAAAACATTTAAAAAATGTCTTTACTAAAAGAAGACTACAATTAATATTTATTTTCAGTCAAAGATGCAGGTCAACATTATCAGGGGAGTTTTCACTTCATACAAAGTTTTAATGGCTTTTGGAATTAAACCAAACTTCCTTCTGTGTGTCTTACCTGCTGCACCCCTGATAGCACTAGCTTAAACTAGCCATAGAGGGCCTTATGTGTGAGCTTGCTTTTAATCTTACCATGCCATTAATAAGAGTAGTTTAGTATTGAGCTGTGTGGGGACAATATTCCTTAAAAAAGCTCAGGAACCTGTTCTCTCTGTATGACCCAAGCTTTGCTGAGAATCAGAAACAGTTTCCAAAAGTAGCAGAGTCTCATTTTCCCATAATAGAAATGAATGTTGCAATTACCAAATAGATTGGCCAATTTTCCAAAGGAATTTTGCATTACTTCTTCTCTTTAGGGTTTTGACATATTTAATCTTAATGAGTTAATCACTAAGGTTGTAACAGTCTAACCACCTCTCGGATAAGCTGTTAGATTAGTTTCCATGAATTTGCAGCCGGGCTTCCTGCAGAAGAATTGAAAGTCCAACATGCACCTGCAGATTTTGTCACTGAAGGTCTCATGGTGTTTTTTTTTTTTGTATGTGTGAATGTGTCTGAGCCTTTTTCAGAACTTCATTGATGTAATGGAAACAAATAAGGCACATTCATAACTCTGAATGTGAATGATGAGTGAAAACAGTTGTTTTGGCAACAAGGCAGACCAGCAGATTTGACCTGCAATCCCTTCAAGTCTTACACAAGCTGCAGAGAAACTTTGGCAGTTAGTAATGTGTGTGTGTGTGTCTGTGGGGTAGGGGGTGGTGTGGGCACAACCGAAGCTCCACCTTGCGCCGGAATGCTCTGAATCATGGGAACATGTTGCCAGTAAATTGCCGAGTCAACATATTTTCTTCTTCTTCTTGTCTCACAAGGGTGAACTGAAACCCTGGCGTAAGCTGTGGCCCAGTGGGCGGCTCGATAGACACGAACAGGTCTTAGTGCATTCTGTTTGGACAGTAGTAGTAATCTGACCAAACCTGCATCTATGTTAATTGATGATAACTATTAGCATATTTTCTATAATGTATAATCCCACTAAAACTCACAATTTCCTAACTGAACACAAATGACCAAACAGTGTAACTGTTACACAGCTATAAGGAAATGCTTGGAGAAATGGGAAGATTATGGGTGGAAGCTCCAAAATCTCTGCATGAATGACAGAAGTAATTATTTCATAGGAAACTAAAGCCTAACAAAATAAGATTATAAACATCTCCAGGTGTCTTTGTGTGAAGAGTTGGGAATGCATTAATATCCATGAATGTTCAACCACTGCTGTAATATATTTGTCCACCTGTCCTTACAAATTAGTGAAGCAGCAGGCAACAATTACTTTTAGCCAAAATATGTCAGGTGTGCTAACGTGGGTCCTCGGCATTTTACCTGCCAAGTTTGAAGAACACTGTATGAGCGGTTGTCAAGAAAGGAGAAGAAAAGATATTTCTCACATTTTTCACAAGTTGCACAAAGATAAAAATGCACATAAACAACTACAATCAGAGTGGATCTTCCACAATTTTTCAAACTGCAGCTAGAGGTGGAAATTCTTGTGGATCAGCAGCTGAATGAAAACATGAGGGAAGATTATGACTAAACTGTAAGGCCACGTGACATGTAACATTAAAGGGGCTGTCGTTTCTGACATTTCAGTATAGGGGCATGCATGGTAGTTTTCCATCCTTGGGTCTTGCACACTCTTTGAAGTGTGCGCTGTCCACAAAGACAGGAGATGACGAGAAAGAGCCATCTTCCCTCTCTTCCTTCCTTTCTCACTTTTCTTTTATAAGGAAAAGCAAGTGGAAAAGTAGACAAGGTCAGTGTTGAGATGAAAGGAAAGGAAAAAGATTTATTTTCAAAGTCTGTGCAAACACAGCTGTTCCATTACAGAGATCAGAGCCCTGTGTGACTGAACCTCAGAAACTGGCCAATGGCCTGCTTTTGTGACAATAGATCTGGGATTTCCCTTGGCATCAAATTAAAAGTCAAACTGCTGTTTAAGTAATTAAGAATAGCTTTAACGATCAACTTAGCCCTTTTAGTCTCTTTTTTTTAAAGACTAAAAAGGTTAAAATGTGCTGTTTCAGAATCATAAATGTGTGATTATCTATTTCTTGTCTGTAACAAACCTGATCATAAACTGAATATTTTTCTTCTTAAACACCCAGTCAGTGATAATGGGTGAACAGTTTTGGGACAAATTTACATAGTGGTGTTGATGTCTGACCGATGTGAAGCTGATTTTCAATAGTTCATAATTAAATGTATCAAACATTGGGTTTCTCCCTGTTAGCCAGTAAACTCTGGCTTATTAATTAACCCAAGACCTAACAGTTTGAAAGCCTGACTATTAGCCTTGGAAAAGTCAAAAAACAGTTTTAGTTGTTACGTTAGAATGTTTTAGCACTTAGTTTCTATCTGATTTCAGAGACTTTTCATATGATTTTGTGCTCAGCTCTGACAAAGTAATTATTGTAGGTGATTTTAACATGCAGATGTTGAAAATGACAGTCTCATTAGATTCAAGTGGCTGATGAGGTTTAGAAGTATCACTATTATTTTCTACCATGTGCAAACGCAATGCAGAGCAGCTACCTAAACTTTACTCCCACAGAGGTAAATTATTTGATTATTGTGTTACGTCATCACTATATATGACCCTGGATTCTGTGGTTTTTTAAAAAGGAAGGCAACAAGTAAGACATGCTTGACTCCCTGCTATAACTCACAAATGTGCAGCTTAAAGCAGATAATCCATAAGCTGGAGAGGAAATGGCTTTGCACTCATTAAGAAGATCTTTGTTAGGCCTGAAAAAAATAGTACGATTTCCAAGCTTTACAGTTTTTGAAAAAATTGATTAACAATATATTTGTCATCGTTCAAGGAAAACAGTAACAATCCAGCTTTCTTCTCAGGACTGTAGCCCGACTGACACACAGTCAGAGCTCTGTTGGGCCAACCGTACTTTAACTTTCACAAATAAAATGTTAACCATTAAAACAATTTTTTGTCATAGGGTAAACACAGATGTATCATTATATACAGCGACGTCAGTAGCTGCTGATATTTACTTAGACTCTTCTTTCTAGCAATCATTGAGTTCATGGCAAAAAAGTCTTTCTCTAAAACATCATTGTGTCTTTTGGTCTAAAGTCTTGTAGGAATGGGGTCTCCATTCCTACAAGACTGCTAAAAGAAGTCTCATTAATTATTAATGTTTTTATTTAAGGTTGTGGTAATAAACCATTACTTAAAACACCCTTATTTGGTCCAGCTGTCTGAGCTAATTGTAGACTCATTTTTAACCTTCGTTTTATTTAAAAAAAATCTTGTGTTATGCAATCTTTTGGAAGGTGATATTATTGTGTGAACCACATGAGTTGTGTGTTCAACCACATGAAGTTTATGTTAGCCAACATATGCAGGATCTAACATGTGCATTCCATTCTCTTGCCCATGCTTTAGTTTCGGCCTGCACCACCCTAATCTTGCTCAATCCTGTTTTTTATTTTCAGTATAGTTACCTGTTGTATTTAAAAGCAAATTAAGCACTTTTTACATTATTACTCATTAAGAGCAGGATAATGTGCTGTGTTAATGTAACTGTTGTGACATAACATCCATAAAAGTCCTGGTCCCTTGTATCCTAATGTACTATCCAATTGTTAATTA
The DNA here is from genome assembly GCF_000239375.1 of Pundamilia nyererei. Classification (NCBI taxonomy): domain Eukaryota; kingdom Metazoa; phylum Chordata; class Actinopteri; order Cichliformes; family Cichlidae; genus Pundamilia; species Pundamilia nyererei. Next base: position 264,835 of record NW_005187430.1, read on the forward strand.
ACGATGGAACAACCTTTTTTCTGGGTGGAAGTTTTCAACTTTTTAATTCTTCCTTGTTTTTTAAGCCTCCAAAAACTTTTAGAGCCTTGATGTTTATAGATAAATACCTTTATTTTAATGTTTGAAAACTTAACAGAAACACCTCAGTGTACTCAATAAAACTTCAGAAAGTATTTCAGTTTGGACATTAGGCATGGTTTTGGCAAGGCACTGCTGACCCTAGTAGAATATTGTTATTGTAACACTGCTTTCTATTCACCCTTTTTTATGAAGCCTAAAACGGTGGGGGTACCCAGACTCTACTGAATGAAGGTGTCAAACAGAGCACGTCCAAGAAAAGTAAACCATTTGTGTGACTTGTGTATTTCATTTATTTTTCCATCTTATTGGACCTGTTTTTGGACCTGGATTTTCAACAATGATTTGACCGAGACATTCTAACAGATGTAGAACTTGATTGCAAATTTCTGGACTACACTAAAACAACGTTTTTTTCGAACACTCTTATTGTTGTAAGTATGGTAAGATCCTGAAAGTCGTTAAAGTTGAACTACATATATTCTGTCTTTGGCTCAGGTATCTACTGGAACAAGATTTCCCTGGGATGCGGATCGGTCCTGAGCCAACCACTGATGGCTTTATAGCAGTGATGCATGGTGAAAATGAGGGGGTTGTCCCAGGCAATGCTCTAGTCGTCGACCCCAAGAAACCCTTCAGGAAACTCAACGCGTTTGGAAACTCCTTCCTCAACAGGTAAAGGCATGCGCACATTAAAGAAGGAAAAACACAGCTTAAACAACCCTCAGTGTCCATCTAGATATGTTTATAAACCTGGAATTCAAAGAGGGTTTTAATATTTGATGTACAGTATTTTATGAGAAAATCGAGTTCCCTCAGATATAATTTTTATTTACCCCTCAGAGATCCAAGTCATTAAGGGCGGCAACCCAAACCTTAACCCTACCCTAAGACTAGGCCAGAACAGAACTATTATGTCAAGATGTGAATAGTTTTTTTATGTGTGTTTTGTTGTTTTCAAACTGTTTAAGCAAAACACCAACTATATATTCTGATTGCCTAGGGTTAGATTTAGGTTTGGGGTCATGATAGAGTAGACCTCAGAGGATTAAAAATCTCCATTTTTGGTGTCAGACCACAGACTGCGCAATATTACCCCATAAAACCAAAACACAGGGTACAAAAAACAGACCTTCGACATCCTACCTTACTATAAAATGATAAAAATGTAAGTTTTTAAGAAAACAAAATAAAACGTCGATGCACCCTTGCTGGTAAAGACTAGCTAGTCGGATCGTTAGCCAAGGCCATTTTTTTGTTTCTTTTCAATTTTGAAATTCTGTTTTGGTTCTCTGTTTGAGTGAAATTTGTTACAATAATTAAAAGCAAAATTTAATCATGAGAAAATTATGATTTATTTATTAAAGAGAATATGATGGAGAAACCCTTGTTGGCGAGCGGTGCGGTAAGCCCTTTAGTTTAGTTGGTCACCAGGTTTGTTCATATTTCAGGAGGGATTTTGGACCACTCCTCTTCTTGGTCTGATGGAGACCAAAACAAAGAATCAAGCAAAGCCAATCAAATAAAATGTAACTCAGACTGACTGATCTATAATAGCAACACACAAATCGACCAGTGGATCACTCCATATACTGAAGGGCTCTCAGGATGTTTGCCTGCTGATCTCCAGAACCATTAATCATTTTAATTGCTGGTCATTAGACTTAATTCCTTTTTTCATCATGCAGCTGAGGTCATCGATGAAATACAGTACAACTGAGAAAACTGGTGATTTCTCCTGATGGAGAGAGACTGAGGAGTATGGAACAACAGATCTATAGACTTCTTAGATGTGCTGTGATTTATTTGTTGCTTTTTCTGTATAGATTATATTCATGCAGACAGAATGCAGAGAGGTTGGATAAATAAGATGGGTGCAGACTGATGTGACATTAGAGACCCGGTCCTCAAAGAGATCAACAAGATCTTAGAGAATAATTCCATGTAATTGAGGGTTTGGTCTTATTTTCTGCCTTTGTAGATTGTTGTCACTTTGTTTCACTACTTTTCACACAGACAGACACACCCAAGAACCAAAGTAGCTAAATCCAGAAGAAACTTTTGAATAGGCTATTTATCATACTCATGGGATTACTTTACATATACTATTCCAATGACGTCAATGTGTAAGTCTGTACATATGTTTACAGCAGATAGCTCTCATTCACGTGTAATACACATTTTGAATATGGGCTTTTTTTTTTTTTCTTTTTTTCGACGCTCTTATGACCTTGCTCCCACTTTGGCAAACACCACTCCATGAACACAAAGAAATGCTGGCACTTCCTCCCACTTCTGTCACTGCTTTCCTCAAAACATTTACAACGTGGGAAGTGACCTCTGTCCCCCCACACTGACATATAAACACTATTAGCTGTCAGATTCCAGAGTTTGTATCAGGCATTTAAATTTAGCTAAAGCCACTCCTGTTCAAAAGTATTTCCTCTGTCCAGAAATATGTCTAAGAGCAGGAGAGAGGAAGTGGACACAGTCCACCCTCCGAATGTCTGTTTGTAAATATACACCTGAAACATTCCTTAAGCTTGAAATCCCGTCTTGTCCCGTTGAGACCCTCCAAAATAAGTTATTGTTTCCAAGGGGAAGTGTGTGTGTGCGTCACCATGTGTCAATATGGTGGCTTTGTTTTTTCCCGCTGCCAGCCTGCTGCATCCCTGACAAGTCAAGGCAATTTATAGCTCCTGTAGCCTCTCGACTAAATTTAGGTGTCAGGGAGATTAGAAGTACAGTGACCAGAATCTGGAACATAAGAGAGAACAATGATAACAACCAAGGTGTAATAATAAACTAGTAAAGCAAGTCTAGCAAGTCAAGCAAATCTACATGGTAATGTATAGCCTATAAAAGACGGATGCAACCAACGTAGCATCCCCCACTGGTTTCTGTATTTTGCAGGCTCAGCATTATGTTGTAGTTGCGAACGTAATGGTTCTTTTGGAGCCAAGAAACTGTATTTGCACGATAGTGTGCAGTCCAAAATTATCAGCTAATGCAAACAATCGTAGTTAGAAAGTGGGTGTATCCAAATGTCACAACTATAGACGAGGTCCAGATTATTGACTTAAATATATGCAGCTGCATCAAAGAGCAAACCGCTATGCCACATTATCCACAGAAGAAGTTTTTTTTCTTTATCATTTTTGACTCTTTTTGAACATTCTTTGACCTTTGACCCCACCTTTTGTTTTAACCCCAATCACGGTGACAGCAGCAACACCGTAACCTTTGCATCCTGCTGCATGTCACAGATAACCCACACCCCCCCTGAATTTTCACCCTGAGGAAATATTTCTTGTACACTGACAATGTGACTGTTTTTACACACTAGCTTAAACTACTTTTTGTAAAGTTCATCTTACTAGAGTTCTTCTTAGAGATTTGCTGTAGTACGATAACCTCAAGGGTAAAGTACGTGGTTGGGTGGATGGGGCTGTGGAAATGTTACTTTCTTGAACTATCTGACCAGCTGACAGTTCGTTAGCCTGAGATAAAAGTGTTGCTGCCTTGAAAACATGAATTCTCACTCAATTCTCACTGTTCAGGTTTATCTGCTCCCAGATGCCCAATCAGGTTCTTCAGAGCATCAGCATCATTGATACTCCTGGTATCCTGTCTGGAGAGAAACAACGAATCAGCAGGGGTAGGATATCTGTGTGTGTGTCTGTGTGTGTGTGTTGGCTGCCTAAAGGAGGCAACCTACTATCAGTTTGTTGTGTTGTTGCATAATAGCCCTTGACATTCCTTCACTTCCTCATATTGTATTAAGTCAGTGAGCAGCTGACCTCCACAGTTTAATCTTAAGGTAGTTTGTCAATTAGTCTTCTGTTAAAGGAAAAGTCTTTTTTCCCCGTTTTTTTTCTTTGTTTTGACCAAGTCGAGTAAAAATGTATTAGCTTCATGCAACATGAATTTTCTTTTCTTTTCTAGACTGAACGATTAGTCAGTTTTTCTTAAAAAGATTTTGATAAATACTGGCCAGAGTTTTGCACAACCTCAAGACAAACAAGTCTAAATCTCCATCAAACGTTGAGGTCCAGTGTTTTAGAGTAAAATTCCTTTAGAACTTATGGATCTTACCTGCTGATCAATCCTCTAGACAGAGTAACTGCGCTAACATTTAACCTAAAAGGTTCTTGTGAAATACTGTATCTCTCTTTTCTGTCTCACTTCCTTTTTTGTCTCACAGTCTGTTTCCTCTAGTGAATCAGTGCTGCTGATGTGTGTTTATAAATGCAGATCTGAAACCAAAGACACTGATTCGTAGGAAATGAACCCATGGGAGCAGTTACACATCTGAAAAATCTTGACCTGACTCGATATATTTGGTGCCAGGGCTCAAGTGATTGTCAAAAAATATTTTAAGAAATTTCTATTTTTTTTCCTCATTAAAAATGTCTGTTTTCTGTCCTGAATGACAAAAATCATATTATCTATTGGAGAAAATGTGTGACAAGAACCACGTACCAATGACCCTAACAGTGGGAATTTAGTATTAGTTGTATTGGTTATAATTAGTTCAATTTGTTTTATAACCATGTCAAAAGTGCTTCGCAGGACCAAGCATAAAGCATATTCATACATTTTCTATATATCTCTTAAAACTCTGTTTATTAAGTACTGACTGAGTAGGAGTTACCGGTAGTACTGTTTTCTGTTTTGGTTACTTCTAGTTTAGTTTCCCAGGACTAGGTTAGGGGAGAAACCTGAATCCAGGGGCCTGCTGCTGGTTATGGTCTTCTTCCTCTTTTGGTTGTTTTAGCCGGGGCTCCCATTTCTTTTTTTGCTATTTATTCTTTTGTGAGTAACTACACACCCTTTATTAAACGCTTGATAAATTACAGCAGCATTCTGTACTTATGGACTGTAACAGTAAACTGAATGCAAGGTTTGCACTTGTGTAACTGGGCGACTTTATATGCCAGAATTACTAACGTACTGCTTACCATGTATAATATAAAACTGAAGACTCTGGTTTTGTGCTCAGCATACCTCACTAACCCATTACACTTTGTTATGGTTAATTCTGTCGGCTTTCACAACACAAAATCAAAATGAAAGAAAATGGAACAATGTGAATTTTCATTTAACTTCCTTATTTTTAGTTTCAGCAGCGTAAGCAGTCATATTTCAAAATGGACCAACATTGGTCTTCATCTTTTTAAACTGTAAGAAACTGTGTTAACCCCATGTCTTATCGTCTATCTGATACTTTGTTCTTCAACACTCTGGCTTTATTTAGTCTTCTCACAGACCATATGCCTAATCCTGTCTTCACCTGTTTTCATCTCTTTTCTCATGCTCTGTGGATTAAAGGGATGCTATCTACACTTGCCAACAACATCTAACAAAATCTCCTTTGACAGCCAGCCTTTAGATAAATGTTGGTGAAGTTGGCATCAAAAATGACACTCCTTGCTGGAATCATTACCAAATCAACCCTCAATGAACAGATTAAAAAGATTCAGTGTGGCATACAACGGCTTGTAATATCAAACACCTCGTGATGTGAAGACATTCCACCAGCTGATCTAAACATGTTCACTGGGGAGCTCGATATATGATAATGTATTCATTCATTTAAAAAATAAAAAGCAAATCAAATGTGCTGCATTATTCACTACAGGGAAAAAGAAATAAGTACCCAAACCCAACACTGGTCACTGGTACACTGCCAAATAATGGCTAACATGTACAGTCTATGGGAACAATGATATAACAAAAACAGGAGGGTGTTATTGTATAGATATGTATAAAGTTTGCTAGAAATTTGTCCAAACGAAGAACTAAAGATGCAGCCTTCCACAGAATACATGGAGGTTCTTTAATATAAATAATGAATATAATATTTCATTATGCATGTCCTTGATCCCGTCTTCCTTCTCTCTCCTCAACCTGTTGCAGCAGATGGCTCCGCCCCTCCCTGAGTCTGGTTCTCCCGCAGGTTTCTTCCTGATAAAAGGGAGTTTTTCCTTCCCACTGTTGCCAAAGTGCTTGCTCATAGGGTCTCATATGATTGTTGAGTTTTTCTCTGTATGTATTATTGTAGGGTCTACCTTACAATATAAAGCGCCTTGAGTCAACTGTTGTTGTGATATGGCGCTATATAAATAAAACTGAATTGAATAGAATAGAATATTTCATTATATTGAGAAAATATCTGAACTGAGTACTAATATCTATAACAATGATCTAAATTTCTGTGAGCAAAATAATGACAACATGCAATGATTTGTAATAATGAAAAACTTTAAAATTAGTCTGTCATTGGTAAAAAGTACAAAATTGCTTTTATGCTATTAAGTATATCATTCTGCTTTAAGGAAATGAAAGGGTGTCTCTTTTCTGAGTAGATGCTTGTGCTGTACTAAGCTCTACATTTTACATCCCACGGGTATCTTTGCTGAAAGTTTTATATAATAGCAGTGGTATGTTGGGTGGAGAGCCAGAAAGTCACATAGACTCAGACCATATACTGAGCTTTCTAATGCTGTCGTGCTTATAGCACAGGACTGTATGATTCAGTGGGAAACACACCTGCTAATGTTCATAAACGGTCACAAAGGAGTTCCCCAGGGAACCAGCAGGGAGTCCTTTTAAATTGTATGTCCTCAAAGTAGCCCTTTACTTCACAGTTGTATGTATTGTGGCATGCTACATTGTCAGAAATGCCGATGCTAAAGTTGTCCAAAGTACTTGGAGCTCCCAGAGGGAAACCTAGAGGAAGATCCATCTGGTATAAATGAGACATTTTTACAAATCTGGCAAATGAAAGTCAGTAGAGAACAGGAAGGATATGTGATTCTGATTACAGCTGCACTTAAGTTTTGTTGTGGAAGATCATCTGTCAGAATCGAGTGGTTAGAGAGACAGTGAGAGTCAACAACAGTGCGTCCAGATATCAAAAATGTTAAGGAGGTGTGCAAGCCTGAATTACCAAACTTGCAAATAAGGCACCAACTCGACTTTGGAGGCAACAAAAGTTGACATTTAATGTTGTGGGTAGGTAGTCTTTAGTTAGATTGCTTGAATATTTTAACCACATAACCAATATTTCAACCAACATTGTTAAAACAAAGACACACATTAGGGCAACTACATTCTCCTGCTCAGCTGTATATAGTCAGGAATGGTTTATCATAAAATCAGCTTTATGAAAACAATTTTATTAGATGATGGCGTAGATCCACCACTTAACATGTAGTGGATCTAGTAATAGGGATTGCAGCATATAGCAAAAATCTACCAATCTAACTTCGGTGCATTAACTAGACTATGTGTTAATTTTTTATTATCTATATTAGAATATTTTTGTAGAAACAAGTTTCTCCTTTTATTGCAGAATTCCCGATTCCCTTACATTGAGTCAACCTTATGAATGACACCATTACTTGAACAGCTCAGCTGGGCAAATGGAAGGATGGATTCAGCAATGGAGGGATGGTGGATTAAAGGGAGGGAATGAGGGCCACAGGAAGCAGTGGTGGGGCTTTCCCTCCATCTGGAAGCATTTAGGGCTGCTCAGCTGAGCCTGAATTCCTCTTGAAGACTTTTGACAGGCCAACTGTGACTCAACATGAACGCACACAGAGACAGCATCAGCAATAGATTAAACTTCACTGCGCACATGCTGATGGCAAACTGTCATGCCGCTGCTACTGCTCAGGAATGTTTCATCTGATTAAGTTACTTTGAGCAGTTTAAAATGACTGAACAGCTCTTTGTGTGTGTGTGTGTGTGTGTGTGTGTGTGTGTGTGTGTGTGTGTGTGTGTGTGTGTGTGTGTGTGTGTGTGTGTGTGTGTGGGCTGCAGCTGCCTTCCAGCACATTGAACATGTTTTGACCCACTTCAGACCTCCTGCTGTGTAGACATGTGGCCTTTATGTTTTTTTAGTCGGGCTTCATTTAAGATTTGTTTCGGCAACTAAAGCACCTGTATATTAGACATGTATCATAGACATTTCGTATTTGTATACACATTTTATCTTTTCTGAGTTCAACAGTTTGTATCAATAATGCAATTTTTGCTCTGGGTATAAAATAGAAAGTTCCTTTGCTGCACCTAAAAACCAAAAAACTGTAATTGATTCAAGAAAGTCCCCTGTGCATCTCTGTGTCACTAGCAGGGCTTCAGAGGATTACTCTGTGTCAATCTCATTTGACAACTTGAATGTGTGCATATGCATGGATATCAAACTTGTGCAGGTAGCAGCCTTTAATTTGTCAAGCATCATCACTGCTAATGAAAGGTGACTTTCATATTGTGAGGCCTAATTAACATTAATGAAGTTCTGCAGTTTGACTGAGTGCATTTTTATAAAATAACAATGTGTAATAGGATTAGTAAGGAGGAAGAAAGGGCAGGTATGAAGAGAGCGAAGAGTGGAAGGGAATCACTCCACCTGTGGAGGTATAGAGTTGTCTTGAAGAGAGAGCAGATTGGGAAAATTATGGGAAAGAGTTGTAGAAGCTTGGTTGAGGAGAGAAGTTATGATTAGTGAGGACTAGTATGGCTTCATGCTGAGAAAGAGCACTACATATGTGATGTTTTCTTTGGCAGTGTTTATGGAGAAATACAGAGAAGGTTAGAAACAGCTCTGCTGTGGTGCATGTGATGCTGGTGCCAAGAGAGGAAGTGTGGTACTGCAAGAGGAAGTCAGAAGTGGCAGAGAAGTATGTGACAGTAGTGTAGGGCATCTATAAGGAAAATGTGTGGTAGGAGTGACAGATGGATTCAAGGTAGGGGGTGGGATTAAATCAGGGCTTCTTTATTGGAATGGTGATTGAAAAGCTACCAGATGAGGTCAGGCAGGAGTCTCCAAGGACTATAAAGTTTTCAGATGACATTCTGATCTGCAGTGAGAGTAGGGAGCAGGTGGAGTAGAGCTTGGAAAGGTGGAGATATTCTGTGAAGAGAAGAAGAATGAAAGTAGGTAGAAGCATCTGTGATTGAAAGTGAGGATAGATAAGTTTAAATACATGGAGATACGTCCAAAGCAATGGAGAATGCACAAGAGAGGTGAAGAAGAGAGTGCAGGCAGGGTGGAGTGGGTGGAGAGTGTCAGGGGTGATTTGTGACAGTAGAATGCCAGCAAGAGTGTAAGGGAAGGTTTACTAGATACTTGTGAGGCCTGCTATAATGTATTGTTTGGAAAGGGTGGTATTGAAAAAAGACCGGAGTCAGAGCTGCAGGTGGCAGAGCTCACGATGTTAAGATTTTTTATTTTGTGTGACCAGGATGGACAAAATTAGAAATGACTAGAGCGGAGGACAGTGTGCAGAATTCCTCATTTTGTCAGTGAGATTCACCCATCGTTGTCATCTCAAGTTCCGAAACAGCAAGATGGCAATGGGTTAAAAGCTCAGCTGAAAGCTTTATATTGGAAATCTGCTAACTAATGGGTGTCTACTACCTACCACCATGTGCCCCATTCACCCTGATTCTATTCTCTGTGCTTCCTCATGTCCAAAATAATGGATTTGACGTATGATTTGCAAATATAAACTTTCAAATGATTGAGGGAGTGATTTAGTTAAAGGAGGAGAGCTGGGGGACACTTAAAACAGGAATACGTCGACTGTGAAGGGGTTGGCAGTCAGTGGTATGGCTTTTGCTTTTGAGTTTTTGCAGTGGTAAATTTTTCCGATCTCAAATATACTTCCATGCAAATGTTTGTGGGAGTTATCTGTCTGTGATGTCATAGAGTGGATAGTTATTGGAAGGAAAAACAATAGTTATATCTGCCATCCTTTCCATTTTATAACAAAAGTCTGCTCTGCCTGTCTAGTGTTTCCCTGAGCACAGAGCATGTTTTATGGACACATTACAGCTGCATGTTTGGCAGAGACGCTGGCTTGTGGATTGTCTACAGGGTGGAGTTGATGTTTGCCCACAGGGCTCTGGTCCCATGTGTTGATCTCCTGCCAGTCTGTCATCAGTGGGTGGAGTCTGATTGGAGTAACAGAGTTCTAATAGGAGCATTAGAACCTCTTTGTAGCATTCACACACACACACTGCCTTTAATCAGTGGATGGACGTTGCTCAATCATCATTGAGGTGAATGCTATAGTGTGACATCGACATGCCCCAAGAGTGAGAATTGACTTGGAGCCTGACTGTCTCTTGCTGAGCTGCTAGCATGTGTGCAGGTAGCGGTTGGCACTCTGGCCAAGATCATATGACTGAATCATGATTAATGACTGAAATCTTGATTTCCCTCCTATGATCCATGGTCTATGCTTCTTTGTATGTTGGACTCCTCCCAGTATCAGGGTGCTTGCATCTTTCTGTCCTCTCTCAAAGATGTGTGTATGGGTTGTGTGTGTGTGGGGATAAATGGTTAGTAGATTGATTCATATATAGCACCTTTTTTACTCTACTTGAGCACTCATAGCACTTTATATAACATCATCCACCCACCCTTTTTTCTCAGCAAGGAGCAATTTGGGGTTCATTATCGTGCCCAAGGATACTTGGCATGGAGGGATTGAACCACCCCAAACTTCTGTAAGTAGATGACCTGCTCTACCTCCTCAGCCACACAGCTAAAGCCAGCCCATTAAAAATTGCTGTTGAGCCAGGTGGAGGCTGCGGCTTGGCTGTTGTAAATAAGTTTCTGAGTGCAGACTGGATAACTGCATGGACAGCAGCATCTTGACCTCCTGCTGACAGCCACCTCGTCCCTTTGCATGCCTCTTCTGCAGCCTAAAAATAGCCAATCAGCTGCTTGTAAAGTTGTTTGTGTGAGAACCATAAACTGAACTGCATTAGTTTATTGTGTGAGCTGAATTGTATTTCTCATATCTCTATTACCACAAATTAGGGCTGCTCAATTAATCGAATTTTAATCACGATTACGATCTGGGCTTTCAACGATCATTAAAAATGACTGAGCCGATTATTAGCCCCTCCCTCATTTATCAGCGACACCTTAAAGGCCGGTCTGTGAAAATATTGTCGGGCATAAACCGGTCCGTGGCGCAAAAAAGGTTGGAGACCGCTGATTAAGAGGATCCGGGGGAAGCTCGGAAAGCTAAGCAGAAGTTATTTGGAGAGGAGAGTGACTGCTGTTGGTTGAAAAGAGAGGTTAAAAAAAAACTTCAGTGGTGTTGCACACTATTTTATATTATTTTTTAAAGTCATTATTAACCCTTTAAATCCGGTCAGAGCAGCACGCTCCGTTTTGTGTAACTATTTTTAAATCCCTGTAGAACCTGAACCGTGTAAGCTAGCGCAATAATTTGTTTTGCATATGAAATCAGAGGAGTTGTACTTACATCTTATGCCATCAGCTTGTCCTCGGTCACGGTTTCCTTCCACATACAGCTTTGCAAAAATTGCATAAAAAGCGCTTGCAGGAACAAAAACATAATATTCCAGAAACACGCTTTGCCGATCCGATCAGCTGTTCGTAACACTTCCCACAGTGAAACAGATATCAGCGCGAACTATCACATGTCTGCAATTTCCTGGCCGAAACCGGAAGTGACGTCATTTTCGCGGAAATGTAGTTTTTTACTTGTAGGCCTTAAAAACCTATACTGGTCATGTTTGACTTTTCTGAATAGTTTCTGGGATGCTTAGAACTCAAATTGCACTGCTGGAAATAGTTTATTTTGATGCACATGCTGTTTTCTTTGCAAATTTGCATCATATGATTGTTTTTTCGTTTTTCCTGCAGTATATATAAAAATTTGTGTATCTCCAAAATAAAACTATGAAGACACTCAAAATAAATTTCCTGTTGTTGTAAACTATGTTTTGCAACTTTTTTGTATTTAAAGTTTTGAGGGATAAGCCTCTTAAATTTCTCCAAGTCGAAATATATGTAAAAAAATATAAACTATTTTCAATTTTTTTGTAGTTTATTGCACTTTTTTGCAATTAATGTAGTTACTATGGACTTAATGCATACATATTATTAAAATATAACAGTTGCATAGCAACTTGAAATGTTCCCACAAATGGCACTACAACATGTAAAAAAATAATATAAGCTCTGGCGGACTTGGTTCTATGGTAGGTCTTAAAGGGTTAAATAAATATCGTCAAATAATCGAGATCTCAATTTCAGTGAAAATAATTGTGATTATCATTTTTGCCATAATCGAGCTGTTCTTTTTAATTAGGAGATCAGGTTAGATAATTGTCGTTAGGTAATTTATATAATTGCCTAGGGTAACCCTCGACCAGGGACGTATCATCACTCCTAGTTGAACTTGTGAACTTGTGATAATTACTTGCGGTTAGTTAGATATTAAATCTGTTACTTCCTCCCAAAGCTAAACTTTAAACTATAAATGCTGAATTTTGTGGCCACAACTCTCAGAATGTTTAGTCTTGCAACTTTTGTAACATCATGAAATTCTCATTACAAAAAATGTTAAACCTTCATGATGTGTTGTCCTTTGAATGGGTGTAATTCTAACTGTGTCACAGTCAATCACCCTTTTGATTTGCTAATGTAGGGTAAGTAAACCTGGACAGCTCTTGGGTGTATGTGTTTAATTATGTGATCATTACAGTCATTCTGAAAATTAAGATTCTTCATAATATGAGCTCATCAGATTGGTCTCTTCCAGCTGTAGGCTTTAAGTCTTTCTATCTAAACAACAGCTTAATTGAAAAAACTTACCTGCAGTTCTTCAGCAGATGTCTTCTTTTATCTAAGAGTCACCAAAACACTCATAATTAATCCAATGTTGGATTTTTTTCATTGGACAATGCTCGTCAGGGTTGACAGTAGTCAGAGTGAATTTTAATAGCTTGACATTCAAGGTTGTATTTAGCTTGTTTTCCTTTAAATCCTAATAATTACTATTTCCTCATTGTTTTTGGTGCCATTCCCTCATGTAATGCACACTTGTGACATTGCCAACATGTACACAAAGGCAACATCCACGCTTGCACCTCTGCACTGTGGAATAAGTAATAATTCACTATGTTCCAGCAGTGCAGGGGAAGTAGTCATTTAAGGAGAAGGCATTTCCGTTTTTAAATGAATTGGAGCATGTGAAATAATCAGTTGTCCTGTAATAGAACCAGAGAACAATGACAGCTCGTATCAGAGGAAGGTCATCTTACTGACCCTGCAGGGGTGTGTTTTGTGCCTCTTAGGTGTGTTTTCTCTGTCTGCTGTAATGAGTTTCATAGGTGCAGAAAATTTCCCAGCCAATGACCATATTTACTGCTTAGGCTCACATCTACTGGGACAAACCTGAGCCACACATTGCACTCAGTGCTAACAGCATCATTTATTCATGAACGGACAACTCCAGGGTGGACAAATTGCAAAAATAGCTTCTCCACAGAGGCAGTATAATCCCGTTTGTTGAGCTGCAGTGATTAGTGTATTTGTTTTTTCTAATAAAACATAGGCATAAGAAATTCATTGAAAGATTGTCTAAGATGTTCTTAGTTTTAAAACTTTTGAACATGAAAGGAAGCAGTACTAGAAACTCGTTTGAAGTGTGGGTAAAAAGGACTAGAAGTATGTGATTAAAAAATGGCAATAGCAGTAGTTGCTATAACTGTTTATTGGAATATTTGGAAATGTTTTAGTTAAATACATTAAATGAAATCCTCACGGAAAGCAGTCAAACCTGGCTCATTAACAGTATTATATCTTGTGTCAGTGGAGTGTGTTGGAAGTCACACCCAGACAGCCAACCAAAGGTTAAAACTCCCTCTAAAAGCGCAGGTATCACCAGATGGGCCTTTGTGTGCCAACATCCCCACTTAGCAAGCTCAGACACCTTTGCTGCCTGCAGCCTCCACCAAGCGCGCAGGAAATGTGAATGGTGATGACAGGAGGTGGAAACAGACTTGCAGGGCTCAGGAGACCTGCACAGAAGCCATGGGGAGAGTGACAAAGCAGTGGCCCTTTTTGGTTCTCTTGGCAGCTAGTGGGGCCTCCATAAGTTGGGCTAGTGCCAGCACATCTGGTAGATGCTTGATCACATTGGGGTCTTGGAAATTTGGACACCAGACCAACCTGTTGGGCTTTTAATTGACTTTAATAATTTGGTCAGGTTGAACAGAAAGATTGGTGTGTAATAGCTTTTAATGTTAACTAAAGCCATTGCAGTGTTCTAGGTTTTGGAATTTACACATTAGAAATGCTGATGGTAGTCCTCATTAACCTTCATAATATGCATCATCAGCAATTGTACATGTGTTGTGTCCACAAACAGTCAGATGTTTGTTGCCCCGAAGTGATGTTGTGAATGTAGGCAAAGTGGGATGCTCCACTGTTGTGTTTAATTTGTGAAATTCAGCTGATAGGCTGGTATCCAACCTCTAGATCGTTTTTACCTCCGCCAAGGAGGTTGTGTTTTTAAACACGATAGCTTGAAAAGTGTTGAATGAAATGTGATTAAACTTTGTAGGGGCGTACACTGGGGTCATGTTAACAACCCATTTGCCTTGGTCGACCGAGGTCTTCAAGGCAAACTTGATGATTTATATGCTGAAATTTTATTTGTTGAAAAATACCCCGGTGTATTGTCAACATGTAGAGAGTACCATATAAATGTTTAACCTCTGATATCATCTTTAGGGTCGATAGTTTGATCTGAAGGTCAAAGTGATACAAGTGCTATATAGAGCTATTTAAAACTATGTTTCTTAATGCCATTGTTTGTATTGGCAACATTTAGGTCTATAGGAAATGGTATGTCTTGCTCTTCCTCAAGTTCGAAAAAGATTCAACTTTCATAAAATATTGTTTATTTTTCAAACTATTTTTAAAATGCTACTGTTATTGTTTGTATTGGCATTTAGGAAATGATACTGGTAAACTTCTAAATATCACAATATAATTTTATCTAAATGTCATGTCACACTTGACCTCTGATCTCATTTTTAGTCTTCTGCCTTTCTTTCAAGTTGACCCCAAGATGGGTTACATATTTAAGAAAGTCAAGAGAAAGAGAATTAATCCATAAATAAAAAAATAATAAAAAGTATTTATACTTAAAATTATGTCAGGTGCATTAAAATGTTTCAACAGGGCAAATAACGAAGGTTTGCCCTTGCTTTTAATACACTAAAAGCATGTTTAAAGGAAACAAGGAAAACAAAATAAATATATTCAAAATACAATACTGTTCCCTTAAAATTAAATACTGCCCAGAGATGGAGCTGCCATGGTGGTTTGCACTCTCAAGTACTTCTTTTTATTTTATTACATTTAATTTATTACTCTACATTTTATTATTATGTACATTTTTACTAGGCAGTACATTTTTGCTTATTTGCTTCTTATTGTATTTCAAAAACTTTCCAAATGTCTGTTATCCATTAGACCTAAGGTTGAAGTGGCAAACACATTTAGAAGAAAAGTATGAATGTTTGCTGAAGGTGTTTGTACTACCCATGTGTTCGGGTACACTGGCTGTGGTCGATGGTGCTCTATGCACACTCAGCCAGCTCTGGAAGCCATGTGTTCAGTGTAAACTGTGCACTTTAGCTCTACCTGTTAAGACCTGGACAAATAAATATGTTTCCCAGCAACCTCAAAGTGAGCAGGAGGACAGTGAATTACGGAGAGCTTCTGAGAACCTTTTTATGCCTGATTTATTGTGCAAATCTTAAAAGCACTGCATGGAAAAATATGACAAACTAACTGGAATCTCCCTTTCCCTGCTTCATACAATTCACAGGCCTTCTTAAACAGTCCTATGATAAATAGTATAAATATGTTTTTACCTCCTTTACTCGTCTTCTAAAATCCTAAAATGACACATCCTTAATAAGTGGCTGTACTGTCTGAAGCTTACCAACATCAGCTAAAATAAGGTAGGTAAGGTGGAAAGGAAAGGTCCTAAACTAATATTTAGTGAGACACAAAATGGCAAGTTACTGTTAGAACATCTGGCTAACATCGGAATTGAGGACACAGCACTCAAGTGGTTTACAGCCTACCTGTCTGACTGGAAACAATTTATTCAAGGCAAGATTATCCGACTTCTCGCGTCAGTCAAACATGTTGTCCCTCAGGGAACAGTGCTGCGGCCTTTATAATTTATCTTCTTCCTCTTGGAAATATCGTCCACAATTTTGGTATGCAATTCATTTTTCATGCAGATGACACACAATAGTATTATTCTACAGAACCCAGAAATTCTCTTCCCCCTCCTGTCCTCATATCCTGCCTACAGGCCTAACCCTTTGTTGTATCTATTGTCAGGTCCACACTTTCCATAGTGTCAAAGGTTTTGGAATCATCTTGGACAAACCCCTCTCCTTTACCGCCCACATCAGTCATGTCTCACGTTCCACCTTCATTACATTTCTAGGCTTCACCCTTTTCTTTTTTAATTCAGCACTCAACTCCGGGTTCATACTCTGGTCACCTCTCATCTGGACTACTGTAATGCCATTCTCTCTTCTCTCTTCTTTTTTTTTTTTTT
>NW_005187430.1:282918-297093 GCF_000239375.1 Pundamilia nyererei
TCTTCTGTCGGGTGTAGATGGTGCAGAACTCTGCAACAAGAGTCCTCCTTATGTTTCAGACCTCCTTCACCCTTACACTCCTTCATATACCTTCTGCTCAGCTTCAGCTGCTCCTCAATAATTATTATTATTATTATTATTATAATTATTATTGTTACCATTAGGGCATTTTACTTTTTTATACTTGCTGATTTGAGGCATCACTGCGCAGAAATGATTGACAAGCAAGGCAGGACAAAGAGAAGATCAAAATTATTTTTTGTCCCTTCAACTGAGGGTAACTATTTTAACCCCAATGCATCTATCCGTAGATACAAAGTAACTCAAGTTAAAATGCTGTATAAATATCTTTGTGAAGGGTTTATATGGTTTCTAGTGCAGAAGCACTGAGTACACAGCAAAAGGAGAGAAGTGCTGGATACCAGCCCATTTACCCAGTAAAGACAAGTAGAATTTAGTCAGATATGTAAGCAGGAGTAGAAACATTTCCTTCTGCTGCAGCAATCTTCCTGTTTGAGTATAAAAGCTCTTGAGTTTTCAAAAGTGAGGTCAGTGTCACCCAGTTTCAGATGAACCACACCCAAATTGCTATATATCACTTTACACACACACACACACACACACACAGAGAGAGAGAGAGAGAGAGAGAGAGAGCCAGAGAGAAACAGAACTGTTTTGTGGCTGTTAAATTCACTATGAATATACCTACATCGGGACTACTGTATGCTGAAGTGAGGGAAATAATTATTTGATCTCGTGCTGAATTTGTAAGTTTTAGAAGGAAATTTAGAAAGAAATTAGTACTCTCTAAATTTTATGGTGGTTTCATTTAAATAGACAGAGACAGAATATCAACCCAAGATTCAGAAAAAATACATTACATAAAAGTTTTATACTAAGTTGCATGTCATTGAGTGAAATAATATTAGATCCCCAAGCAAAACATGACTTAGTCGACAACTTGGTGGAGAAACCCTTGTTTGTAATCGCAACAGTAAGAAGTTTCTTGTACTTAGTCACTAGACTTGAAGAAATCTCAGGCAGGATTTTTGCCCACTCTTTACAGAAACTCTCTAAATCCTTCAGGTTTCTTGGCTATTGTTTGGCAACTTGAAGAGCGCCGTCCGTAGATGCGCTCGGTGCGAGGTCTCACAGCAAGCTATCAAATACGGCGCATTTCTCGGCTTTTAAAAAAACGCTATGCGTCGCCAGGTTTTTCTTCGGATTTGAGGTGTTACCTCCTTTGACAGTATCACAGTATCAGCTTAAAGCACTTGTTGCAGGCTGCTGAGTTTGCATCTTTATGAAGTACAGCCAGACTTTTGACCGCTTCGCCTTGGGCATTTTTAATCTGTAGCTCTGCTCTAAAAGAACGTACGTACCTGGACCCGCCTACTATCCTCGGAAACGTAAAATGATTGGCTAGAATTCAAAGTGTATGACATCTCAGGAAAAAAAAGCACCGAAATAAAGCACCGTTTTCGGTCTGGTTACTACCGTTTATGTCAGAACCGGTGCCATAACCGGTACCCATCCCTAACCATAATGTACATCTCCTTTGTTGCCTTGTCAGTATTTTTTTGGGTCATGGTCATGCTGGAAGACCCATTCATGACCCATCTTTAGGACCCATCTTCTGCCCGAGATTTTACGGTGCACAACCCCATCCATTGGTACGTCAGTGTGGTGGAGTCATCTCTGTAGCCTTAGTAGAAAAACAGCCCCAAAGCATATTGTTTCCACTTGAAACATGCTTGACTGTGGGGATGGTGTCCTTTGTGTCATACTCTGCCTCATTTGATGGCAAAGAGCTTGGTTTTGGTTTCATCTGACCACAGCGCTTTCTCCCAAGCATAGTCTTATGGTTCAGGGTCGGGAGTATCAGATTGACTGATTGATTGATTGATTCATTCATTAATTCATTGACTGGTTGATTCTAATCTCTGTAAACCAGAATTATTGCTGGGTTGTAGGGGATCAAATTCCTGTTCCACTCAATAGTGTGCATATCCACTTTGTGTATTGTTTTTTTTCTGGAGTTTTAGTTGATATCCTGTCTATCTCTATTAAAATTAAAGTAACATAAAAATTAAAGACTTCATTTCTTTGTAAGTCTGCATACGTGCAAATCCAGCTTGATGACAGGTACGCTTACCTTGCTTGCCCTGAAGGAACGCCACTCAAGCTTACCAGTCCACACACACACACACACGCACACACAAAAAGGAACTTTGAGTTCCTTCTTAGAGCTCTGTGGGGATGACAGTTTTTTGGAGACCCACTCTGAAGTTAGCATTAACTTGGTTCCAAAAAACTAACAGGATTATTATGAGTATAAATACATTGCACCATCCTTGCATGTCTTCAACTTCAGCAGAAACATTTGGTAGCCACTTGTTACCAAACCCTCCTTACATTTACAACCATTAGATATCATCCATGGTATTTAAACTTAACACAAAGCCAAAAAAGAAATGCTGATGAAATTTGGCTTGAGGTGCACAAATTACACCTCAAGCCAAATGTAATTTTCTTTCTCATCAGTCAAAATTATTAGACTTTGTTATGCTAAGTGTTCATTTTCCAGAAATGATCTAGAAATGGGAACTAGACTGATCCTTTTGTTTGTCTCCCTGTTGCCAGGTTATGACTTTGCTGAGGTCCTGCGTTGGTTTGGAGAGCGAGTGGACCGGATCATTCTCCTCTTTGATGCACACAAGCTGGACATCTCAGATGAGTTTTCAGAGGCCATCAAAGCTTTCAAGGGTCAAGACGACAAGATCCGAGTCGTCCTCAACAAGGCAGACCAGGTAGGAGAAGCTGAACAAATCTAACATGAAATTAAACTCTGCTCACCTGTGTCAGTCTAACCTTAAGCTCCTCCTCCTCACCTGTTCGATTAGGTGGACACCCAACAGCTCATGCGGGTGTATGGCGCCCTCATGTGGTCACTGGGGAAGGTGATCAACACTCCAGAGGTGGTGAGAGTTTATCTCGGGTCCTTCTGGGCCAAACCGCTGCAAAACACAGAGAACAGGTGAGATACGTTACTTTGTCTGTTTGTTCGCAGGGAATGATGCTTATCTGTCTTCCCTTAATGTTCTTTTTTAATGAAGTTAGACATGAGAACCTCTTAACTATGATTCATAATTCCAAACCAACCCATCAATTTCATCCTCTGACTGAAGCAATTTGTTTTAGTTCCCACCCCCCACCCTTCTAATCTAAAGACAAATTTTGGATGGAATTGAAAAACTAAGCTTGGAGCTACACAGCATGTACACAGTTCATGTGTTTACACATTAAAACATGTAGAACAGGTGCTGCAATTAAAATTGATTATTGCTTTCTCAAAAGAATTGATTGCACAAGTGGAATTGAGTGAAAAAATAAATATACTATAAAAATATAGTATGATAGATGGTTGTAAGAATGAAGAAAACTGTTATTCGTATGTTCATAAAATAATCTAATTTAGTTATTAACCTTTCTCCATGATGTATGTATTGTTTCATCCATCCATCCATTTGTTCGTGTGTTTACTCATTTGCTTGTTAGAGTAGGATTTCTTTCTCCATATACGCGTCTTACTTCATTCATTCATTGATTCATTCCTGGTACTTGTCAGGCGTCTGTTCGAGGCAGAGTCTCAGGACCTGTTCCGGGACATCCAGAGTCTTCCCAGGAATGCTGCTCTCCGTAAACTCAACGACTTGATCAAGAGGGCGAGGTTGGCCAAGGTGAGACAGGAAGTCACACGTTGTGGTTTGAGTTAACTTTCAGGAATTCTAGACTTTGAGGAATTCTAGGAATACTGTGGAATATTTGACTGAGGATCACTGGGATAGTGTTTCCAACTGGCTAAATCTATGTTTAATGGAGGTATCCTTGTGAGAAAATGGTTTCTAATGATGTCAGCTGTTGTTTCAGCCTTTCAAATGAAGAATCGAAACATAGATGTTTTTTATTCTGGGGAAACAGGAAACAGAAGTGGTATTTCATTTTAACACTGATGTGGAAATAAAGCCTGAATCAGACCCTAATCCTGAAACCAAGCTTACAACAACCACATGAATTCAATTTAGAAGAGTTTTTAATATATTTTAAAGAACTAAATGAGATAGAAAACATGCTTTAGTCACACATATTATGCAGGGCTTATATTTTGCCATCACTGTGCTGGTGTGGGTCTTTTTTTTAGATATAATTTAATTGTATTTCTAGGGAAATATTCTTGCTAATAAGAACATGGTTGTATTTATGTATACAGCCAGAGGAGTCCTATAATTTTCAAAGTAGTCCTACGTTAAGTAAATAAAGAAAGGAAAACTGTAATTCAGCTCAATAATTGATGTAACAACAATGTAACTGCAGTTAATTTGTTACTTGGTGTGTTTTAATGTTTCAGACTTATAATTTGATATGAGCAGGTCTGACCAATAAATAAATAAAATGAGCTTTAAAAAAATTAAATCAGGGCCTTATTGTTTATTTGGTTATAATAATGTAGAGCTATCAAACAGTTAACAGTTTAACTTTAACTTTAACCGAGCTGCATTTTTGCTTATGGTCACCATAGTGGGGGGATACAGGGCATATGCTCAGCTCAGTATTTGGAACACTTGTCCAGCCTGGTAGAAGCATATAAGAAACAAAGGGCTTTTATTTTGTAAAAAGCCTTCTAGCGTACACCACATAGAACGAAGTTTGAGAGCATGTAAAATGTTATTATATTTGAAGTATAACAAAGATCAAGTACTTCAGGTACCACTATATTTTTGAGCAAGCAAAGAGAAGCAGGTTAATAACATCAATCATATTAATATTATTAATCTCTGTAATGTTTCGTAATGTTGTACAATGACGCTCAAGTTGATTTGATCGTCTATCATCTCAGGAGATTCAGTGTGAAGTCACAGCCTCTTCCTCCGTGGTTGCTTCTTTTTTTTATGTGGGAAATTGCAAAGGCTGCTGTGAAAACTTAATAGTGAGGCACATCCAGCAGCTGTATCAGGTCTGTTGTGTTGTTATACAGTGAGCTGGAATCTGTCCTGAGTGAGCGATCCACACCAAGCACAGATGTGTGTTTAGCTGCAAAAGTTCTTGAAATGACACAATCCTGTGAGGTTTAGCAACTTTGTTATGGTGCATATTTCAATTATCAGCTAAACAAAGGATTTGGCTGCACTCTACTAACATATGACAAGTGCTTTCTAGTGGAAACACTGCGATGTGATGTTTGTGGTGTGATAACGTTAAGCCACTGATGCAAAGGAAATAATGGGATTTGTAGATGTTTTTGTTACAGTTACAAATGACAGTTTTGTGTTTGGGTTTTTTTTTGTACATTTGAAAATGAAATGAATCTAAGCTGTTTTCTCACACATGTAGTTATGTTCAGCACCCAGAAACATGCCAAGGAGTCTTTTTAGTTTTGTTTTTCCTTCCTCTGTAACTTTTAATAAATGGCACTCATGTACTCTGGCACTTTGCCCTCAGAAATCCAATGACCTCATTCCCTCACTGTGTTACTCCTCCCTTCCTTCCACCATCATTATGCCTTTGCCTGTGTAACCGATGATCCTCCTGCACTCCTACATTCCTCCTTTCTCCTCCTGTTTCTTCTCCTCTTCTAATCCATCAGTCACCATCAGTTCCCCTCTGACCCAGCATCTCATAGTTTCCTGTTTCTCTCTCATCCAGAGTCTCAACACCCAGACTTCAAGCTATATTTTTATTCCAGCAAGAGGAAACAGCCTGAGATTTCTGCATTATCCATTTCATTCCATAATAAAATCATATTTAAAGATTTAAACAAAGAATATTTTGTGAAATATTCTTTGTTTTTATGTTGACAAAATGTCGACGTTGTGGTTGTTCCATGTAAAGATTATTTGTGCCAAGAATTATTTTTTTTCTTTACTTAAATACAAATGATTAAAGTTAAATTTGTGAGATGTCATCTCACAATTTCTGATTGTTTGAATTTTCAAATCTCATTTTATTAACCTAAACACATGAGAGTATGAGCTTCCTTGCCCTCCATGGTAACCTGTAGCCCAGATAGCAGACTTCCTGTGTTGGAGGTGTGATTAAGGAAACTCTGTGTAAACAGTGCTGTTATTGAACGGAGCTCTGGCAGCGGGAGGGCTGTGACCTTTTCCTTTTGAGGAACTATCAGGGTAGTGTCTTCTGTGCCGTGCTGTGTGTTACACTGGTAACACAGAAGAGTTAAAGGGGATCAGTCATAAATAACTTCGGTTTTGTCTCAGTTAAGCGTTGCCATGTACTCAGACTTCTTCTCTGTTTGCTTCCTCACTTGTCCTGAATTTTGGCTTTTTTTAAGATTTAATGAGCTGAATGAACTTTTGTGATCAGTTTCAATCAGCTTTCTGATGCAACACTTTTAGTTTCATTCCTCTTCTTTCAATGCAATCTCAAATGTCTCAAAGGAAAAAAGTTGCCAAAGCTGCCATTAAAAGAAACTTTAAGTTTTAAGGCACAGAATTTAGATCTGTGTCCCCTCCACGGCATTTTAAAATGCTTATGATCTCCATTGCTTTCCTGCTTGCAGGTGCATGCCTACATTATCAGCTACCTGAAGAAAGAGATGCCATCTCTGTTTGGACGGGAAAAGAAGAAGGACGAACTGATCCAGAGACTCCCGGAGATCTACACCGTCCTACAGAGAGAGCACCACATCAGCCCTGGAGACTTCCCCAATGTCACTAAGATGCAGGTACGTAAAAGCCAACACAGTAGCCAGCAGTTCCCAAAGACCTCTGTGCAATTAGACAGGAGTCATCTCCTGCTGGTTATTAAAACACACACACACACACACACACACACACACACACACACACACACACACACACACACACACACACACACACACACACATATATTTTGGACCTGGATATCCTGAGAATATTTTTACTCAACCCAGATAAAGTCTGTTACTCACTTTTAACACAACAAAAACTGTTTCTTGAAACAGAAGCCGCTCGTACCGTACGAGAAATGATTTAATTCCCTGTTGAATTTGACAGTTTGCTCACTTCCAAAGAAATGAGCAGTCTTCTAATTTTTTATAGCAATTTTATTTTAAAGGAGAGAGACAGAATGGCAAATATACAGAAAAGAAAAGCGCATTACTTAAAAGTCATGAATTGGTTTGCATGTCACTGAGTGAAATAAGTATTTGATTCTGAAGCAAAACATGACTCCTTATACTTCTTTGTAAGTGAACAAATTTAAAAATTCAGTAGTGGATCAAATAATTATTCTTCCCTGACTCTAGAAAATTGTGTTTTAATTTGACAAATAGGAAGCATCACATAGGAATAGCAGTGCTATACTTCTTGCCCACTCGGTAGAATTGTCATTCTGAAGTGTATGTGTCCTTTAGAGTGGCAGAGTTTGCAAATGCACTCTTGGACACTGGCTGATAGACCTGGAGCACTGGGTTTAATATAATCCCTGTCCCTGTTTATGCAAATACAAGAAAATCGTTGTTTAGTAAAAGAAAACCTGAATTTAAATGATAAACAAATGATTATAGCATTGCATCATGTCATCATGCGGAACAACGTGTGATCTGAAGAAGAAGAACTGTTTTCCTGACGTCAGGGAAGGTTTTAGCTGCTGGGACAGAATGAACTGAACTGCAGCTGCTCTGCTGGGCCGATAGAGAGATGCTGCACAGCAAGTGTGTGTGTGTGTTTCCCTCAGCGAAACTTTGTTTTTATTGGATTATTGTCAGAGAAAATGTTTGAGATTTTTCACTTCCCTGGTGAGATGTCCTGAAAAAGAGCCTGTAGTTATTTTACAAATAGCTTTCTTTAAGCAGCGACACCAGTAATTAAAATGAAGGCATATTTTGGTACTAGTAATTAGAATTCCAGAAAAATGTCCTATTATGTTAAGTGAAACTTTTACATGTCATTCAAAAATGTGTAAAATTCATAGATTTTTGTACAGAAAATTGCTAAAACACACTTACCTCTCTGAAAATCCAACCAATGTGCAATCGTGCTGTCAGCGTGTTAGTAAGGCCCATTTAGGCCTTTTTATTGGGCTGTGGTTATTTTGCTTCTGAATAAAATACATATCATTAGTGAGGCTTGGATCTCATTAAAATGTAAAAGGACTGTGAATGGCTGTGGCTCAGGGGGGTAGAGCAGGCCCTCTACTAATCAGAAGGTTGGTGGTTTGATCCTGGCCAAAGTTGCTGTGAGTGCTCAAGAGTAGTATAGAAAAGCATTAAATAAGAATCAACCCATTACTCATATGGTAGTTACTTACCAACCATAAGTGAAGCACGACCCTGTAACTAGGAGATCAGGTGACCCCTGCTGGCCAGTAAAACAAATTCAGGTTTAAGGTTCGTCTGCTTTACTTCACTGTGAGAATCTCTGACCATTTTTATGTATAGTCAACAACAGGTGTAATGCTCAAAACAAAAGGAATCCCAGTGTTTTGGGTGGTGATTTAAAATAAACTACATTGATGACAGCAAACTCACTAAGTCAAGGAATAAGCACACAAAACAAGAAAGGTAAACAACATCTAAACCTCAGTTTGAACCCAAATTTCAAAACCATAATGCCACTTTCTAAAAAGCACACCCATTTCCCTGAACTATAAACACTATGCCCCTGCTTTACCATATGAGTCAGATGTGGTGGACTGTTACTGCAAAACTCTACACACAAATCCCTACATTTGTCAGTGCTGACACCATGTGGTCACTTACGGTGTGTTCACACCGAACGCGATAGACGCAACCAAAACGCGCCAGACGCCCCAAGAAAGCAGTCAATAATGTTAACTCACATAAGCACAGCTTTAGCTCAATCAGCACACAGTTAACAAAGTGGAAACACTAGGAGTCAAAATGCATCACACACCAATCAGAAACTTTGATGGATAGTCAAAAGGGCCAAAGTCAGCTCACTCAGGTTTGAAACAATGGATCCAAAGACATGCATAGGAAGAGGTCAAGGAGGAGGAGAAGGAGGTCTAGGACACCAGCAAGGAGGAGGTGGAGGAACATAATTGGCTATCGGGCTATTGTAAATGTCCCTGGTCAGCATGGAGGGAATGTCACTCTGTGCGCAGCCATCAGCCAACGAGGGATACTCCACCAGCATGCCATTCTAGGACCCTATAACACTATAGCTCCTTGCTTTTCTTGATGGTCTGAGACAACATATGTTCCAGCTGCACTACAGGGAACCTGACCCTGGCCTGACCCAGACCACAGACAGGATGCTGAGGTGGACTAATGTTTTTGGTGTGTGTTGTACTGTATGGTACATGAATGAAAATGTGCCACTGTATATACATTGGTTGCATTTTTTTGTGTTCATCATGTGAAAAGGTTTTTGAGGGGAAGAACCACAAGCAACATAACTTACCAGTTTTGGGAATATTGTTTTACATTTATTGCACCAATGTGTACGACTATGTTGTTGTGTGTGTGTTTTTGAGGCCTTGTGTGTGCTGTCTGTGGGCAAAGTTTGATTTTTCAGCAAGAGTGAATGGTTTTGAGTGTAGATTGTTCAATATTATACAATACTATGTTTGGGAAATTGAGTGAGATTATTTGTGTTTACTGTTTTGGCAATATGAGATATAATTTCAGAAATTTGTGTTTAAGCAATCGATAAAATCTGGAATAAATGGCAGACTGGCGGGGGAGGGGGTCAAAAGTTTAGTGACTAACATTAATCCCACATGCAAATATCAGTTTGCTGTAATCTTGTGTTGAGGTTTGTGGCAAAAAAAGAAAATGTGCATAGTAAAGCCTTGCAGAAAAGAGTCCAGCTTGCATTCCTTTTGAAAGCTGCAAGCTGGAGCAGAAAGAGCAAGCCACCATGTTATGATAATGTGTTCAAGTACCTCATCCAAAAATATACCACAATTTTAAAGGCTTCATTATCTGTCATCGTTGTAGTTGTTTCTCTGAGTGTGAGCTGTAAAAGTAGTTAGCAGACGTTAACCTGTGTCTCTTCTTCTCCTCCAGGACATGCTGCAGCACTATGACTTCAGTAAGTTCCCATCTCTGAAGGTGAAGCTGATTGAGAAGGTGGATAAAATGTTAGCCTCAAAGATTGCTGTTCTTATGGCGATGATCCGGGAGGAGGAGGCCAAGCAGCCTCCTGCCATGGTGTCAGGTGGTGCCTTTGAGGGCTCCCAGGATGGGCCCTTTGGTCAGGGCTACGGTGAGGGGATCAGTGCTGGGGCTGACGCTGAAGATTGGATTGTCAGCCGGGACAAGCACCGTTACGATGAGATCTTCTACACTCTGATGCCTATCAACGGCAAGATAACTGGCGTCAATGCCAAGAAAGAGATGATGAACTCTCGGCTGCCCAACACTGTGCTAGGGAAGATCTGGAAGCTGGCCGACTGCGACCAGGATGGCATGCTGGACGACGAGGAGTTTGCCCTCGCTCAGCATCTCATCAAGATCAAACTGGAGGGTTACGAGCTGCCCACTGAGCTCCCCAACCACCTGGTGCCCCCATCCCACCGCAAAAACCCTACTGCAGATGCCTTGTACAATCATATTGAGGACTAGAGTGCTCACAGGACGCCAAGCAAGCTGCTGAAGAGAGACTGGGCAGAGAAGAGGTGTAAAAATGTAAAGAACCATCACAGGTGAACGTGTCTGCTGCTGCTCGTTGAACAAACAGGAGAACAAATGGGCCACCTAATGCTACACAAGGTCAAAGGGTAAGGTTTTGTTGGATACATTCACTAAGACGATGCATTAGAGCCTAATAATGCTTGACATTTTCAGGCAGCAGTCAAACAAAGCACTTTTATTTTGATAATATTTTACATAATGAGCATTTCAGCTGATTTAATTGCATTAAAGAAGAAAAGTGACAAAGTTCTTGTATAATATAGCCACATTTGCCTAATTCTGGTTTCACCATTCACTTTAATTTCTGAAGGACGGCAAGTTCATATTCATATATTCATGTTTAGCCTTGAAAACCGACTATCCGAAGGTAACAGTTAGTGCTAGGGTGCAGTTTATTCATTTTACTGCAACATATTTCAAAGGACATCACTTGCACAAAACTTTAGATGCAAGTTTAAATGCATACTTGCTGGTGTTCATAATATCTTTCTGGATTTTTCCCCATCCTTTAAGCTGTTCCGGCTTTATCCTAAAAGGTCTTCACAGTTACACAACAATGACAGTTATTCTCCTTCACAGAAAAACACTGCTAAACTGACTGAAACACCTGGCAGTCCAGGCTGTAGCAAATCTCTATTCTGTTAAAAACATTTGTAGCACTATGGAAACTTCGTCTTTAAACGCTTTTAGATAAAAATACCAAAGATGTGTCTTGATGATGACATTATGCAAAAAATAAATAAATAAAAAAAATAAGTTAATGAAATAAAAATTAATAAAATCTAACATTTTACACAATCGCAATGGCTCCAGCAGCATCACAACAAACTAAAGCTGGGGAGTAAAAGCTGACATAGTATGTATTGCAATCAGAAGCTGTAACATAACTTTATTCCCACTCCATGTAGGCCTCACAGTGAGGTCAGAGGTCATAGTCTGCAGCTCAGTGCTAATTTGCTCACAGGGATAGACAGTGTCCTGAAATGCAGTTGTCAGTATGTGCTCAATTGATTCTGTTTCCTGACATTGTATAATGAAAAGGACAGGAGGAGAGCCATGACCTCTGATCTTATAATAGCAAGACTGAAAACTTCAGCGTCTGGTCTTAACATCACCATTCAAAGAAAAATTTTAAACAGGAAACACAGTTTGCAGGAAATAGGTTTGTTGTCTTGTTATTTCTTTCTTCTTTTCTTTTTTTTAAATGTCAAATTTCAAATGAGATTACATCAGAACAAAATAAGATATCGCAACACATTTTTGCATCCCACCTGAGACATAAAACACTCAACAACATAACCCAAACCTAAAAACCCAGCAACAAAATTAGCAGTGACTTCCAACTATTGGTTTGAAAAACAATTAGATAAAATTATAGAGGATTTTTAACAGATAAGATAAGTGGGAGAAGGTAACTCATGCGGTTTTTATGGTTAAATAAATGTCTGAAATTGTATTTTCTGATATATATAAATGAATTATACCTTTAAAACCACAGCAGATGTAAAGGGAAGACGTTCCATATCAGTGCCTTTTCATTTCAAAGGCTTTTAGTTTGTCAGAATACATTCTTTTAATTTGACATTGTCACCATGTTGCTGTTTTTAAGTTGTGTTTAAAGGCCTCTGTTCCTATGACAGGACTGTGGTTATCCTTGAGGTTTTTACAGGAGGTCTGCTGCACATCAGTGCTTTTAACATGCAACTGTCAGTGCATTTAATTTCCAAGCCCGTCTACAATAAATTATATTCATATGTTACTAATACTGTTTTTAACATCCATTTTCATCTGCTTATCTAATTCAGGGTTATCATATAATGTAAGTTAAGTGTAAGGTTCAGTGCCCTTAAAAGGAGGAGGAGGTGGGGTGGAAGGAGTTGTCACAATAGGCAAAAAAGTTCTTTAGTTAAAGTTTGAGGAAGATGACGGTTTCCTTAGATGTGACTTAAACTACTGTGGAGATTTTCTGTAGTTTTTTTAAAATGTAGACATCAGATTTCTTTCCCAAAACTGAACCATGTTATTTCAGTAATAATAGGAATAAATAATTTAAAAAATGTAGATATTTTTCTAAAAAGTCAAACCTTAATGCCCTTAATTCCATCTCTCCACCAAGTTTCATGAAGTTCAACTTGTTTGTTTTTTTCTGCAAACCTTCTTTTGTGCAGATGAACAAACAGCAACAGGTTCCACCTACTTAATGAGGGTAATAATAATTCCTGCATAGCACAGCTTTTGTCTTTTCTGTCTGCTATTGGGGCAAAGACTGGTGGAATTGCTAGATTAATAAGTGTCATGTACTGTTTTTGCTCAGCAGCCACACAAAGGCTTTCAATCTTCCAAGCAAAAGGGCACATCTGCAGTCACTCTCTGTCCCCGTCTATAAAAGTGAAACATGTATGAATCATGTTATTTTCTTATGTTTTCTGTATGATTTTATCCGTCCAGCTGTACATGTAGTGAAAAGGTCAAACTTCCATTTACCTGAATGTAAAAGTTTTTTTTTCTTTTTCAGCTGGGTGTATTTTGTAATAATGTTGTTCCACTGTTGTTCTAATGCATTTCCACCTCTCATCCTGTTAGCAGAGCTGGAAATGAATAAAATTAATAAAGTTTATTCAGTACATGTACTCAAGGTTCCAGTGTTTTGTTTTTTGGGACTTTATTATAACCACATTTCTCAGACAGTTATTTTTTCTGTTTGGAGTTTGTTTGACTATATAATGCCCAAGAGAAAAGACATTAGCAGTGATCTTAGGGAAGCAATTGTTCCCCGTCCAACAGTCTGGGAATGTCCTCTTCCAAATAATTTGAAGTTCATTCTTCTACAGTGAAAGATTTAGGACTCATTTAGCATCTTAAATGTTAAAGGTCATAACAGTGTAATTATAAGACTGAACAAGTATGGCCTGCTTGGAATAGCTGCCAGAGGAAAACCTCTTCTCGCTAAACAGAACATGGCACTAAGGCTAAGGTTTCCAAAGTTGCATCTTGAACAAACCACAAGTCTTCTAAGAGAAAGGAATCAAGCTTATGCCCATACCACCATTAGCACACCAGCTGTCAGAAGGTAAGTCGAGTCAAGTCTGGTTAATACTGGGATGGAGGACTACCTGGGAATACCAAGTGCTGTACTGTTTGCTTAGGATTTAGAGTGCACTATAGCACAGAAAAAGGACTAGGGCAGATTCTTATGCAGTGGACGTCCCTTTGTGCTCGTCCTGCTAAATGTTAGTGCAGCATATAATACTGTTGACTAAAACAGTACAGAGATTAGAGCACACATTTGGTATATCTATCTGATTAGTGCATATAAATAGAAAAGGTTTCACACATAAAAGTTCACAGGGTTCAACAGGGTTCTGTGCTGGGACCAATTCTTTTTACATGTAGGAATAGATAGAAAACACTGTCATTCCTATGCTTTCTTCAAATCAACTGTTAAACTGCAGACATATTTGAAAGACTTGAAAGCCTGGATGACCTCTAATTTCTCACTTCTTTTTTTTTTTTTTTTTTTT
>NW_005187430.1:303915-352519 GCF_000239375.1 Pundamilia nyererei
TATTTATGAATTTAACATATTTAACATTTTCCCTCTTTTTTGGGGTATTTTCCTTTTCCCTTTCCTTTCCCTTGCTCCTCCACATTTTTACTTTTGTCTTTCCATCTTCTTGTCTTTTAAATTTTTTCCATTTTTGCCTTGTTCTCATTTCATCTCACCCCCTTCCCTCCTCCTCCTTCTCAGGGGAACAGTGTAGCTCATCGCTCAGCCAAGGAGGCTCTGCTGATCTGGTGTCAGAGGAAAACATCAGGCTACAATGGTGTTGATGTGCAGGACTTTTCCTCCAGCTGGAGGGATGGACTTGCCTTCAATGCTCTTATCCACGCCCACCGGTAGCATACTTGTGCACACGCATTTTTGTTGTATTTGTGAGGTCCCTCAAAAAATATTTCCTAAAATATCCTCAAAAGTCAAAAACTCAAATGGAAACTCAAATCGCTTCTCACAGAGTAAACATACATGTGTCTGTCCATCCCAGACCTGACCTTTTTGACTACCGCCGTTTCCATGGCGATAACCCTCAGCGTAATCTGGAGCATGCGTTCACTCTGGCAGAGCGGGAGTTCAGTATCATGCAGCTTCTGGAGGTGGATGACATCATGGTCGCTCATCCTGATGAAAAGTCCATCATGACCTACGTGTCTCTGTACTACCACTACTTTTCCAGGATGAAGCAGGGGCAGACCATCCAGAAGAGACTTGCCAGGGTTGGATTCAGCACAAACATAAACACAGCAGCATTGCATACAACAGAAAAAAAGATCAGTCAGATAATAAATAATATGAGCATAATAGCATAATACATAATATTAATTGAAGCCCAAGTGATTCTAAATTTGTGTATGGATGAGTGCATATAAATATATACGACACATACAGACATGCACATGTTATAGAGATTAAAGGTGACATTTTCTAAAATAAGGCAGAATTGTTTCTGTTTAACTAAACGTGCAGTAAAAATAAAAAAGAGAAGCAATGGGGCAGAGAAAGAGTCTGTATCAGTCTGTCAGTCCATCTTTTCAGACTCAGTTGGCTCTTGTAACTTGATGTTGATTAGCAAAAACCGAGGCTGGTTACAATACAACTGACATAATTTTATGGAAAATCGAATCTATAAGGCAGATTTCTGAACAATTACAGTCAGTTTATTTGTCCCTAAACTCAGATTGTGGGTCATTTTTTTCTTTAAATAATGTGTTGCTTGACATAATGTCTGTCATACTGTTTATAGTGTGGACTGCTCTGCCCCATGTGGTATTGTAACCTGCTCTAAATAGTGTAGATTACTGCTACACTGACAAGCTGCTGCTCACACAAAACACAAAACACAGCTGGTGGGATTTTTATTTTGGTAGATAAGAAGGTATTAGTAGCTCAAAGGAGAACCTTTCATAAAAGAGGGGCTGTGGATGTTAAGAATCACATCAGATCACATGCAATGAGATGCTGCTGGAGGCAGCAGCAGGAACTCATTCAGAGAACCACACACCTTTAACACACCGAAGCTACAAGCCTTTATCTGCTTCACACATGTTCCTTCTGCTGTACATGATAATAACCAAGTTAAACTGAGTTAAACTGTTTTGGGGCTGAGTGTTGTCAGATGTTTTTTTAAGGTTTGCATTTTGTTTATTTGGACTGAGGGTTATGGTTGCAGGAGTGAAAGTGCTGTGACTGAACACTGATGCTGCTGTATTGCTTCTCATTCTTAAATAGTTAATGGGAGGTAAAACTAACATCTTTAATTTCTCATCTTAAGGCGCGTACACAATGGAAGTGATAACTACAGCTTTGAAAATTATGTTAGAAGCCACTTTTATATTTATTAGTATTTTTGCATTGATAGGTAGGCAACTATAAATCAAAAATTAAGCAAGCCAATCATGTGATGTAATATAACAGCCATGCATTTTAAAATCAACATTGGCTCATATAGCTTGTGATAGTGATAGTGCTCAGGTGCAGTGACCAGCATTTTCAGAATGCCAGGAAGGGACTGACAGCAGCCTTTTGCAATAAGATTGAGCAGTTTCAGATGGACACTTTTTTACCCCAGTGGGGTTGAGGGGACATCAAGAGGGGCAGGTGCAGGATGCAGAATTACAGTTTGCAGAATTAGAGTCAACCAGCAACAATGGGGATAGCCTAT
The DNA here is from genome assembly GCF_000239375.1 of Pundamilia nyererei. NCBI lineage: Eukaryota > Metazoa > Chordata > Actinopteri > Cichliformes > Cichlidae > Pundamilia > Pundamilia nyererei. The sequence continues at coordinate 306,068 of NW_005187430.1, forward strand.
TAACAATGAAATCATTAAGAAGGCAAGATAGGTAATTTAAGGATTAATTTAAATGAGCAACTTTTCTTGGTTGCTAATTCTTTGGTTACGAACAATATTTTTGTCTTTGATTTGCCAGTCCAGATTCCATTTTAACATATCAAACCAAAACATCCAGAACACAAAAGTAGGACTTCATTCTTTTCTCCACAGATTGTTGGGATGCTCATGGAGCTGGATGGCATGAAGATCCAGTATGAAAGAATGGTCTCAGATCTGCTTCGCTGGATCAAAACTAAGGTAACAGGTCAATCCCAGAAAAAACACAGGAATATAAGACAAAAAAACAAAACAATTAATGAATTAAATTTGGTGATTATTTTTTGACTGAAGATGGTGCAGCTGAATGACAGAAGATTCCCAAACTCTTTGAGGGAGATGCAGAAACTGATGAGCGCTTTTAAGACCTACAGAACTGTGGAGAAACCTCCCAAATACCAGGTCAGATGACCCTCACATTTTAAATTCAGCGTCCTCCTTTGTTCATCTCCTTAAAGTTAAGTCTTGTTTTTCCAGGAGCGTGGGGCAATTGAGGCCCACTTGTTCAGTCTGAGGACTCAACTGGCAGCCAACAACCAATGGGCTTATAATCCTCCCGAAGGTACAGAACACTAACAGTCAATTATAATATAAGGGCTGCTATGACAAAGATCGCTCATGCTGTTGTGTATTTGTAAAGGTAAAACTCTGAATGACATCGAGAAGAGCTGGGCTATGCTGGAGAGGGCGGAACATGAACGAGAGCGAGCCCTACAGGAAACGCTGCTACGCCTGGAAAGCCTGGAGCAACTTGCACAGAAGTTTGCCAGGAAGGTAACGCCACTCTACTCATATGAATGTCTTTGTTACAAGTCTCCCAGTTTTGATCATAATGTTATGGAGTTGCCTGACATATTCCTGAGTAAATCATAAAAACAACTTTGTGATTACAAATCACTGTGTTGTGCGTAGAAACAAATTTCAGTGAGTTTTGGTAATGTTAACCTCAAAATGGATGCGACCTTTTGACCACTCTTGTTCCACTGGACATATATGCAAGATCTTGTTATTTGTTATTAACAACCCCACAGAAAAGTAGATACACACAACACAACAAAAAAGTATAATTTTGATTTAATTTTAAACCTTTTTCTTTATTAAAATAGGTATTTCAGTTTGGAATATGATCAGAATGGAATGCCCTTTACTTAAAGCTGGGAAATGGGGACAAACGTGTTGCTGGGATTTTGTGAATTTGTTTGTGTAATGTTAACTTAAAATGGAAACCACTTTTTGGCATCAGAAAGGTTAATCTATGCAGACAAACAGCATTCAAAACCCTGGATCTGATATTCAACTTTCTGCCTGTTTTTATGGCTCCTTAAAAAATCCCCAATAGACTGCAAAATCCTTCCTTTTTGTCTTCTCAGGCAGCTCTGAGGGAGGGCTATCTTGAGGACACACTGCGTCTGATCCGGAGGCAGGACATCCGAGGTCTGTCCACACTGGAGGAGGCTCAGGCAGCTGGCCGGCGTCTGGAGGCCTTGGCTACCGATGCACTGGCCAGGGAGCCACGCTTCACGGCCCTCAGAGACATGGCAAAATCCATCGAGAAAGGAAACTACCACAGCAAGGAGCAGGTCATTGGGAGGTGGGAGGATGAAAACAATGACTTTGTGTAACACTCTTTTTGAAGGGAGAAGAACCAAGAAGTGACATTAATTTAAAAAAAAAAAACTTGTACTCTACATAATAATATATTTGTTTCTAAGGGAGGAGAACATTAGCCATCGATGGAAGGACCTGCTGCAGCAGCTCCAAGAACAGAGGATGCTTTTGGGAAATGTAGTTGAAACTCTGAGCATCCTGCGGGACATTGAGCTTGTCTCCCAGGAACTGAAAGAACTACAAGTGAGCTTATGATTCGAAATTTAGTTATAATGACGACACTGGAGTTTTACTTAGATTGTACTGTGAGAGAACTGGGGTGACTTTAATATTGCTGACTGTCCCCTCCCTTATCCCATCTTAGTCCCAAGCCAGTTCCTCTGAACTGGGGAAGCAGCTGACGGAGGTGGAGTCTCTTCTTCAGAAACAAGATCTCCTGGAAGCTCAGATCTCAACTCATGGTGAAACCATCACTGCAATCAGTAGCAGAGCTCTGAAGGTACGCTAATAATTGGCATCTCATGTCCTATTAGTTCACTGTTTGGAGAATTTGTAAGGGTGATTTCTGTCAGACTGACCCACCTCCTTTCTCTCACTCAGGCAAAAGTAAGGGATGGGCAGCAGATTCAGAGCAGAGTGAGAGCTCTTGACACTCAGTACAAATCGCTGGTGTCTCTCAGCAGCAGCAGGTTTGCTTTAGTTTTCTCATTTACAGCATGAGGGAAAAATCATTTATCAAGCAACAGGTCTAAACGTGTAACATTTCTTTGTATGTCCAAAATGGTGGAATAGAAAGTCTAAATAGTCTGATATTCTGTTGCTACATCTCTCACCTGTGCTCATCTTGCCTCACATCTTTCCTTTGCTGTGTCAGGAGGAGGCAGTTGGAGGCTCAGTTGAGGTTGTTTGAGTTCCTCTATGACTGTGAGGAGTTGGAGGCCTGGATCTATGAGCGCTGGTTAAAGCTGCAGACGGCTGGACTTGGAAGAGACCTCAACCACATCCAGGTGGCCGAACACAAGCACAAGGTGAGCCAGAAAGCTGTGTATACGGACACTTGAGCCCATAAGGTTCCATGCTTTGGACTTTGACACTGTGAAGAAGTTTTTTTTTTTTTTTTTTTTTTTACACAGGCACGTGTGTTACAGTGGTTTAAGGGTGTTCTTTGTGAATGTGTTAACTCTCAATTATGTGATGAAAAGTCAACTTTTTTGTGCCTCTTATGAAAAACACAGGATTCATATTATTTTAGATTGTCAAAACTTTAGAAATGTTACATTGTTATTCTTTATTAAAAAAAGAATAACAAAAGCTTATAAAGCAGATACATGTTTCTGTTTTTTTTAAATGCCTTAAACTAAAGCAAGACAGGACTCTAAGTCAAAAGATTAACTTAAAGAGGCAGCTTTTATTTGCTGTGAAAACTAAAACCAAAATACATGAACACCGTCACTCGGCGCAGACTGAAATCACAGAAAACTGAATTTTATTTACACACTCCCGGTTCACTATATACAGGTGAAGGAGAAGGGGGCCAAGGTTCCCAGGGGTACAGGGAAGAATCAGGAAAAGTGTCCTCTCTTGCTCCGCTCCACACGAACAGAACAATGCACTTGGAAAGGTCCTTTCCTCACACACGCCACTCTCACTGCGGCACTCACGAACAGGCTTCGGTGTCCAAACTTCCAAACCGAGCACGAAGAATCTGTATACAGAGATCAGGAATTAACACGGAAAACTTTCACGAAGAGAGCTCAAAACTGGCTGAGGCTAAAGTAGCACTGACGAGCGTTACTCAATAGTCCAGCAGCGAGGTGCTCTCAGTCACTGCCTTAAGTAGCGAGAGCAAACAAGGTGAGGAGCCACAGGTGATTGCTTGCAGGTGGTGAAGGCCAGGGGTGGGAGCCCACAATGAACTCCGCCCAGGCAGCAAGTAGAGAGAGAGAGGAGAGAGAGAGCGAGACAAAAGCAACACACATGTAGCCACACAGGGCCAGCCGGGCAGGCACCATGACAAACACTACACAAACAAAAGATAAACTAGAACTAACAACTGAGCTGGACTAGACTTGACAACATGGAACTAACACCAGAACACAGCTTACATGGAGAACACGACAATGAACAGAGTGAGACTAAACACTTAAATACAGATGAAGGATAACAAGGGGATGGAAACAGGCGGGAACACAGCTAGGACTAATCAAACCTGAGAAGACAGGGAGGAAGCAAAACTAAATACACTGAATACAGGACAAAGGACTATCAAAATAACACAAGAAACAAGAGACACACATTAAGACGTAAACACAGGGAACGGGGGGAGCGAGGGTCATGAAGGGGAGACAGATAATAATAATGGATTGGATTTATATAGCGCTTTTCAAGGCACCCAAAGCGCTTTACAATACCACTATTCATTCACTGGTGGAGGCAGCTACAGTTGTAGCCACAGCTGCCCTGGGGCAGACTGACAGAAGTGAGGCTGCCATATCGCGCCATCGGCCCCTCTGGCCAACACCAGTAGGCAAGTAGGGTAAAGTGTCTTGCCCAGGGACACAACGACCAGGACAGAGAGCCCAGGGATCGAACCGGCGACCTTCCGGTTACAGATGCGCTTCCCAACCCTCTGAGCCACGGTCGCCCGATGAATCAACACGGAGAGAATATTTAACATGCGCGAGAGACATGATAGACTACACAAGCAACAAGGACACAAAGGGAGGCCAAGCACAGAACCATGAATAATATTAACCACAAGAATGTAGAATATTGTGTAAAACATAATCTTAAAAAGAAGAAAACATAAATCCTGAGCTCCGACTCACGGCCCTGACAATATAGAGTTGGACCTACAATAGGTTGCATGCTGTGTGGATTGTTGAGGGATTATGGACCTAAAACCAGGATGCAGGAAACAGTGACTAAACTCTAAGCAAGTTTTAATGGTGATAACCCAGAGAGTAAACCAAGCCAAAATCCAGAAGCTGAATACAAAAAGCAGGAAATCCAAAACATCAAGGGACACTTGGCATCAAGGACGACAGAGACAATACAAGAGGTAACGAGGTAAATGTTCGTCATGTGACAATTGAAACTAATCTTGAGATAAGCGAAGTAGGAATAAAAACAAAGCACAAGTGACAAAAGACTATAAAAATAAAACAGGAAGTAACAAAACACCAACACAATGACTCTAACAAACAAACAAACAAACCGAAATAAGTGAAACAAAGGATTAAGTCATCGGGAATAACCAATCAAACTAAGACTTAAGAATTCAAAAATACACAAGCTGAAAAAAGTCCAAAGCCCAAGACCACGAAACAATATTTGCCAAGTTTTAAATGAAATGAAAATAACATAAACAAGAAACAGCAATGCAAAGAACAGAAGTGCATCTAAACAAAACAGACAAATAATAACATTTAAATTCTGGTTTAAGTCATGTAATCTGGTTAATCTGACTGTTTTTAGGCTGAACATGACCCCACCTTGAGAATAAAGGCAATTTAAATCTATCTTGACTCTAAATGCCACTTCAAATAAATCATAATTTGATAGGTGCTGGAGGCGGAGGTCCAGGCCCAGGAGTCTTTGTATAAAGGTGTCCTGGGTCGAGGTCAGGATCTGCTCTCCAAACAGAGTCAGGAGAATCAGCAAGCTGTTCAGAAGTGGATCAGGACTCTCAAGAAGCAGTGGAGCCACCTGACTGACGAGGTGACGGGACACCGCGACAGACTGCAGGCTGCCGCTACCATAAAGCAGGTGAATAATAGTGGCGAGCCGGCTCCTTATCGCAAGCCGTGGGGTTTTTTTCCCCTTTCTCTCACCCTCTCTCTCGCACATTTTCCCGCTTCACTCCGTACACGAGCCTTGTGATTTGCGCTGGGCAGAGGGGGGAGGGGCGGTAGTTACACTCGCAGTAGCACAGGAACAGAGCGGGAGGGAGAGAGAGAAAGAGAGCCAGGGACAACAACGTCACATTAGAAAGGTATAGTAATCATCCACAACTATTTTCAGTTGCAGATGATAAAGGATTCAGAAAGTTTATTCATGCAGGTCCATATGACAGAGAATGTGCATCTTCTTTTTGTTTTCATATTATAATTTATATTTAATTGTGTTGTGGTTTGCAGCGTGTTGTGTTGTTTCACTTTAAATTTGTTTAAAAGGAAAAAGCTGAAAATTTAAATAGTTAAAAGTTGAAATGTGAATAGTTGTTTTTGTTTTATATGATTTATTTATTACATTTTATGTGGAGTGAATAAATAAAAGTATATTTAAGTAGCTCTGTTTTGAAGTTCAGTTAACGCTAGAAATGTGTTTTGGAGTTTGTACGTGCTTTTTCTCTAGGGGCCACTGTGTATATTTATATTTATATATAAATAAAACCACTTTTTTTTTTACATTAGTAATTCCTTTTGTGCATAATTTCATATTATTGTTAATAATAAATTAATTAAATCAACAAAACAACCTGAAGAGCCGGTTCGGAGCCGAAAGAGCCGGTTCTCTAAAAAGAGCCGGAAATCCCAACACTAGTGAATAATGTGTCATTAAAGGCAGAGAAGAAGAAGAGAAGATTGAAAAAAAGCTGTTTTTGTTTAGTGTAGCTTCTTTTTGTCTGTAAACTCCTATCTCTGCTCTCAACAAACACATTTTTGAGGTATTACTGTTTTTTTACAGTTAGTCTAATTATTTTGCAGTCAGATTTTTACCTGTGTGCTGCTGTTATTGTGTAGGTTCTAACCATCCTGTCACGTATGTTATGTTTTATTTTCTTGTGTGGTCTTTTGGAACCTGCTCTTGATCTCTATAGACATGCTCTAAGACAGTAACCTTTATTTCTCTGACCAGTATTTTGCAGATGTGGAGGAGGCTAACTCCTGGCTAGGTGACAGGAAGCCACTGCTGATAAGCGAGGATCATGGGAAGGACGATTCCAGCACAGCATTGCTTCTTCAGCGCCACCTTCGTTTGGAGAAGGAGATGGCAGTGTATGCCTCAGAGATAAAGAGACTGTCAGAACAGTCAAAAACTGCAGCACAGCTGACGGCGCTGACTGCACAGCAGGTCATTCTGCATGCTTTATTCAGATATTGTTTCTGTCAGATAGATTTTCCTAACATTTCTTATGTGTAGTTATTAATGAGTCCTTACTAAAATAATATAACATAGTTGAAAGATGTTTCTCCTATGTGTTCCTTACTTTTTTAATCTTCATTTATTGGCTGTTATAAACTGTGATATCAATAAACTGACAAATAGCTAATATTGGCTCTACAACACTGACTGTGATAGTAGATGCAAAGCTATTGGCAATATTTCCTCATCCCTTGTAGGCAGAGCCTCAGCAAGGCAAGATGATCCAATATAGCGATTCCTCTGGGGAAGAGGAGAAGGAGTGGCAAGGAGCACGAACCTCACTATCCAGTACCAGAGGTGGGAAGGGCCCTGTAAACATCCCCCCTCAGAAAGAGGAAATCAAGGCCAAAGTCCGCTTCAGATACAGCAGAGGTACTGGAGTACTTAGTGTCACTGTTGTGTTGCATAGCATGATAAGGAGTGACTGCTACTCATACATGAAAACACAAGCCTATATTCTGCACTAAATAATCTGCCAGCACTACACTGTGTTATTTCATTTCTCATTTTGATACAGAATGCCCATTTTTCTCTTAAAACAGAAATCTTACTCAGGTCAGACCAAGTCACATAAAAAATATTCATCAAATATTTAGGCAAATTTATAGAGATGCTCTTGTTTACAGAGAGGACCAGATAACAGGCCAATTTAAGAGGAAAAATATCATGCATTATGTCCTTCTCTATTAACCATGTCTGAAAGTGGCTTTACTCCAATTCGCTATTTTCTGTAACACAGGCCAGGTTAACACAGGTTTACTCTGTGGTTTACTAGGAAGAGCAGTAATCTGTGCTAAAAAAAATGATGACAGAAAATAAGGAAAAGCAGATTATGTAAATTGTAACTGTTTTCATTTTTGCATTTCTAAAATGTAGCCAAGTGTGTTGTGATGAACAGACATGGGCTATATCTGAAATCACACAACAGAAAAACACATAGTAGATACTTTATTGAAATGTAAAGTATAAACTAACCTGATTTCAGGTCAGTTTACGTGGGACCGCAATGAGATTGTGACCATCATCAGCAGTGAGCCGGATGGAGACAGAGTTGTGGCCAGAGACAGTGGAGGAAACCAGCAGTCCATTCCCAAAACCTACCTGAATATGCTGCCATCCAGTGTATGATCAATACTGAACCAGTTCTTTGGTCAGATTATGAAAATATCACATCTCGTTAGTGGACATGCTTTGTTAGTGGGCAGTGTGAAAATAAATTATTATGTATTTTTTTAAAGTCTCAATAACTTTATCACACCCTCTTCAGGTTCCTCCACCCACTCCACCTGCCTCAGCCAATGATATGCCAGAAAGCTCAAGCAAGAAACTGAGTCGTCCAAGGCGAAAACGCTCTATGCGTCGCGGCACAGCTGAGATCCAAACCACATTACTGCCAGACCCCGAGTACCAGAGAGATACTGTGGAGAGCACACAGGGCAGGTTGGACCAAGAGTACAATTTCTTGTACAACCTGGTGAAGGTGAGAGAAAGGAGCAGTATACAGAATATAAACTGTTTACTTAGTTATGTGGGAGGTTGTATTAAGATGACAGATTATTATACAGAAAAGGACATTCAGAGTAGCTGTATTCTAAAATCAGATTTATATTTATATTGGTTTTCAGACAAAGACAAAGAGCCTGGAGGAGATACTGCGTCTTCATCGATTTTACAACAGCTGCCATGAGTTTGAGTCATGGATGGAGGATAAGGAGAACATCCTCAACACCTTCAGCACTGATGGTGACAATCTAGCAGTGGTTCAGGCCAAATATGAGGTGAAGACTTCTCCAGAAAAATATTTCCAAACATATCGTACAAGACTTATCCTACAAACTGAAAACAGGGGATAAACTCATCTGGGTGAAACAAATGTCCCAATACCTCATGATTTTTCTAATTTGTTTAATCCTTAAATGCATCTCTTAAAAAACATTAAGACTACGTCACAGCCCATCATTTTGTTCAGTTAAGATCTCAGCATAAACTGTAACAGCAGTCAGGTGTTTCCTTTTGCTGATGGTGGGAAATTTAGCCTTGTGGGTTTACTTATAAATGAGTAAATAATAGCACATGGTGTTGTCGAAGCTGGCTAGATGGATTCTGATACCAACAGATTTGTAGATGAAGATCAACCTTAAGTTAAGCTCATAAATCATATTATTTATTGGGAAGGAGAAACTTTTAACCTCTAAAGCCAGAAAATCACAGGGTAAATACTGGCTTCCAATTGTCACTTCTGTAGGTTAATCAGAAATGAAAAAATGTGGCTTTAGGTAGAATACATCTGATAAGGCAGCAGTTCATATTAAGTGCCAATGAGTTTTCACTGATTTTCTTCTGTAGCATCAATCTTTCGTTTCAGTGATTTTCACCCAAACAACAACTTTTTTTTGTTGCTTTTTTAAATGATTAATTTGAGATTTTTTCTGACTTTTGGACATATTTAAGAGGCCTGATTTTTTTTATTTTCACTTCTTCAGAATAAACTCAGACAAACTCAGATTCATAAAATATCTGAATACTTTGACTCACCCTTGACTTTCTGTTTTAGAACTTTCTGACTGAGTTAGCGAGCGGACGAGGTCAGCTGGACGATATCATCAAAATGGCAGACGAGCTGGTGAAGAACCAGCACAGTAAACAGAAAGAAATCCAATCCAGAAAGAGGAGTGTTTCCAAAAGGTGCAAAAAAAGTCCAAATCACTCAAATCAGCACAAGGACCCAGATACACAAACTAGATCCTGTGAAAAAGTGATGTCTCATTGTTACTGTTATTAAAATGACAACAGTGAAGGACCCAGTAACAACGGCTTGCTATTATAGCAACATGCTATAATAAAGTGCCTGGGCAGGACAGCATTTTGGACAGTTTTGGGGCGCCAGAAGCTCCTGATGACTGTGTGACAACTGTGTGATAGTTCTTGGTTCTTGGTGTGTTGCAGGTGGGATCGGATTCAGCAGCTGAAGGATGACAAAGGAAAGGAGCTGCTGAGTACGGCAGATGTGCAGTCCTTCCTGCATAGCTGCGAGGAGGCTAAAGCTCAGCTGCAGGGTGAGCTGTCCCAGCTTGACGAAGTGGACGTGGGCTGCACCCCCTTCACTCTGCTTGCTGAGGAGAAGAACCAGATTCGGGCCCTTAGAGACATCAAGATGCTTGAGGGCAAGATTGCTTACCTGAAGAGCGTTGCAAAGATGTATGGTCTGATATAGTCTGTGGGATTTTGAGGTGTTCTGCAGTTGTCTCAGTAGGCCTTAATTTAATCAAAAACACTTTAAAAGTAATTGATGGTTACAAATATGTTAATCAATCAATCAATCAATCAATCAATCAATCAATCAATCAATCAATCAATCAATCAATCAATCAATCAATAATAATAATAATTTTAGAAATGTGTGTTGTAATTTGATAGAAATAAGTCATTGTTGTTTTGTATTTGATGTTCATAATGATTCATCAGTGATGTGATATATGTATATAAAGGAAATTAAAAGAGCCATAGACGTGACACTGAAGGTAGCTGCAGTTTTCCTGAGAATAGTTTTGTGAATTACTTTCACATGAATGGGCTCATGGATTGGCCTACACTGGTCTGTACCTTGGTACATGGGCTTTGATGTGTTCATGTGTTCACCGCTCTCCAAATATCTATTACAGATGATAATGGTATCTTACTTTACATTACGAATAACACAGAGCTGCATTAGTCTGAAAGGTTTCAAAGTTAAAACACTTTACATGAACTTCTAGCTAAAAGTGTTTTTTCTAAAGAAACTTCACGGTGGAGTACATCTCCATTCATCTCCACTCAATTTGCTCACATCCTGTGTTACAGGAAGCAGGACTGCAGTCCGGCAGAGAGTGCGGCCATTATGGAGGAGGTTCGAGGTTTGGAGGCTCTGCTGGATCAGGTGACATTTTCCTTCTTTGTTTTAGACTGACTGGAGTGTATTAGCCAAGAGTGAAGGTGTTCAAACTTCAGTCTGTGTTCCTACAGAAGATCTCTTTTGTGCTTGCAACATTTCGTGTTGATTTGCATTGACACTGACATACTCGACATCATTCTTTTATTAATAAAAGTGAAGATCTCTTATTTTTTGTATGTACAAAGCAGGTGGTATAAGACTGAAAAGGTACAGCGTTTGGGTCATTATAATTAGGTTTGATATTCTGATGAACACAGACTCAGAGGCTGTTACTGTTTTATTATTGTTATATTATTATTAAATGTTTTGAGTAAAAAAATCTAAAATAAAACTACGAACTAAAAAAAAATACATTTTTGTACAGGTGAAATGTCAAGCATCAGACAGACAGCACCAACTGGAGGAGGCCCGCAGGCTGCAAAGTTTCCAGCAGGAGGCCAAGGAGCTAGAGCGCTGGGGGGGTTCAGTTCAGGAACGGCTCCTGCAGGAGGAGACAGCGAGCGATGTGGCCTCGGCTGTCACGCTGCTGGAGCAACACCAGGAGCTGCAACTAGAAATGGAGACACAGAGGAGCAGGTAAATAGCAGAAACTGTGCACAGCATTCAGTGCTTAGTGTGTTGTTGTTCCATTCATTGAATTGCATTCATTTAATTCTATTTAATTTGAAATAAATTAAATCTGCAGCATCAGTAAATTTAAATGCAAAGTGTTTTAGCAGTGGTTAATAGGAATTTAAAAAAATTATGATGAAAATTATTATGATTAAAAATTATGCTAAAGAATGTTCAAATCATTAATCCTCTGCACATATTTTTTTAACTACCATAACGCTTGTCCATAATGAAAGCCATTTCTATCCCCTTCTGACAAAGGGATTGAGAAGATTGGCTCATGGACATCATCATTTAAGTGGACTGTGTCTCTCCCACTGTGTGTGTTGTTGCCAGGCTGAAGGAGATGGAGAACTTAGGGAAATCTCTGCTGCAGGGATCATCCAATGGGAAAATAGGCGGTGTTGACATCCAACAAATCCTTGATAATCTCAGTGCTGAAAGGAGTAGGCTGGAGACGCTGTGGGCTAGTAGAAAGAAGCATTTGGAGCAGGGTGTGGAGCTCCAGAGGCTGAACCAAGAGGGAGACCGGATTGAAGCAGCATTGTCTGGACATGAAGCCCGACTAAAAGTCCAAGATCTTGGGGTGAGGGTGCTCATTTCTCACCTTTTTACATGGTCCAGCTCCTTGAAATGTTACCCTTAAATTTGAATCCTAAATAAGTATTTATAGAAATCTGTGAAATTGCTATAAGTAAAGATTATAAATAGGATGTTCTATCATAAAAATGTCAAAATAATGATTACATTTATTGATGCAGGACTCGGTAGACAGTGTGCACAGTCTACTGGGGCGACAAGATGAACTTGAAAGTCTTCTTATGGCTTTGGATCAAAGAGTGGATAAATTCGCTGAGCGCAGCAAGGAGCTTATCGACCAGCAGCACTTTGCTTCAAAACAGTAAGAAAACACAGCAGAAATTGTTCCATAAAGTGGGCTGTCAACTCCATAATTTAATTCTTATGCTGTACTGGAGTAACTTTGCATATTTTGCTTTTAAAAATAATCCTTCTTTGCCTAATCTTAAACCTATTTATCATATACTGAGCCATGGCGTAGTCCCGACATTCATCCATGTAAACAAGCTGATTTAGTTCCCTTTATGCCAACTTTCTTCTCATGGACTGTTCCCAGCATACAGAAGGTTTTAACAGGGTGGGTGGGACTAAAGAAATAAGAGTAGAAGAAGTTAGGGATAAATAGAATTGGTTCTATGAATTGGGTACTATCACTCTGTTTGTAAATCGTTCTACAAGTAGAACACACATCACTGCAAAATTAGCATAATGCAAATCTAAGATAATTAAAGCTCATCATCTGCTTGCTACTTCAACCTAACAGGAAAGCTTTGATGCAGTATGCACACAGTTTGCAGAGCACCAAGGCTGTTTCTTTTCCATACGACATGAAACCGTGCCATCTAGCTGTCAAATAAATTACAACACCACATGTATACCATCTCTGCTACTTTGATTAAATGGCTTGTGAGGGGTCATGCCAATCATCTTCTCAGGCAGATGGCGGGGAACTGTTTACATTATTAGTTAAATTGTCCCTCTAACAACCAATATGTTCAAGTCAATAACCTTAAAATAAACTGCGTCACCAATCTTTAAAACCTCAATGTTTTTCTTACAGCATTAAGGAACGGAGCAGGAGCATCCAAAAAGCCAACAGGAGGCTGAAAGAGAGCTGCAGGAAGAGGAGGAACCTACTGCTGGACTCCAAGAAATACCAGGTACTATTGTCAAAATGCTAAAAACAAGAAAACATACTTTATGTTGTTTATTGTGTCGAGTACCTGCACTGATCATAATATCTACAGGAAAACGCTCAGATGAATGTTACAAGTTCTTTAATAATAATTATAAGGGTGAATTTGCCTGGTGTTTCGTGTGGCAGGAGTTCCAAAGAGATGCGGATGAGCTGCTGTTGTGGATGGAGGAGAAGTTTAAGGTGGCAGAAGACGAGTCCTACCGAGACCCCACAAACATCCTCTGGAAGCTGAAGAAACATGAAGCGGCTGAGAAGGAGATGCAGGCCAACCAAGTCTGGTTGGATAGACTTGTTCAGGTAAAACACCCCTAACTTTTCACCCAGCATGATGACTTCTGTAGAGGAAACAACAAGTGTTTGACAGTGACTCTGGCAACACATGCACAGTTGCATATATTGAAAAGACGACTTGCACTTTGGTGAGATGTCACCTTCAGTACATATGTGTGTGTTTGTGATAAGCTGGGAGAGGAGATGATTGCTGAAGAGCACTACAACAGTCAGAGCATCAGCAGGAAGTCTTCTCAGCTCACGAGTCAGTGGAAAAGACTACAAGACAAGATGGCTGACAGGGGGGACAGGCTGAGACAGGCGGGGCAGCAGGAGCAGCTGATGGAGCTTTTGCAGGTAAACTACTGATGGAGAAACTGGATAAGACGTTTGTGTGGTGCAGTTCAGTGATGTTGGTGCCTTTTATGGCGTTTTGAGGAAATTACCAGACAAATAATGCTGTCTGTGTAGCCCATCCAAGAAGTTTGTACTTCAGTCTTGATTTGTGAGATTGTAGCATTTATTAATGCTAGGTAATCAGTTAATTAGCACTAATATATGTATGAATGCACTTTGCCAACCTAGCCTACCTGCATTAATTGATAACTTTACACCCCAGCCTCTTGTATGCCTCAAATATGCTCACCACTGGCTCCCAAAAAAGCAAGAAGAACACAGCTTGACTTTGAGACTTCACAAGCCTTTAGGTGACACTATAACTGACCCCTGTCTTTTATATACAGTTCATAGTTTCTGGCCAAATTTAAATTTACACTAATTTTAGAGGTCAACTGGAGTAAAAAATTAAAGACCATCCTTCCCAGGAGAAGTAATTGCTGTCCAAACAGAGCTCCATTCTCAGAAAAATCTTGTACTTTTCCTCCTCAGGATGCCAAGCTGAAGATTGAGGCCATCCAGTGGATGCTAAACAATGCTGCCAAAGGTCACGACCTGCGCTCCAGTCGACAGTTGCTGAAGGTGAGGACAGGCCTGCATTGATTTAATGACTCTGGGTTTTACAGTTAGACATCAGTGAGTACTTTGTGTGTGTGTGTGCTCATGCAGGAGCATCAGCAGCTGGAGCAGGAGGCCAAGGAACTGGCAGAGAAGATCAACTCTATTGTGAGCAGGGCCAAACACCTCGCTTCCAATCACTTTGACTCTCAAAGGATCCTCCAGGAGACAGACGCCTATCTCACTTTGTAAGTTACCTTGAATCTTCAAACAAATAGATATTTGCATTTATTGCATTTAGAGTAACTTCAGTGCATATAAAACCAAGTGCATGGTGAAGAAAAGAAAGGAGTACAAACAAGATCAGGTCAGGGTGTCTCAGCTAAGAAAACGATCTGTTGAAGTAAAATGACAAAAGGCAAAATAACAACAAAAATAAAAGTGGATGACAAGGACGCTCACACGGACACAAAATCTGAAAGACACAGATACATAGAATACAATTTCCTATGTCACTTCAGGTTTTATCTGTCATTGTCTCCTTTGGGGTATTTTATTCTGTGTGTAATTAAAAAGTAATAACATAAATATAGTCCAGTGCTCACTTTAGGTTATCATCATCTTGACTTTATAACCTCTGTGTGGCAGATTCAAGTCCCTGCAGAAACCTCTGGACGAGCGTCGAGCACAACTGGAGGCATCTGTGTTGCTGTTTGGATTTTATCATGATGTGGATCTTGAGCTCAACTGGATCTCTGAGCATGTTCCTGCCTCTGGATCTACAGGATATGACAAATCTCTGGCTGGGGCCCTCAGCCTCATGCAGAAACACAAGGCACGAGCTGGGTTGCAGTTCTTTATCTATAAAACCTCCCCTTTTCCTTCATTTGTTAACTGAGCTGAGAGCTCAGTTGGAATTACAATGGACTCAAGTGATTTGACACATTCACAGGGCTGTGTTTTACTTAACATTTGCTCATGTACTCGTGTGTTAACCCAGGAGCTGCAGGCCGAAGTGAACGCACATAGAAAACACCTGAACCACATTCTGAAGAAAGGGCGCAGCCTAGCCAAACCCAACAAGTCAGAGAGAGAGGAGGTGCTGCAGAGGTGTGGTTGTTTTTTTTTGTCATCAAAAAAAAGTTTCATGTGCATTGGTGCATTGTAGTGAATCTATCCTACGCTGACATTGCTTATAAAATGCATTAAAACTAGAAACCATCACAAAATAAGCATTTACTTAGACAAGGAAAATGGTATGTTAAAGGATAAGTTATAATATAATAAAATTGATAAAACATTATCAAACACATTACCTTAGTCCACCAAATAATGAGAACAAAATTGACACCATTGAATGATCTTGTCCAAATAGCTTGGTAATCACTCCTGTCTTTGAGGCCTAACACTGATGTAAAAATGGGATTGTTTTCAAAACCCAGCACACTGATCTGAAGGAATAAATTTAAATTTAATGACATTAAAACGACCAATTCCATGAGAGAAACTGGTCCTTTCTCTAAATGTAGGATTTTTGATTTTTAGACTGCAAAGATGCCATTGGCTCCAATGTATGCAAATGTTTCATAATTTTTGGGAGGGGTTATGTTATATAGCTGGGCACTTGACACAACTTTGAGAAGGTATTTGTCTGTACTGTTCAAGTGATCTGTAATAAGTACGGTTTCAGTTTGGACCAAATGTGTCCTGGCTTTGTGGAGCAGTGTAAATTTCTGCTGTTTTGCAGGTGCGACCACCTCAATACAGAGTGGGAGGAGCTTGAGGATGCCTGCAAAAAGAGAGCAGCTCACCTCAGCAAGGCTATTACCAGAGAACAGGTGAGATGGACAAGGATATTTTATATTGGAGGGAAGTGAAAGTCTGATACTGACACTCCATCATCAAAATACTTTTAAGTAAGACACTTAGTTCTGCAGCTGTCTAACTGGTCATTTAGAGTTAAATTTTGAAGTATTTCATGCTAAACCCAACCAAAACAAAACATAAACTGCTACATTTTCTGTGTGTGCCTCATCTCTAGCTGCTGTTGGACTGCTCAGAGCTGGAGTCCAGACTCGCAGAGATGCTCAGTCTGGTGAACATCGACGACTATGGCAAAAACCAGCTGGCCACACAAAGCCTCATTACTAAACACCAGGTATATCACACACTCTCACTGTGTACACTTTGCTTAGTCGGAAAAGGACCTCATATGATTCCCCTATCGATTCCTGACGAAGAAATCAAAGAACAGCGTGCAGATTGTACAACAACAGTGGACTGGTGCCAGCTGAACTACCTCCAGATCAACGCCAGTAAAACCAAGGAACTGGTGGTAGACTTCCGCAGGCACAAGCATTCCCCACTTCAACCACTGAACATCCAAGGTATGGACATTGAGGCTGTGGACAGCTACAGGTACCTTGGTGTTCATCTGAACAACAGACTGGACTGGACTCATAACTCAGACGCCCTCTACAGGAAAGGGCAGAGCAGGCTGTACCTGCTGCGGAGACTCAGGTCATTTGGAGTGGAGGGCCCACTCCTGAAGACCTTCTATGACTCTGTTGTGGCTTCTGCTATCTTTTATGGCGTGGTCTGCTGGGGCGGCAGCATCTGTGCTGGGGACAGGAAGAGACTGAACAGGGTGATCCGAAGGGCCAGCTCTGTTCTTGGATGCCCTCTGGACCCAGTGGAGGTGGTGAGTGACAGGAGAATGGTGGCTAAGCTGTCATCCCTGTTGGACAACATCTCCCACCCCATGCAGCAGACTGTGACAGCACTGAGCAGCTCCTTCAGTGGGAGACTGCGGCACCCACGGTGTGGGACGGAGAGATTTCGCAGGTCTTTCCTCCCCACTGCTGTCAGACTCCATAATAAAAACTTTAACTGATCAAACACACACATCCATACATATGCAATAATACTAAGTGCAATAATCCTTTCTGTCATCGTTGTATTTTTACTCAGTTGTATATAGCATTTGTATTTGTATTCTATTTTTATCTTATTGTATATTTATTTTATTTTATTCCACTGTATGTAGTATTTTATTTTATTCTATTCTGTACAGCTGTGTACTGTATTTATTCTTATTGTATCCTAATTTTTGCCTCATAACTTTTGCACTGTCCACTTCCTGCTGTGACAAAACAAATTTCCCACGTGTGGGACTAATAAAGGTTATCTTATCTTATCTTATCTTATCTTATCTTATCAGTAAACAGTGTCCTTGTGTTCGTGCAGGTGCTCGAAGGACAACTGGAGGTGTTGGAAGCTGAAGTAGAGGCATTAGGAGACCAGGTAGAGCAGGCCATTCAGAACTGGGGCCTGGAGGAGCTCAGCAGACCCTACAGTCGAATCAGCAGCCTGAACCAGCAGCTGCAGCACCAGGCTGGACTCAGGTGAGCACACACTCATATTGTTGGATTACTTTCTCTGCTTTTCTCTCACAGATTGTTTTTTGAGTCTCTCTCTTTCGTGATATTTTTCCTAATCGTTGTTTGTTTATCTATTTACTGTGTTTTTTTCTTTTTTTTTCTCCTTTTTTTGTTTGGAAAAAGTGCAATATTTACATAAGGCAGTTGTTAATTACAAAAAATGTAGAAAGAACATACGTATGTGACAGAGAGAAAGACTTATACAGTAAAGTGCTGATCTTTAATATCTTGACCTGCTTCTAGGTGATTTATATCATTTTTCTCCAAACAAAATGATATTAGTTCAGATGATCTGTCTCTGACTTAGCGGTTTTATTGATGCCTTTTTTATTGTGTCTGTGTACTTGTGTGACTGACCACCCTAATGTCTCCTGTTAGGGGTCAGAAGCTGAAGGAGGTCCTTCAGCTCCATGAATTCAGGCGAGAGTCTTCAGAGCTGGAGGACTGGATGAACCAGCAGAGACAAACAGCTGAGTCTCAGGACCTGGGCAATGATTATCAGCATGTTCAGGTTACATTTCATTGCACAATGATTGTAAATATTAATTCTAGTGTGTTTTTGGAGGCTGAAGGTAGCTGTAGAGTTGTGTGTGTCTGTGGATTATGTATGCAGTTGGTTCGAGGGAAGTTTGAAGGCTTCCTGAAGAAGCTGGAGGTTGGCGAGGAGAGACTACAGAACTGCAGAAACCTGGCTGTTCAGCTGATCCACAACAAACACCCACAGAGCTCTGCAATCAAAGACACTCTGCAGCAGCTTAGGTAATCACACAGCCACAGTAGTGAGTCAGTTATTTTATCTGTGAGGCATCCTATTCCTTTTCTTGTTTGTCTTAAATGCTGAAATTGTTGGTTTTGCGTTTCAGTAAGCAGTTTTTATCTGTGTCCGTCCATCCATTCATCTTCTTCCGCTTATCTGGGGTTGGGTTGTGGGGGCAGCAGTCTAAGCAGAGAAGCCCAGACCTCCTTCTCCCTGGGCACCTCCTCCAGCTTGTCTGGGGGAACACCAAGGGGACCACCCAAGTAGAAGCCTTATGCCACTTGCCTACGCTTAGAAATTCTGTCCATAAAAAATATGAACAGAATCGGTGACAAAGAGCAGCCCTGGCAGATTCCATCACCCACTGGATGGACTGACTTATTACACTGACTTATTGCCAGATATGCGGTTCAAGCTCTTGCAATCGTTGTATAAGGATCAAATGGGCCAGACACCCCATACTCCCAAAGCACCTCCCACAGGACAAGCCTACAAAACACATGTAGACTGGTTGGGCAAACTCCCATGCACCCTCAATTGTCCTCGAGAGGATAAAGAGCTGGTCCAGTGTTCAATTACCAGGACGAAAATTGCATTATTCCTCCTTTATCCGAGGTTCCACTAATGGACACACTTTTCTTTCCAGCACCATGATATAGACTTTCCCAGGGAGGCTGAGGAGTGTAGAGGAGTGATCCCCTTATAGTTGGAACACACCCTCTGGTTTCCATCTTAAAGATAGGAACTACCACCATGGTCTGCCAATCCATAGGTACCGCCCCTGATCTCCAAGAAACATTGTAGAGGCGTGTCAACCAAGACAGCCCTACAACATCCAGAGCCTTCACAAGCTCAGGGCAAACCTCATCCACCCCAGGGGCCCTGCCACCAAGGAGTTGTTTAACTGCCTCAGTGACCTCACCCCAGGAGTTTCTCATCCCCAGAATCTGCTTCCTCCATGCCAGTGGGATTAAGGAGGTCCTCGAAGTATTCCTTCCATCACCAGACAATGTTTTCAGCTGAAGTGCATGTAGAGCACTGCTTTCTCCTCCTGAGCCTTAGGGTTTGCCAGAACATCTTCTAGGCAGTCTAGAAGTCTTTTTCCATGGGCTCTGTCACAGTTCTGGGTCATTCTGACCCAGCATTTTGGGTTTCTTATTTTTTGGTTTGACTTTGTATTTTTGGTTATTTTCTTGATCTCTTGTCAGGCTTAGATGATGATGATGATGATTATTATTATTATTATTATTATTATTTAGTATGTTTCAGTTATTCTTGGTGAGGGATTAGTTCTTAGGTTTGTGTCTCATGTTTAGTGTAGGCTTAGTTCTGTGTCTAGTCTGCGTCTTTGTGTAGTTGTTTCTTGTTTCCTGTTTTATTGTGAAGGTCCATGTCTTATGTGAGTGTATTCAGTTTTGCCTCCCTTGTCTCGTCAATTACTTCCAGCTGTGTTCCCCACCTGTGTGTAATCTCCCTGTGTTCTTCTGTGTGTATTTGAGTCGTGTCTTCTTATGTTGTAGTCACTGGTCTGTCTGTTAATCTCCTGTTAATCTCCCGTGTATCAACTGCGCGTGTCCCCCTGCTATCAACCTTCATGTGCCTCCGCTCACCCTTGTTTGTGTTCATGTTTAGTAGTTTATTTTCTCAGTATTGTTTGCAGTTTTCTACTTGTGTTTTATTTTTTACAATAAACCTCCTTCACACCTCCACAAGTGCCTGCACTTGGATCCTCCTTTATTATTCTCCACACAGCTCATTCTGTTCGCCATGACAGGCTCTCCGAACGGCTCCTATATCTAAGTTTTTGCTTCAGCTACTGCACGAGTTGGCCTCTCGGTACCTATCAGCTGGGTCCAAAGTCCCACATGCTAACCAAACCCAATAGGACTCCTTAAGCCTGGTGGCTCTCCTCACCTTTGGTGGTCCATCATTCGGTTGAGGGGTTGAAACCATGACAGGCACCAACCACATTGCGGCCACACCTCAGCCACTGCTTGGGCAATGGAGGTGCTGAACATGGTTCATTCAATGTCCCCAGTATCTCTCTGAATGCTGTTGAAGCTCTGCCGGAGGTGTGAGTTGAAGATCTCCTGGACTGGGGCCTAAGGCGTTCTCAGCAGACCCTCACTATATATTTAGGTGCGCCAGGTCTGTCCATAATCCTCCCCCGCCACCTGATCCAACTCACCACCAGTTGGTGGTCAGTTGACAGCTCAGCCCCTCTCTTGTGTCCAGAAAATATGACTGCAGGTCTGATGATACGTTTACAAAATCAATCACTGACCTTGGCCAGGACCCAAGCTGTGTGTTGAGATGAGCCCGACTATATCTAGCTGGTATCTCACACATAACTCAGGCTCCTTCCCCACCAGAGAGGTGACATGCCATGTCCCAATCGCTAGTCTCGGTAGACTGGGATCGGTCCACCAGGGCCTCTGCTCCTGGCCGCCACCCAACACACATTTGCACCCGACCCTACGGTGCCTCTGGCGGGTGGTGGGCCCATATCCCTTTTTCCTGGCCAGGCCAGGGCTAAGACACTTGCCCTCGGGCACCCTGCCCTTGTCTGGTTCTAAGGCGGGGCCCTGGTAACCCAATCCCGGGAAGGGTGAACTGTTCCCTCGATCTTCCACTCATAGGGGTCCTTTGAATCGCTCTTTGTCCACCTTATGTTAGTTTTGATATTTATGTTTCTGCAGTGCATCCTGGGAAGATTTGAAAAGCTTGGCCAAGGAGCGTCAGGATCAGCTACAGAAAGCTGAGGAATGTCACCGCTTTTACCAAGACCTGAGTGATGCGCTAACTCTCATCCAGGTAGCTATGTTCATGTAGAAACTGCTGTCTGACTCCTAGACATGTCAGCTGGGTTTAGATCTAATTACTTTGAAGACATCAGATCCCATGAATGGATTATGGCATTGAAATATGGAAATATAAAATGGAAGATGGAAGACAGCACACCCATCAGAAGCACGCTCATTCAGTTCAGTTCAGTTCAGAAGAATGAAGAACTGTTAATAAGAGGAAGGGGACTGGCTGTCCTCCCCTAAATTATTATAGAAAATAAGACATTCTGATTTGGTTTTAGGATTATCTGTGAAAGATGGGAGATAAAGTGTACATCTATAGATGGAACCAAAGAAGGAAAACACTGCAGTGCTAAACTTTGAGATATCATTCAGATCACACAAATATAAAGCGTTTAGCTTGTTTGACACGAACCTAACCAGCCCCGCCTCAGTAAACCACAATGAGAACAGGCGAAGAAACATGGAGGTGGGAGGGAGCTGACAGCTGGAGCTGTAAAAGTTTGAAAGGTGCAAAAGAGATTGCATTTATAGAAACGCTATGGTGTACAAAACTAAACCCCATCCAGCAACATAGACACAGCTGTAAAGAATTTCACTTCATCTATTTGTCATTGTATCTGAAGTACAAAGAACAGAAGGAAGATTAAAAGTCCAGATCACAGACTATACATGAAATGTGAGCATCAAGTAAGTCTGGCTATCAATCTACATCAATAAATGGTATGGTTGCAACACAAGCATAGACATACAGTATCTGTTGATTATTAGTAGCTAACAGACTAAAAACCACTCGACACAGCTGAATCCTATTTCACAGTTACACTACACATCTGTCATTTTCTACTTTATGGGATAATGTTTTTTTTATCGATTATGTTATTGATGGTCCCCTGTGCAACACTTAAAACTTCTGTTCCTGTCTCTCTCTGTAGGAGCGACACAAAAGCATCCCTGACGATGTGGCAAAGGATTTGCATGGAGTGACGTCACAGCTGAGGAAACATGAGGCCCTGCTCCTTGAGCTTGCCACCACAGAGGAACAGGTGATAAAGTGCTAAATTTGTTGACCAAGGACATCATATAGTTAAGAAAAGATGTTTAACATCTGATTCAGCTTAAATGAAAAGATCACCATGGAAACAGTCTCTTATGGGTTGTTAACAGGCTAGGGAGCATTTCTAAAGTGGTTTACAGTCAGTCTAACCTACAGAATGTATTTTGCTGCCCAGTGATACATAAAATCACTCTGAAAGGCGGCATTTCTGACATCATTGCTACAGAAATGTAGCAGAAGGAAAATCTGTTCAATACTCACTGATGATGAGCTCAATAAGACAGAGTGGAAGATGCTGTCTGACAAAATGACAAAGTGCCATTGGCTGGAATGAGACATCTTAATGTATCTTATCTCTTTCATTTCTATAGTTTCAAGAGCAGCTGGACTCTGTTGAGTCTGTCCTGGAGCTTTGCACACCCGAACTGAGTGTTCGCCTACAGAAAGTGCAGGACGAGGTGGTGGAACGGTGGGAGGAGCTGCGACTTCTTGCTGAGAAGAGAGAAGAGGAGCTCAAGCGGGCTTCCCAGCGATATCAATTCCTTAGCATGGTGAGGACAGATAGATACAGGATGCAGGTCTGAAAGTCTAAAGTAGTACTTCCTTGAGTTGTTCAGTAGATGTTTTGCATCTTTTTGTGGAGGTTTTTCAAGTGTATTTAGGTATAAGGGGAATTTGGTCCATTTGGATTTTGTCCCCAACAATGAGCTTACTTCTGTCATCTTCCCCACTCTTCTTCTTCAGGTGCAAGACTACTTCCTGTGGTGCAGCCAGCTGATCAGCGCAATGGCAGTTGAGGAAAGCATCAGTGATGTGGCTACCGCTGACCTCCAGCTGGCTCAACATCAGCAGTTATGGGCTGAGATGGAGGCAAGACAGGAGACCTACCAGCAAGCTCTGGACATGGGAGAAGAGCTGCAGACACAGGACAAAAGCAACCAGAAGGAGGTAAGGAGGAGAAGTAAGATTTTGGAGACTCTGGGGATAGCTATATGGCACTTTTCTCATTTTATGGAATACAAACAGAAAATAAAAGAAAGAAAAGTCTGCAAGACCAGAAAGCAGATTAAAAAATACAGCTGCAAAATACAGAAAATCACAACTTCATTGTACCCTTCAAGCACTGTCCAAAACACATTGTGTGCATGAAAGAATTTGAGATGCAGAAGCAAACTCATCTCTGGAGATCAGCTTGGCTTTAATCATTAAGCTCATCTGTTGTGGCCTAGAGTCATATTCTGATTGATTTCAGAAATAATCATAAAGTTACGGTTACCATTTACCTATTAATGAAGTCCATGTTTGATAAATATAGAAAGAACTTGTTATCCCAGGGTGAGGAGGGGGTTCGGGTCCTGGGATAACAAGGGATAACAGCTCTTTAAAAAAGAGCTTAACCTTAAGATGAGATGAATTTGAATTTTTTTTTTGTAAGGTAGACATTGATACAGTCTAGTCAGAGAAATTAGACTTTTTGTTGGGTGATGATTCTCTTAGGTGTTGGAGAAGATGGACGCTCTCCAGTCAGAGAGAGAAAAACTGGAGGAGAACTGGAAGAAGAAACAGAGCTGGTTAGAAACTGTTCACCTGGAGCAGATCTTCTACAGAGACGTCAACAGCATGGAGAAGATGTCCAACTCACAGGAGGTACACCTGCTGTATTCGTTCAAGAAAAAAACCCTGCAAAATAATGATACCATTGATGGTGAAAACTTCTGTCATGTCTCCACAGATCCTGCTAAAGAACAGCACTCTGGGAAATACTGTGGATGAGACAGAAGGTTTGATCAAACGCCATGAAGCTTTTGAGAAGCTGCTCAGCTCGCAGGAGGACAAGGTCTGTACTCCTTCTGAGGGTTGGTCCTTTCCCCTACAGTTAAAACAAAATGCACAGCTTCTTTAAAGTCAATTGGAAAAACTAAACCATTTAGTGACATGCTGAGGTAGAGTGAATGATAATACTCTACATTTTATAGTAATTACCACTTTCTACCTTGGTTGAGCCCCTGCTCATTTAAATCTACACTTCCCTCTCTCTGTTCCAGCTGTCATCTCTGAAGGAGTTGGCTGAACGTCTGAGGAAACAGCTGAGCAAAAAGAAGAGCGGACAAGTCAAAACCAGACTTAAAGCTCTCCTCCAGAGACGAGAGAAAATTAAAGAGCTTTCTGCCAAACGTGGGGAAGAGCTGGAGCTTTCCAGGCGTCTGTGCATTTTCAACCGAGATGTCGCAGAGGTAACTTGCTAACCAGTCAGAACACTGGGCAATGTTTGGTAGCTGGATCCCCAAATATCTTTAAGGTTTTTACAGTGTTAAAAAATAAGGTGTGATTGATGATAACTGACAAATGAAAAAACTCAGGTCTGATTTCCAGTTCAATTCTCTGTTTATAACACTGTTTAACCGTCCATCTACTTCTGTTTCTGTGCGTCAGGCAGAGGAGTGGGTGTCTGAGCGGATGCAGAAGATGGCAGAGGACAGTAAAGCTGACCTCAGCAACCTGCAAACCAAGATGAAACTCCTGCAGAAACATCAGGTGTTTGAGGCTGAAATCCTGTCTCACCATGAGATCATCAGTAATGTACTTTTGGTAAGAACAGCTCGAGGGCCAGCAAGTAGGGCAAATTAATATGAAACCACAATAACAGAAAAGATTCAGCGGGAGTGAAAAGATCTGGGAGTGATCTACTAAAAACGTGCAAACATATGAGCAGATTTCATTTCAGTAATAACTAACATGAACAGACCTGCTGAAGGTGTAAGTAATCTGCCAAAAGAATAGCTTTGTGAACACAAACCCCCCCCCCCCCCAAAACAAAACAAAACAAAACAAAACAAAAAAACAACAACACAAGAGCTGGTCATGTTGCACAGTTCTGTGTGTGCACATTGCTGAATAAAGACACAATTAATATTGCCACGTAGCTAATAGTAAATCTGACTCCAAGTGGAAAAAAGTGGAAAACATGTATAGCAGTAATGCCACTTAACTTTAGGTTTAGGATTGTTTGACGTGATTGGACACAAAGAGGTGAGATGATAAGATGAAATGTTAATATGGATCTTTTTTTTAATTTACCTTTCAGAATTACCACTTACAGACATGATTTAGTGAACCTGTCAGTGTTGGTTAGATTGCGTCTTCAGCTTTGTGCCTTTGTGTCAAACATCTACATGCAGCCTGCTTTGTTCTTTGCTTCTAGGCTGGGGAAGAACTTGTATCTCTTCACCTGAGGTCCAAAGAGGTAAAGAAGAGTGCAGCCACACTCGAGCTTCACTGGGAAGAGCTGAAGAAGGCTGTGGCCATCCGTGGCAAAGCTCTGGAAGATAACAGAGCCTTCCTGGAGTACCTCCAGAAGGTGGAGGAGGTGGAGGCCTGGATCAGACAAAAGGTAGAGCACAGATAAATGGATGGAAGTGCATTGCTGTTAACATGGGGACATTTGTTACTTTACGTCTGTGACTCTGTGTTTCAGGAGGTTATGATTAATGTTGGAGATGTTGGAAAGGACTATGAACATGGAGTCCAGCTGCTGAAGAAGCTCAGTGAGTTCAGGGGAAGTGAAGATAAGGTAAGTAAACGTATGTTGTTCCAACGTGAGCTGCGAGAAACTACAGCTATGCTAGGCTGCAATGATAGTTACACAAGACACAGAGCTCAGTGTTTGATGACTCAACCTTTTGATGGCAATAGTGAAGTCGGACAGTGCCTCTATATACCACAAACAGGGAGAAGAAGAAGAACACTGCTTTTAAATGCTTTGCTCTCTAGTGTTCTCCTCAAACAGGATACGAAGAGCTTAACATGACTAACATTACTGATATTATAGAAGGAATAGCTCAAACTGACCACAAGCCACACTGTTTTAATATGTCTGAAAAGTGACAGCCAAATCTGTAATCTGCAGGACGTGACAGTGGATGATGCTCATATCAAAGCCATCAACAAACTGGCAGCCAAACTAGAAAAAAGACAGAGTGCTGAGGAACTGGTGACTGTGACAAAGAGGAGGCAGCAGCTCAATGAAAGGTAACGTGTCTGAAGATCTTCCACTCGCTTCCACTCATGTGTTTTTTTCCCACTCATCCAGATCAGGGTCACAGTGGGGCTGGAGCTAATTCCAGCTGTCACAGGACAAGAGGAAGGGCATATCCTGGACAGGTCACAAGTCTGTCGCAGTCACAGGCTAACACAAGTGCCTACATGGGTACCCATGCAATTATAGGGAGAACATTCACAGAAGGCCCCAGCTGACTGGTGGATTTCAACCCAGAACTTTCTTGCTGTGAGGCAACAGTGTTGACCAGCGCACAAACAAAATAATGCATCAAAGTGGTTCTTCTCCTCCAGGTGGAGCAAATTTCACGTTGATCTGAATAATTACAAGAACCAGCTCGAAGAAGCTCTGGTGGTCCACAGTCTCATCAGAGAACTGGAGGAGGTCAGAGACAGAGCTAATGAAAAGGTCAGGCAACTGTTTTTTTAACCTTGATGCTGCACTTCTAAAACACAAAATTATTACACTGTAAAAAATTGCACACTGTGAAAAATGTCAGCAAAAACAGAATGCAGTGATTTGGAAATCTCATAAACTCATACAGTATTCACAAAGGAACATGAAAACAACATTCATCTAAAACTCCAGCAAATGGTCTCCTCAGCTGCCAGATGGACTGTAGTTAAAAGAAGTCAGGATGCTGCACAGTGGTAAACATTGCAATGTTCTAACTGTGTTG
The DNA here is from genome assembly GCF_000239375.1 of Pundamilia nyererei. NCBI lineage: Eukaryota > Metazoa > Chordata > Actinopteri > Cichliformes > Cichlidae > Pundamilia > Pundamilia nyererei. Next base: position 333,243 of record NW_005187430.1, read on the forward strand.
AAATGCTGGACCTGAGCTGATGTACTCACCTTTAATCCTGTCCGTCCTTCGTCACTCCCAGTCAGAATCTTAACATCTTTTCTATTTTTTATTGTGAATAAAATATGGGCTAATGAGATTTGCCAGTCATTGCATTCTGTTTTATTTACATTTGACCCAGCATTGCAACTTTTTTGGAACTTGGTTGGTATTTTGAAAAGGTTCCTCCTCGCTCTCTTTAGATGCTGCTGCTGCAGGATCAGGATTGTGGCTGCGATGTGGACAGTGTAGAAAACCTGATTAGACGCCACGAGGAAATAGAGAGAGAGGCTGGAGTTATCCAAGATAGAGCAAAGGTGAGGCACCCAAGGCTGCAACTGACACGTTCATTCTTGACTTTAGGAATTGTAACTGGAAAGCTTGCATGTAAGCTTGGTACCTGTTCATAAAGATGGTCACAAGTAGATGTTAAATAGATTAAAAACAAGACAAAAAAGCAAACCTTGACAGATGGAAACAAAAATCAGATGAATCTAATCTTGTCTAATCTTTCATCAAAAAACTAAATGCAGTTTTATAAGTCCAGCTCATTTGCCAAATTACCACCTCTATGACTAAAATGACTGACTTACTTCTGTCTCATCAGTCTCTGGAAGAAGGCTTGTTGGGTGATGTGAGTGCTCAGTCAGTGATGAGCGACAAGCTGAAGACCAAACAGAAAGAAGTCCAGAAGACTCTGAAAACTTTGGACAAGGAACTCAAACACAGGTAACTTTAATCTACTATTAGAAGCAACAGTGATTTCAATTATTTTAATTGCTGAAAGTTTTCAAAGGTCAGAGCATCTAGTAATTAACAGTGAAATAACTATGTAGGCACCAATGAAGTTTGCCAATGTTTTCTTTGCCATCTCTATACCTTGTCTAAAATCAAGCAGTCTGGCAAATTCCTTGAATTCCTCGCAGGATTGTCACTCACCACTTTATCTAGGCTACCGAGCAGCTTTTGAATTATCTGTGTGATTGTTGTTGATGGAAAGTGTGGTATTTCCAAAACCACGGAGTAGCAATCTGTGATTATCAGGTTGTGTTGGTGCTTACCCTCACATTGATCCATAGCAACTTTTTCCAGGGTTGTTGGGAGCAGCTTGGATATTGAGTTTAGTTTAGTTAGTTTAGATATGAGAGGTTCTTTTGGTTGACTTTTCAAAGAGCACGGTCTTTACCTGTGCTCGTCTTTCGGTGCAGCTCTGTGTAGGCAGCTGTTGTTTTATCGTTTCATCCATTTTGCTGGTGGGTGCAGGAATCCCGTCCAACACTAGCCACACAGCATGCCACACGCACTGAGTGTTAGCCAGAGGGCTAGGTGACAGGTTGTGATAAGCGTTTTCACTTTAGCATACTCCTATACTGGATTCTCATGTCTAAAATCATGGGAACATGTTGGGACTGTAGTTGCACACTGTTCCAGCTGTGGTATGTAATGAGAGGTACTGGACTAGCTGAAGCTCGGTCTGTCTAAACTAGCTAGGCCATCGAGGTATCCCTCAAACTTTCTACAAACCCACACACCTGCTAAAGGCTTTTTTCCCCTCTCACTAAGCATGCAAGATGTTAACCACTGGACTTTTGGAGGCCCAACAGTGTTTTACATTAGTAAAAATCAAAAATATGGATAGTGATCAGAAGAACTCCCTCAGGAAAAACTCAAGAAGAAATGGTCTTTTTCAGAAAAGAAAAGCTGCAGGAGGCTCACCAGTTGCAGCTTTTCAAGGCTAACCAGCGCCTCCTGCTGGAGTGGAGTCTCAAACAAAGCAGTGAGATGGCAGAAAAGGGACTTCCCAAGACCAGAACAGAGGCTGACCGGCTCATTGTGGAGCATCAGGACTGGAGGGTGAGCACTGTGGCTTACTTAAACTTTACTACCTTAATGAAGTAAATGCCAATTTTAAACTTTGCTGTTTTTAGACGGAGATTGACGCTCGTGCTGAACGCATCGACTCTGTCAGGGACTTTGGTCTGGGTCTCATCCGGTCTGGTCACAGCTCTAAGTCAGAGATCCAAAAGGCTTTGAACCAGCTAGAGGAAGCTAAAGCTGGACTGGACCGAGCCTGGTTGAACCGTAACATAACCTTGGAGCAGGCCCGTACACTACAGGTGATACAGCAGCGGCCCCCAAAATAATTTAATATGACTTTTTGATGTGAATAATGAATTAATATAGTCTCATTCATATTTATAAGTATATTTGCAAAATTAATTTGCTGAATAAATCTCAGATTTAATTAAAATAAATATATTTCATGTATTGTAAGTTAACCTGGTCCTCTTAGCATTACACTGAATAATCCTTAATATAATTGACGAGATCAGACAAGATCGGGCGTTCTCAGGGTGGTATGGCTGTTCTGTGACTGCAGCTCAGGCGGTAGGGCAGGTCATCTACTGATCCTCCTTCAGTCTGCATGCCAAGTATCCTTGGGCAAGATACTAACCCCAGATTGCTCTCCCCGATGCTACATTTGCTATGAATGGTAGTTAGGAAGCACTAAGAACCTTAGCAGACAGTGCTTGTGTGATTGGATGAATGTGGCATGTTGTGTAGAGTGCTTTGAGTACTCTGGGAGAGTAGAAAAGTGCTATATAAGAATCAGTCCATTTACCATAATTGACACATATGATTGAGCTACTTTACATAACTGAAAAGTTTCAGCTACCTTAGCAAGGTGGATTTTGTGCCTTCTTGTAGTTAGACATAAGACAACTATGAGACACAGCTTTAGCAGTCAGATTAGCTTATGCTGAGCTCTTCTCTGTATCCTTCAGATCTTCCTGACCTCTGTAGAACAATGTGAGAGCTGGCTCAACAACAGTGAAGCCTTCCTGTCTAATCAGGACCTCGGGGTACGGATGATTTGCTTCAGAATCATACATATATAGGAAAGTACTCTTATGCTGTGAAAGCAACCTATTCTTTTTGCAGAGCTCAGTGACAGAGGTAGAAACACTGCAGAGGAAGCAGATTCAGTTTGAGGAAGCCCTGGAGGCTCAGGGAGACCAGCTGGACCAGGTAGAGAAGCTGGCCCAGGAGATGATCCAACAAAAGCACTATGATGCCAACAACATCAGAGCAAAGAGCAAAGCACTGACCACCAGGTAGTCATCAGACATCTCAGCCACACACTTTCCAATTAAAGCAAGTACTGTAGCTGGAAATAATGTTTTGACTCCTGCTTGCTCACCTGCTGCGTTTGCGCAGGCGGAGTCAGTTGCAGCGGCAGAGCAGATCTCGTTACAAAGCTCTGGATCAATCCCTCCAGCTGCAGCAGTTCTTGTCCAGCAGCTACCAGGTAACTTTCTGAACTCTGCTGAAGCCTAATTTGTATTGTTCTTCAGGGGTCTATAGCAAATTTGTGTTTTCCAGGTATGTGTGTGGCTGAATGAGCGTAACGCCATAGCACTGGATGAAAACTGGAGGGAACCAAACAACCTTCAGGCAAAGCTGTTAAAACATCAGAGCTTTGAAGCAGAGATCCTCGGCAACCGCTACAGGGTGGAAACCCTCACTAAGGTGGATTTTCTTAAGTGTCTGTGTATTTCCCTGATTACAGCTCTAGCTGCAAGATGTCTTGGGCTGGACAGTTAACGGTTTATTCCTGAGAAGTGTCAAAAAGATTATCCCATCAGAATTTTTGTCCTATTTAGACCTTCTCTTAGATTTTGCTAACATTTCAGACTTTATTGTTTGTTTACACCATTGGGAATATAAAATGTTGCCTATTGGGTGCTTTCCAGGAAGGAGAGAAGCTGCTGTCTGAGTCTCTGTCTGCTGAAGGAAAGGTTCGACCTCGACTCAGAGAGCTGACTGACAGCTGGGATACTCTGATCCACAACGGCAAGGAGAAGAAAACTAGACTGCAGGAGGCCTACCAGGTACTTGCCCAGTCATGTTTAATGTTGCCTTTAAAACTATAACTTCAATTTCAACTTAAACCTACTCAACTTTAATCCTTAACTAAATCTTCATAGAAAACATTAAAGATTTCTTTCATGCTCATTGCCCTGGAATTGTAGGGAGGCACATAAAGTTCTCTGAATGCCTTTTGTGTGTTTAGGCATTGCAGTTCCAGCGTTCATTGGATGACATGGAGCAGTTCGTGGCGTCAGTGGAGAGGGAGCTGGCCAATGAGGACTGTGGCAGTGACCTACCCTCTGTGAACAGACTGCTGAAGGAACTGCAGGGGGTGGAAGAGGAGATGGATGGACACCAAGACCGAATCCAGGTGCAAGCGCGAGGGTGGACATAATGTTTAGCTGTTTTAAATCCTCATAATTTTGAGTTTTTAGTTTGATTTTTTTTCATTACTAATTATATCTAAGATACATACTAGATTACTTCTATAATGATATTATAGCCGTCATGGTCCTGGGTCTTTGTCCCAGGGTTTATGCTATGGATTGTGTGAATCGGGTTAAAATGATATTCTAAGTTAGGCTAGATTCTCTGATTGTTTCATGTTCGGTTTTCTTGTAATTCTGAGTTCTCATTCGATCATTTAGTTTCTGTTTAGTTTCTAGCTCTTAGTAAGTAAGCAAGTAAAATTTTATTTATATACCACCTTTCAAGACAAAGATCACAAAGTGCTTCACAAAGAAATACCAAGGCATTTAAAAGAAAAAACAGACGAAAAGGTTCTTAGTGATCATAGTTTTCCCTGCCTCTGAGTCTAATCTTCTCCTGTCAGTCAGTCTTGTCTCTGTGTTTATTCCTGTCTCCCCAATTGCTGCGTCTTCAGTTTCTGTCTGTGGGTTTCCCGTGTCCTGTGTCTAGTATATTCATTTTTGCTTCCTCCCTGTCCCATTATGCCAGTTAGCTTCCAGCTATGTTTCCCATCCCTTGTGTATTTAGTCCCCTGTTGTCCTCTGCCTGTTGTTGCGTCATTCCACATTGCTGCGTCTACGCAGCAATGTGGTCCTCGTTTCTCCTAGTGGTTCTAGTCAGCTCCGATTCCTAGTTTCTCTGTTCCTAGTTTTCTAGCTTCATAGTTCTTTGTTTCCAGTTTTAAGTTATGTTTACATATATCCCGTGTCTCAGTGTTTACAGCAAAATAAAGCTGCCTCTTTTAGTTCATCACCTTTGTGGCAGCTCCTGCCTGCCACACAGCACACTCATGACAATTGCCCACCCTACTTCACAACAAACATTAATGTGAAATTTATTTTAAAAACCCCACCATATTGTTAACATCAGCTAAATGTTAGTGGAGACACATTATTCATGTTAATGACTATATGTTTAACTCAGTTTTAAGTCTAAAGGGAAAAATAACCTTACTTATACTTCTTTGGTTTCCAAACTGGCATGCCACACTAGAGTTGCCTGCCACCATCATGGAAAAAGAACATTGTAGATTCACTAAAGTGTGACAAATGTCGGCTTGCATATATGCATATATGAAGTATATGTAAATGTATATATTTTATATATCAGGGTCTGGTGGACACAGCAAAGAGCTTCCACTCTCAGGGTAACTTCCTGGCTGAGGAGATTCAGACCAGAGTGGCACACACCATCAACAGGTTTGTAAACAGTAGATCATTTGCACTGAAGAAATCTGGTTGTATACATAATGTAGCCGACTTCTTCATGCCTCTTTATAACCTTGGAAGAGGTTGATGCTCTTCCAAGGTTATAACAACTGTTATAAAAATTAAAATATCACTAAATGAGAAAAAAATGTTTGAAATGTATTTCACCGGTGTTGGTCTTTACTCTGACAGGTACAACAGTCTGGCGCAGCCCCTGCAGAGACGTAAGGAGAACTTGGAGGCCTGGCAAGTCCTGTTCCAGTTCTACAGAAATGTGGAGGAGGAAACGGCCTGGCTGAATGACAGACTGCCCTCCATCACTGCCAAAGACCTGGGCAGCTCCCTCAGCAGTAGCCAGCAGCTGCTCCACAAGCACCAGGTGACCACTTGCAGATTTTACTGACAGTGAGGAAGGAAGAAAACATATCTAAATTAATTAATATTCACATTATTACAGACATCATCATTTTAATAAGACATTTATAACCTCCTGGACTTTATTTGTAGCTCTAAATTGCAATTGTTTTTATAGTTAAGGACATCTTTGATTAATTGTTTAGTGGTCTGGTCATAGGTTATTAAATAGCATCTATGGTTCAAATTGTTCCAGGTTTTGGGTTACTTTTGTTGTGTTTATTGAAAAAAATAATTTGCAAATCATTTTTTAAAGACCTTGATGCAGGAGATCTCTGGACGCATGCCATTGGTCCAAGCAGTTCAGGAGGCGGGGCGTAGTCTGGTAAGGATCTCTTTGATTTCGGCATTGTTATAGCTGGAATGTTTAAGAAATGATCCGGGAACCTTATGTGTTCTTCTCTCAGGTCAGGGGCCGACACTTTGCATCTCACGATATCCGGGAGCGTCTGGAGGACTTAAAGAGTCTGCATGAGAAGCTGACGGTAGAGGGTGAGAAGAAAGTGAAACTACTGCAGGAGGCAGTCAGCATACATGCCTTCCTCACAGAGGTAACAGACACATGACATAAAACTGAGATTTAATGTATAAAGGTCCCCCTTTTTAGATATATTATAAAAATATCTGAAAAATAAGTTTTGTTTCAAGTATCATAAACCGCAGACTGTAATCACTCACATCCTCAGACCATGCCGCAATGTTACCAACTGTGACTCCATCAACATGCTATGCTGCTCTTGTTCAAAAAATAAAAGTGGCGCCTTCGCCTCAAGGCGCTTTATATTGCAAGGTAGACCCTATAATTTTACATACAAACAAAAACCCAACAATCATATGACCCCCTATGAGCAAACATAACTCCCTTTTAACAGGAAGAAACCTCCGGCAGAACTAGGCTCAGGGAGGGGTCATCAGCCGTGACCGGTTAAATCCTGAATTGATATTTAAATAGAAATGTATTTTGCCAGAAATACCTTTAATAATATATTTCTGACTGTCTGAGTCAAAATTGAATTGAATCAGAACCTCGTGGATGAAAATCAAATCCATTTTAGAAATCTGTGACAATACCCAGTCCTATGTAAAACCGCTCATTACTAGCAACACTGTAGCTGACTGTATATAAAAGATTTAAGTCATACAATTGTACAAATTACCCTCTGAGCAGGTCACTAGTCTATCACAGGAAGAGACAGAACACCATGTACTCTCACGGTCAATTTAGAATCAACAACTAATCTAACAAGCCTTTTTTGAACAGTTGGACTGGTTTAAGACATTATTTTATGTTATTTATATAATCACAACAAAAAAAACTGTAAAAGAAAAAAAAACTTTACCTGTTATGTGCCTATTTTTGTGTGTTTGAAGGTTTCAGAGCTCCAACTGTGGTTAGAGGAGCAGCAGGTGGGTTTAGAGTCTCGAGACTGCGGGAGGAGTGAGGAGGTGACGGAAGCTATGCTGAGGAAATTGGACTCTGTGGCTGTAGAACTGGACAACCAGAGGAGGACAGTGGAGAAGCTGCAGGAGAACGGTGCATCGTTGCAACACCTTAGACACCCCAAGAGGTAAAGCGGTGTGTAGTACGATGCAGTATCATCATTCTGCTTGGGTTTTTTTTTTTACATTTTGAAACTAAAAAGAAAAGAATGTTTCTGTTTTTCAGCCACCTGGTCAGTGAGTCTCTCCCAGCTGTCGTTGAATGTTTTGAGATGCTCCTCAGACTTTCTGCATCTCGTCGTGCCGCTCTGGAAGATCAGCTCCGTCTCTATGTGTATGAGAGAGAGGCTAAAGAACTCCAAACATGGCTGACCTCCAAGAGAACGATGGTAGAGTCCACCGACTGTGGACAAGATCTGGAGAATGTGGAAGTGAGTCACGTAGAAAAATAATCATGGGTTTCTTGTGCTTCATAGTTTTTAAAAAGTAGAATGGTTGAGCCATCAGCTATCAATTGCTGCTCCTGTGAAACTAGCTCCCAGTTTGGGTTGTAAGATTAGATTTCCAACTTTCTTTTTGATGATGCTTATAGTCAGGGCTGGATCACTTGATCCTAAACCAGCCCTTAGTTATCCTGTTATAAGCTCAGTCTGCCGGGTGACTTCCCATCATACACTGAGAATTTGTTCTGTACTCATTTATTTTCACTCCTCATGTGTTTATACACCACTACTGCATGGCATTAGCTTTTCTCTTTCCCTTCACCTACTAACCAGTCATGGCAGCTGGTTGGCCTTTTTCTGCTGGAAGTCTCTTCCTGTGAAAAAGGAGTTTGTCATTCCTACTCTTGCCAAGTGATGCTCTTAGGGGATCAACTTAAAATGACTGTTGTTGGTGACTGTCGTTGTGAACTGGTGTTAAATAAATAACTAGCCTGTGCTAGTGTGCCATAGATATAGTCAGGCTTGCCTCAATTCACAGCTTGGGTTTAGGAACCAGTGTCCAGGAATAAGCCTGGACTCTAGTTTCCCTTAGTGAGAGGTAGTGGGCAGGGGTGGGTATACTTTTATCACTCTGGCTTGTTGCCTGTATGTTGGTTCACCAGTGCACAAGAGCATTGCTTTCCTGCACCTTCAGGTCGGGGAAACGGTCCAGAGACAGGAGCAGAGCTGTTAGTTGCTCACCATCTAGTGACCACTGAGGACACTGGAATGGACAGACCTGCCCCCCCAGACGTGTAGTGAGGGTGCATAAGCCGTGTCTGACAGTGGACGTATTCAGCTTTATTAGCTTGTGGGACTGTGGCTGATAGATATTGACAGGCCAAGCGGATTATGGCTCTGGCAGGAACTGAACCAAAAACCTGTGTTTGGAAAGAGTTTTGTGAGCCCACCGAACAAGACTTGATCTGCCTTAGTTGACCTCTCTTACCCAGGCAATTCCAGCAAAACATCAGGTGATTCTGGATGAACATGCAGCCCTCTCCTGGACTGCGCCCAGCTGAAGCTAAGCTCCAGTAATGCTCAGGTTGTCAGGAAATAAACAGCTCATCTGATTTCTCTGACTACAGCTGTTCTTTCCAAATATGTCCCCAAGGTCCCCGAGGGGCACAAGGTGTTAAAGCCCTGATACGCTGCTGAGTAAAATGGAGGTGGCTGAAATGCCAAGAGTTGGATTGTGGGGCATCTGTATGATGTCTCCAATTTTTATTTGTGTAGAAATTCATAAAGTCATTGCTAGTTAACGTTAAATGAGTACTCGGTTCAACAGAAGTCTCTGTCACTCCGGCTACAGTCCAGAAAGCTGGGGTTGTTCCTGTTTTCTTCAATCAGTGATATATATTAGTTTTATGGAGGGCCCTCTTTTTTTTGGGGGGGGGAGGAGCCACTAATGGGAAAACCATTATTGGATTTTTTTGTATTTGAAATTTTGTTTTCTTTTTTCGTGATTTCTTTTTTTATGTGTTTTGGGCTTTAAGAAGTATAGAGAGTAGACAGGTAAGCAGGGAGTGATTTGGGAGAGGGATAATGTGACAGAGAAAGGTTTGTGGTAGATTCAAACCCAGATGAGCTATAACAGCACCTATTGAACTAGTTTTTCTAACTGTAGAATCAGTGACGGGACTTTAAAAAATCTGTCCATCTTCTTATCTTGGGCGACCGTGGTTTGCCTGCACCAGTGTGTGAATGTGAGAATGAATGAATAGTGGAATTGTAAAGCGCCTTGGGTGCTTAGAAAAGCGCTATATAAATGCAATCCATTATTATTATTATTATCCAATTCAGGGTAGCAGGAAGTTTGTTCAAACTTATGAAAACGGAGGCTCCAAGTTATATTGATTGCATTTGTTTGGGTTTAGTTTCATATTTATTTATTGTAGCATATCAGTTTTTGGCTTGAAAAAATCTTAAAAAGGAAGAGACTTTACTGGCACACAAATAGAGAAAATGGTCAGTTTGTAGTAAATATTAAACCAATGTTCTACCAGGTTTTGGGCAGCACGGTGGTTAGCACTGTTGCCGCACAGCAAGAAGGTCCTGAGTTCAATTCCACCATCAGGCCGGGGTCTTTCTGTGTGGAGTTTGCATGTTCTCCCCGTGTCTGCGTGGGTTCCCTCCGGGTACTCCGGCTTCCTCCCACCGTCCAAAGACATCCAGCTTGTGGGGATAGGTTAATTGGATAATCCAAATTGCCACTAGGTGTGAATGTGAGTATGAATGGTTGTCTGTCCTTGTGTGTTGGCCCTGCGACAGACTGGCGACCTGTCCATGGTGTACCCTGCCTCTTGCCCTATGACAGCTGGGATTGGCTCCAGCACCCCCCGCGACCCTGAAAAGGATAAGCGGTAGCGAATGGATGGATGGATGGATGTTCTACCAGGGTGTATATCTTCTGAAACTCTTAGGTCTCAAACTGCTAATATCTCCCTCTTTACTCATTTCTTAGCTTTTTGTCCCTTCTCTCCATCTATAGGTCCTTCAGAAGAAGCTGGAGGTTCTGGTTTCAGAAGTTTCCGGTTTGGGTCGCAGCCGACTGACCTCAGTACAGCAGCTTGGCCGAGGGCTGCAACAAGACGATCAGGCTCGCAGGAGGGATGATGCACTCAGCAGGCTGTGGGATGAGCTCAACAGTAGCATAAGGACCAGAGAACAGGTATAGATCTGATAGATCAAGCTCCCTTTGGATGAGTTGATCTGAATTAGAGGTTGTGAGAATGATGGTCTGTCCTGTGTCCTTCAGAATCTGCAGGCAGCAAGGGAGATTCATCAGTTTAACCACGATGTGGAAGAACTGAAGGGCTGGATGGCTGAGAAGGAAGCAGTACTGGACTCAGAGGACCTGGGCCACGACCTGCATTCCATCCAGACTCTGATGAGTCAACATGAAGCATTGGAGGTAGGAAATGTCCACCAAACACTGCATCAAAGCTAAGTGGTGGATGCATGACAGCTGAATGAATGTTCCTGCCTCGTTGTCTGTCTTTTCCATCAGAGGGACCTGGTTCGAATCTCTGAGGAAGTAACCAGGAGTAGAGAAGTAGGTCGCACACTGAGCAAATCCCAGCCTCAGGCCAGGTCCTCTGTGACTCAGCGGCTGGATGACCTAGAGGCCTGCTGGACCAGTATCCAGGACAAGGCCTCCCTACGACGGGCCAGACTGGGCCAGGCAGAAGATGTGCAGAAATACCTTTCCCAGTGGACTGAACTCATGTAGGCTCTGTCAATGGAAAAAAAATTATTCACACACTACCCAAAATTCAAAAACACTACAAATAGTATTAAGTTTAGCTTTATTTTTCTATACAAACCCCCAAAGTATTTGTGTTTCAGCCTGGTCTCAAACCAGGGACCTTTCATGTGTTAGCCAAATGTGTAAATCACTACACTGTGGAGTCCAGTTGGTAAATCTCATTGACATTGGATTAAACTGCTTTAGAATTTTTATCTGCAAGCGGCTTTACACCCCAGGTCTTCCTTTCATGTGATGTTTGACGACATCAGTTTCATATCAGTTGTCAGTTGTTGTCACCCACCGCTCTGTTCTGGGGTCATGTGCCCAACTCCACTTTCCATGTATGTGCACAGAAGAGTGTGCAGGTGCCAGAAAGCTACTCTGCCAGATATAAGCACAAATGAAAATAACAACCTCTTTGTTCCTACCAGCAGATTACCAGCTTTCTCTTTCAAAGAAGCAGTATTTTAAAGACTGCACATTGTCTTGTGTTCTAGGGCGTGGCTGAAGGAGATGCTGTCTCTGGTGAGAGGGGAGCCTCAGAGTGGTGAGGGAAGCGACCTGGAACAGCTCATTAAAAAGCATGATGAGTATCGCGTCCAGATTGACAGACAACTAATCAAATCACAGGCCGTCAAACAGAAAGGAAGTCGTCTGATTGAGGACGGAAACTTCATGTCTGAGAAGGTAGTTTGGCACATCAAACATCAACAATAGAAATGACTCCGAATGGCTGATATCCCTCTGTATATTCCTCCTCTCAGGTGGAGCAGCGTATCTGTGAGCTAGAGGAGCTGGAGATGCGGGTGGAGAAGGTTTGGGAGGAAACCAGGCTGCTGTATCAGGAGGATCTGGAGATTGTCCTTCTGCAGAGAGAGCTGGAGCAGGCTGAGCGCTGGCTGAGCTCCTATGAAAGCACTCTGATGGCTGAGGAATACGGGGTATGCGAATGCTGAGAATTGGACAGAAAAGTGAAATGGACAGATGTCTCTATGGGTCAAGCACACTTTTCACTTTTCAACTCTTTTGTAGCGATTCATGGAAATTGTTGCCCTGTATCAGGGTATATTTTTGCCTGTAGTGTGTTAGTAATGCAGATAAATGCAGAGGTAGGAGGAAAAAAGATATCTAACATAAAATGATTTGCTCCTTGTTGTCCATCGTTCAATATGGATGCGTTTTTATTTTACCCCTGAAGGAAGGCCATGTTATACCTGTTATAATAATAGACTCAATACACCTGTTTGAAATAAACTGAAATCATTTTTGAAGGAAGATTTCAGAGGATGGAGTCCCCAAGACGTCACTCAGAACTCGTGGCATTAAAACGTCTCTTAACCAGAACATCTTCTGTGGTTCCTCCAGGATTCTGTGTCTGACGTTATGGAGCTCCTTAAGAGGCAGGAGGACTTGGAGGCCATGATCCAGGCCCAGAGTGACCGTTTCATTGCACTTCAGAAAAAGAAAACACAGGTAACATTAACAACAGGAAAGAATAGAGTTTCATAGACTAAATCAAAGGCTTTTTCCCCAAACACTGGTTTTCTCTTTCTTTATTAGGTACTGAGATCTTAAAAATGTCTTAAAACCATTGATTTAGATTTTTGTAGTGCATGAACCCTGTTAAAAACACTTTCTTTTTTATTGCAGAGGGAAAACAGACTGGGTCTTCATGGAAATGAGGAGAAGGACCTCCAGTACAGACAGCCTCCAGCTAGAGTTTCCTCCCTGAGAAGTAAACCATCAGAACTAAAGACCCCACGGATCTCCTCTAGAGACGTTCATGGGGCCAGCAGTGGCAGGCAGACAGACAGAACAATCAGACCATCCGTGCTGGAGAAGAAAGCAGAAGCTGTCTCTAGTTCTCCTAGCCCTCTTCTCAGCCCACCACTAGGACCTGGATCAGATTCAAAGATTATTAAAAAAGCAGAATCGGCTGACAGCTCTGATGAGTCCGATGAGTCCAGTCCCAGCCCGACAGTTAACGCCGGGAGAAGGCAAATCAAAAATTCACACCTAAATTCTAACACTCCCCTTGGAGAATCAGCGGATTCCTCTTCACAACCGCCTCCTCAGTCCCATTCACTAAAAGAGACTCGGCCTAGGTCCAAACCACCTGTGGCTCCAAAGCCCAGAATTTCCTTTTCAGAGCAGGCGTTTGGCTGCCGCTCTGATTCTCCGAACCTTCCAGAGAAACCCACCACTCCACCAAACTCACCTTCAGCAATCAGACAACTTGTTGCCCCCACTGAACCGCCACCACCTCCACCTGTGAAAGAAAGACGTATTCGCCCTAAATCACCAACATCTAGGCAGCCCGATGTGCCTGGCTCTCCTGCTCCACCTGCTGCTGATCACATTACACCACCCAACGCCCCGACGGCTGCACCAATCTCAAAGGAGGATAAGACGTGAGCATGCCCCGTTTCCTGCTGCTTTGACATCGACTGGCTGATTCCTCAATTTAAAAAAAAAAAGTTACTGCAGTGGTTTCAGCTCATAGCAAGAAAATATATATTAATCATCCATGGGATCAGTATGCTGCGCTAAAGAAATTGCACACACATAATTATACAAAAAACATTAAAAAGTAAGTTAACTCATGGTTGACCTTATTCCCCCCTCTCCTAGACCTCAACAAAAGTCTTTAGATCTAGCAGAGGGGCAACCCGAACCTGAGGTATAAACTGTCTTATTCATTAAATTAATAAGCATCATCAACCACATGTTCTCACACCTGTCATACTTACTGCCAGGTCACACCTGGGGAGCCAATCAGAATGGAGGGCGTGTTGGAGATTAAGCTGAAACAAGGAGGAAACAAGGTGAGAGATGTTACACATCTGTAACTGATGATATGATCTTTATAAAGATATCTAAAAACAAAATTTCATATTGGGCATGAACTCAACGTGCTTCTTTGTTTGATACGTTTTTAATTTTATTTACACATCTCTATCAAACTGGATGGACAACCTGATGGAAAAGGAGCTATTCGGCTTCCCAGTTGGATTTTCCAATTTTTATGTCTTGGTGGTTGCTAACACAGTATGAAATCATGCTCTTTATAAGGTATCCAGTTGTGATTTTGTTGGTGTACTGAGTAGCTGCTTAACGGAGGAAGATGCTGTACTCAGGATTGTTTCTAAAGGCTAAAGAAAATAATGTAACATTATAGTGTTGCCCACTTAAAGTGAGAGGAGATAAGCAGAGTGAATTGCTCTGTTGTTTTCCTCGTACATCCACACCCTGAAGACTGCAGAAGCTGATACACATTGGTGTATTTTTAATGCCATTAGCCAGTAAAATGAAGGTCTTTTATTACTTTTTGAAACCTACTTTGAGTACCTGGATGATTTATGCCAGTTTTCTTTTTGCCACTCTACCCTTCCATTAGCACCGGTGGTTTGAGAGACACCAGTGGTGCTCCTTTTATTTCCTTTTATTCCCGAGAACCTTTTTGGGTTATGGCAGCCTGTTTGTTGTGCCCACTGTTGAAGCATTGGCTGAGGCTCCTCTTTTGTTGCAGGGTCTGGAGCACTGGGAGGAGGTCTTTGCTGTTCTGCAGGGAGAGACTCTCAGCCTGTTTAAAGACACAGCAGCTGCTGCACAGGTAGAGAACATTAAAAAGCCACTGCATCACTGACAGCACTGTCTACATGACATGACAGCAGTTTGGGTAAAAACAATTAAGTCCTGTCCTGAGTGGGTTTAGCACCATAGCAGATGGACATGTTTGATGGCATCATGTGTCCTTGACACAGCGATCCCATTTACCTAGGCTCCCCTGAGGCTGGGTTTGTATCTTCTCCCAAAATCAAACTGAGGATCTTTCACATGTAAGATGAATGTGTGAGTGTATCCTGAGAAATGACGGGAAAAAGAAACTCAACAAAAAACAGCATTTATTTGTTTAAAGAAAACATTAAAAATAATAAAAAAATAATAAATTCACACATTTCTTTTTCTAACGTATTCAACAATGAAGCAAATAAGGGCTTCCATTAATAGAGATTAATAGAGATGGCAGTCATGATTCTCTTTTTTTCTAATTCAGTCCTCATTTAGAATTTGAAAATCTCTTCATGCTCTGAATAGACGCCACCATAATCAATGCAGAAGCTAACTTTAAAGGTTTTCAAAATATTTTGATAACTTGAACAAGGGTTTTTGACTTTTATCCAAATCTGGAGATTTTTATTTTTTCTTTCAAAGTGTTTTTAGCATGATCATCTTTATTGGAAACATTTTCATATATTAAATTCAACTTCCTTAACTTCAAGTTGCTTTCAAACAATTATGTTTATGCAATGAAATGAAATGTCTGTTGGAGTCAAACTCAAAATATTCCAAAATTCAAAGGAACTTGCTGCCAAGGCTGCTGTTTTTGTGTTCTTCAGACACAGAATAATTACTCGCAGTTGAGCGTAGGTCGTGTCTAATGCATACTCAGTGTGTTACGAAAAGGAAAATATTGCAGCTTATTTTTCTACAGGAAGGATTATAACCACAGTGTTCTCCATCTGCCTCTGCACGTTCACTAATAATCTCAGTGAGGTTACACTGTTTAACTCTGTTGTGCTTTCACAGAGGACATCTAGGTGGCCTCCTATCAACGTAGTTGGAGCAGTTTGCAGGGAGAATCGCTACTACAGAAGCAAGGAGAACACTTTCAGACTAATGTAAGAGCTGCACGCTTCATGGACAGTGTAAACACAAGCACAACACAACATTGGAGCATTGGAAAGTTGACTTTAATGTTGTTGCTAAAGTTAGAAATCACAGCTTCTCTATGCTGTATGACTGTCTGATGTATAGGACATTCTGAAACTTCATATTTACACTTAAAATTGGCTACTATATTCTTTGGACTAAAGGCGCACTTAAAATCCTTTAATTTTCTCAAAAATCGACAGTGCAGCTTATAATCTGGTGCGCCATATGTATGAAGTTGATGGTTGATTGTTAAAGCATTGCGGCTACCGTAATCAGGAGCCTCGAGGATCCCTTCCAACATAAATGAATACAGAAAACTAAACAGCAGT
Source organism: Pundamilia nyererei (assembly GCF_000239375.1). NCBI lineage: Eukaryota > Metazoa > Chordata > Actinopteri > Cichliformes > Cichlidae > Pundamilia > Pundamilia nyererei. The sequence continues at coordinate 349,441 of NW_005187430.1, forward strand.
GACTTTTGTAGTGTTACTGAAGTTGGACTAGCTGGTATATAATGATGTGCTACATGATCGGTAGTGACACAGCTATGTTAGCATAACATAAACACAGTGAAGCTGGAGGATGAACGCTAACTTTTTTCCACTCGATAAAAGTTAAGGTGAGGGTTCCTGATGGTTAGAGACAAATGCAGTTGCATGGCAGGATGCTGTAAACGGAAACCTCAAACTTCAGTCAGGAGAACTGAGATAATCCATCCACACTATGAGGTTAGTCATTAATATACTGCAACAACATGGGAAAAGAGCAGCTGTGAGAGAATTTAACGTTAATGAATCAATGGTACGGAAGTGGAGGAAGCAAGAAGAGTGAGATGAGTAAAGTTTGACTATTCAGACTGCTTTGTTTCACTTATTGCACCTTATGTATAAAAACAGACCAGATCATTGACAGTGCGCCTTATGGTCTGAAAAATACGGTATTTGTTTCTTAGCACTGTGAAACTATATTATAACTTTGAAAATTTGTGGCTCACCACTGATCTTTCAAATAAATTCTGCCCGTGTCATACTTTGGTCTCAATTATGCATTTCTTTACATCATTATATGCTGTGTTTTCTTATGCAAAACATTCTTAGGAAGACTTATTTTTCTGTACTTGTGTTGTGCTTTCTCTCTCTCAGACTGGAGGATAGCAGTCAGTATGTATTTACAGCATCAAGCAAGGAGCTCCAGCTCATCTGGATGAAAAAGCTCCAGAACTGTCCAGAATCTGCCAGCAGTGACTCTGACGACTCTGGGTGAGCGCTCACTCATGGTTGATCAATTTTAATAGACCTAAGACAAAGCTCTCTCTCTTTTGGATCATAAGTGATTACTCAGTTCAACTGGAGAATGTGAAATGTTTGAGCTTAAGCAAAAAAAAAAAAAAAAAAAAAAAGTTGTGTATCTCAAGGTTGCAAATGAGAACTGAAAGAATTAAAAGGAAAGACATTTACAAAAAGTAGCTGAGTGGAAATTCTAAACTACCGATTTGTAAGTTTGGAAATTGTAGTTATGATAATGCACCTTTAAAAACTGAATAAGTGCAATACAAATTACAGTATAACAAGTGGGATTAAACACAAGTGTTAATGTCAAGCATGTAACCTCATCATCTACTGAAACAAGACTAGTGATATAACCTAAAATCACTATCACTCAATATCAATAAAAGCTGGTGATAACAACATATTTTTGGTGTTATTACACAAACCTTTATACGAATTGTTCAGTGTATTCCTACTCAGATGGTCCTAGGACAAGCTAGGGTGCTTCATCTCCTCTTGGATCTGTTGTCATACTTTGGAAAGTCCAATCACTTTAATAACAATAACAGGTTGTTTAAAATCAGAGTAACATAAAAGGCCTGTCTGTTTCTATTTTTGTTTTGATAACACTTTAAAATTAAGCTTGTTGATAAGAGAGCAAAACAAAAACAAAAAAACAGAGAACAAGCGTGAGCCGTGAAGAAAACATGACACAAACGAGGCTTTCAGGATCAGTCTTGTGATGTATGCCACTAAGTGGCTGGGGAACTCTATGTGGTTGCACATCGATGAGAGGGGTTGGCCCCCAGTGCAAGATGTACATCATGTATTTGGAGCTGCTACCTGCTTTTATACCTCTCGAGCCCTTTTGTCCTGTTCTGGTCCAGCATGTCCTGGTCAGCACTGGTGTTACAACAGTGGTTTCTTGCATAAACATGCAGGTCAGGAGGCAGCTCCCATCCCCTGTTAAAGCTGCCTCGCTCTCTGTTATGGTGCAGTGTTCATTCTCTCTTGCCTCTTGAGAGGGCAGCTCAGTTAAAGGTTTGCTTTCAACTATGGTGGCAATGATCAAAACTGTGAGGGTTTAATCTACAAGAGGTGTGTGTGTGCCTATGAATGGCAAGTGTAGGTGTGTTTTCTCTTTCCAGTGCTCTTTTACAAATGGAATGCAGCAGCCCTGTGAAGTCTCTGTGTCCTGTGATGTGCCACATAGTTTCATTAAACAGATTCAGGATGTTTGTCTGCTTTGCTGACAGCCATGTATAAAGCTTTACATAAACAGAAGACCTGCCATTGGATTTTGGAGGCCATTTCCCTAGCATAAAGTACCAAAGGTCTCTCCTTGCCTCAGTGTGTAAGACCACATACCACCAGGGAATGGCAGCCTTATGGGTTCCATTTAAAAGGGTTTATATGTGACAAACCCAGAGGGTTCATATGAGAGGTTGACCCAAAAGCAGACTCAAGAGCTGACTTTTTGATCAGGCACCAAAACAAGGACTATCAGTACACACGTGCACACATACACACAAACACACACACACACACGCCTGTGGAGAGATCTCTGGCAAGCAGTTGTGAAACAGAGGAAAGACTGAAATGGTAGAGGAAGGTTTTTGTTGTATGAGAGCTGCAGGGCTGTTGAGGCTCTGCAGAAAAGGGTGGAACGTCAAGCTAATTAAGCAGTGAGCTAAGACCTTCTTCAATAGAGTGTATGAAGGTAGCTGTGGTTTGGGGGGTGCAGGACTGATCTGATTCTGGTGAGGACCAGTCTGCTTGAGGAGAGGAGGGCTGTAGAGGCTGTGCAAAGGGCCCAGGTTTGAGGTCGTTAAGTAGTGCCATCATATTTTTTTCAGTTTCGCTGAAGAAGGGAGGCGTTGGTTGGCATTCAGTGGGCGCAACAGAGGAGTCCAGCAATTTAGATGGAGAGGAATTCTCCAGAGAAGCAGGGCTGTTCGGACTATATTTAGGAGTATTAGAACAGTAGAGTGTATCAGGCTGTGGAGTGACAGGGAGGATTGACCACATGTCATCCTGAATGTCAGCGAAACCAATAGGCTCTTTTTGGTATTTAAAGAATGTGTCAGGGGAGGCACATAATGTGGATAGAGAAGTATATACAGGAGAAGCAGGGTTGGTCTGATTTAGGTGATGACCAGTGAGTGGAGAGGAGGGCTGCTGAGACTGCTCAGAAGTGAGGAGGGGGTCAAGCTGTTCCACCACTGACAGCAGTGCTTCATCAGTGTCACTGACAAAAGTGGCCTGGAGCTGGACGGGTGCAGCA
>NW_005187430.1:353791-355383 GCF_000239375.1 Pundamilia nyererei
AATTCGCACAAACATCTGCAGATGAAAGACAGACAGATTCCTGCAGATCACTGACACAAAGCACCACAGAAACTTACTTTGGAGTGGAGGTGATGGATGGGGGAGCAGGAGGGACAAAATCCCAGGCTGGAACACCGTGCCTACACAGATGTAGAGACGGATATGAGATAACAGAGTTTATGAAGATACAGATGTTCAGCAGCTGTGTGCACTGGTGTGTTTGTGTGTTTTACGTACAGTTCTCCAGCAGGATGCAGGTACTGGATCATGTTTTCTGGAATCCCGAGCACATTACGCTTGAAACACACAAAACACACAACAGATGATGAGAAAAGCTGCAATACTATGATCTATCCACTCGGTAGAAGAAGTGATCAGTGGGAGCAGAAGATGTGCATAAAACTACATTCATACATAGCTGGACTTTGATCTCCTGCGTTATTCTTTGGAATTATGTTTCACTGGCAGCGACTAAGTTTACTGTTCAGCAAAGCTTCACACCACATTTATACAAAGGTGAAATACAAGGAAGCTGAGAGCAGAGTGATGAGTCCAACACTTTTAAACATCTTTATCAATAAAACTTCAATGAGACCTGTCACTACCTCTGGGTGTCTCAGCTGTCCCTGGCTATCTGTCCCTGGCTGACTGTAGAGGTGAGCTGGTGCTGAGACCATGAGTGGAACCAGCTGCTGATACACAGGAGGAGCTGGTTCTGGGAGGATGTTGCTAAAGAATCCTCCAGTCTCAGGATCTGATGCTGGCTGAGGGGGAGCAGGTGTCCCAGTGGGGAAAGGAGGGAGAGGCAGAGGGTAGGATGTTTGCCCCAGAATGCCAACTTCAGGAGTGGAAGGCGCTTCTTCTGACTGCATTGTCTCTGAAATATGATTGTTTTCGTCCCTGAGGTCCATTTTAGAGACAGACGGGTTGAGGGGGTCGCTCAGAAGAATGACAACTTCTTCTCTCCGGGATCCTGTGGCACACATTCATAAAAGTGCTATATTTAAGTGTTATATTTGTAAAATAATTCAAACCAAACTGAGAAATACAAAAAAACTAACAAACTAATTAATACTTCAAACGATGCTAACCTCAAACTTTGTTAACTCTCATTACTTCGCTGCATTTATATAACAGCAATTGTTCTTACTTTGTAACAAACAGTTTAAAAAGATAATGCACTGTTTCACAATTACAGTTATATATAATATATATGAACAGGTTTCAGTTGTTTACCAAAAAAATGTAAATATCATATATATGTATATACAAGAATCTGCAATTCAGCAAAACTAACAAGGTACATGAGGACTTGGAATTAGATTTTTAAAAAATACATTTGCTGACTGACGGGTTTTAATTTTGCATCAGCTTAGCCAGTTACAACATTAAAATAATGACTTTTCTCATTTAAAACCTGATTAAGCTGACCTGTACTGCAGAAGGAAAGAAAAAAAAACTGTAGAAACAAGTTGCTCTGCAGATTCAAGTTTTACAGGCATTCGTGTTATGAATTAATACAATATGATGCATTGTTGAGATGAATTCACCCCAAAGTTTGATTAAAATGTAACAAGAATGTGCTGTATGAA
>NW_005187430.1:356161-357439 GCF_000239375.1 Pundamilia nyererei
GGATTCAGTACCACATACGAAAGTGACCCAGATCGGATTTGAAAACATCGGATTTGTGCCGTTCACACTGTCGGATACTGATCGGATATGGGTCACATAGGGTCAAAAAAGTCGGATTTGAAGCGCTTTCGCCTGCAGTGTGAGCGTAGCCTTAGTTCACTGCTGAATCACACAGTAGCTCGATAATTCAAACTTTAGTTTGTAGACTTTGTTTACACGTTGAGGGACACAGTAAAACAGGAAAAAGGCTTTTCTCAGGGACTCTGGGGCAGATAGTTTATGTTAGGCCCCGACTGAGCCCACAGTACATGTCAGGGTACATATTCCCTTAGTAACCAAATTGTAAGCAGAGAGACAAAACCATGCTCAGAAAGGTTAACGCTTGTTTTCAGTTTTGAGTGTATTGAATATTTCTATTACAATATGCAAAAAGTCCATCAGTTATTGAAGGAAACAGCTGTCGGATGTTGCTTTACACTGTAAAAAAGAATTCTGTACAAAAACAGTAATGTGTTGTTTTTTTTTTAAACGGAAGTTGAAAGACTTTCCTGTAAATGGTACAACGGAAAAATCGTCTTATTCTTAGTCACAATATATTTTCTGTGTCATTAATGGATTTTTTCTGTGAATAGAAAAACTGAAAATTCTGTTTCTATTACTATTTACAGTCACTTCTTTTAACTTTAACCCATTAAATGTACGTTTTTATATTCTTAACCATACATTTCTATAGAATTACACCATTATACACCATTTGCTTGTAAATTAAAACTTCTTAAAATGATCTGTGCACAAGTAGTACACAACAACATTGGTACATTTAATGCTAAATATTCTTTTATTTTATTTTATATTGCTTGTTCTGATGAAGACTTTTAAACTGTCAACAGCAGCTAAGTGAATAAGGATTTGTGTCCATGAACCCTCAGCATTGACAACACTTAAACACCATAGTTCAAAATCCTCAATCCACACCGTTTGTCCACTGTGTTCAAAATGCTCTTAGCTGTTAAAGTAGAGGAGAAAAGTTTGACATATTTCACAGCCATTACATGTTCTCTCAAAAAGAGGGCACAGTTACTTCCCAAGCAAAAACCTCTGCTTGTGCTCACAAATCCTAAATCGCAACAAATTAGACAATAATAAGACAAGTGACTACAAAATGACACCGGAGGTTGGTGAAGAGCAAGCATGAAGTGAGAAATTGTGTGCACATTTTCTAGTGATACCTTCATTTACCTGTGTGATAAAGTCCCGAATGTAGCGTGGTAGTCCATT
>NW_005187430.1:358477-359564 GCF_000239375.1 Pundamilia nyererei
CCGTCTCTTTCGGTCCCTGCATCCTCCCTGTCCTCATCGTCTGTTGTCTTCGTCTCCTTTATCAGTCATCATAGTTTTACCCTCTCTGTGCAAGTCTGCAAATTTCTTTATTAAATCATAAGATTCTTATATTCATCAATTCTCTCTGTGCCTGGGTCCTCGTCACAAAACATGACATCACTGTTTTGTGCATTTTAACACAATTGAATCCCACATTTGTGAAAGAAAAGCAAAACACTTTTTTGAAAAGTCTACAACAAAACCATCAAATCTGATAAAGGTTATTTAAATGCTGCAAAAGAAGAATGGATTGATACTAATACTAATTTATACTAATTTTGTGTTGTAAGATTTATGAGTTTCATGCTTTGGTACTTGAGAGAGCTTGACATTTTTATCAGGTGGTACACACTGTAAAACGTTTGAGAAACACTGATAAGTGTATATGTGATTAAGATTAAGGAACTGACCTCCCAGCCCATTATTCCGTCAGTAGGCTGGTTTCAGTCAATATGCTAATGTACTGTTTATAAGGTTGGGGAAACCTGCAGTCAGCTGAGACTGAAGAAGTCACTTGGATGAGTGACGAAACGTTTCTCCCACAAAACGCTACGTCCAGATGAACAGAATCGACTTTTGGAGAAGTGTATGTGTGCTTTTGGAAAACATTTAAAGCTGCTGTACAGAATCTTTGAAACAAGCTTAAAACATTTTTAGAATATAAACAGAGCATCTGCTTCTCTTTACAGCTCCTCACTCCACCAGGGCTGTTTGGCACTTTCTGATAATGTGCAAATGTGATGTACGTATTGCGGCAGTCATACAGACAACTGGACGGTCCAAAAGTTGGCCTACCTACTGGCTGAGGTTTTAGTAGTTTTGGCTGAACCACATAAAAATATATCATTAATTTTAATCTCCCCAATCCATTACAATGTTATGTCGGAATGTTGTTAAAGAGGGTCAAAAATGTTTCAACCCAGTTTGTTTTGCAGATTCTGTATAGCAGCTTTAATATAGGACCAAAATACATCAGTGACCTCCTGACCCAGTATGAACCTTCCAGATCCCTCAGGTCATCTGGATC
>NW_005187430.1:361093-399192 GCF_000239375.1 Pundamilia nyererei
TGACAATTTGTATTATCCAATTAACCTATCCCCACAAGGTGCATGTCTTTGGACTGTGGGAGGAAGCCGGAGTACCCGGAGGGAACCCACGCAAACACGGGGAGAACATGCAAACTCCACACAGAAAGACCGGCCTGATGGTGGAATTGAACTCAGGACCTTCTTGCTGTGCGGCAACAGTGCTAACCACCGTGCCACCGTGCTACCAAATTTAAATAATAATCTAAATAATATGAAAATGTACTGTTTATAAGATTGGGGAAACCTGCAGTCAGCTGAGACTGAAAAAGTCACTTGGATGAGTGACGAAACGTTTCTCCCACTGAAAACGCTACGTCCAGATGAACAGAATCAACTTTTGGAGATTTACTTACATGATTGAGAATACATCAAGACGATGACAGGAAAAATTTTTCAATTCAGTTCAATTTTAATTATATAGCACCAAGTCACAACAACAGCTTTATATTCTTAGGTAAAGCCTCTACAATAATAGAGAGACAATGCCCTGTAAGCAAGCACTTGGCAACAGTTCTCCCTTTCAACAGGGAGAAACCTCCAGGAGCACCGGGCTCAAGGAGGGGTGGCAATTTCATGGGTTGGGAGTGAGCATTGGAAGACAGGACTAAAGACTAAATTGATCAGACTAAAACATACTCTTTGTGCTATCTGTCCGCCTTCCTGGCTTGAGAACAGTAAAATATTACCTCTAATATACTTGATAATAGATATCTGAGATTCTATAGATTCTATATTCTGTAAATCACAGGTTTGTGCTAAATGTCTGTTTGTGTTGAGGACCAGGTATTGCTGAAAAAAGTCAGTTCATGAGCTCCAAAGTGCTGGTGTACTTCTTCATTTTTCATAAAGTAAATTAAAAATATAACTTGTCCAGCTCCAGATGGACACCCCGTCAGAGGTGGAGACAATGGCACTTTCCTATGGCACTTAATTAAAAGCAGCTTTCAGCGACAATAACCAACTGTGGCCACAAGATGGTAGTAATGTAAATGCTAGGTGCACATATTAATGAACATGCAAGGAACTTTATGACAGTGCTGTCTGAGCTGAAAGGAGAGAGATCGCTTTACTTTGGTACATTTTTATTGAAGTCTATTTTTAGATTTGACAGGGCAAAGATTCAGTTATTACAGACCTCCAAACCTCATGTGATCTTCAGGTTGGCTCAAGTATGTAGCGAGCTTCCCCTAATATGCTTCCATGGCCAAGCAGCTTTATCCAAACCTTACATCACCAAGCACAACACAAAGTGTCAGATGCACTGGTGTAAAGCACGCCTCTATCAGTCTCTGAAGCAGTGGAATACCTGATCTCTTCTCTGTCTGGTATGACAGTGTGAGCCAGAAAAACTGCACATGTCTGACAGCATTTTGCCGTGTGTGACCTTTCCTCAACCTCGTGGAAAGCCTTCACAGCAGAGTTCACAGCTGCAAAGTGTGACCTGACATCATATGAAACCCTATGGATCACACAAGTTCATATGTACTACTATGTACATATGATTTGGGGATATATAAATAAAACTGAATTCAATTGAAATGAAATTGAATATGCGTGTAAAGGCAGATGAGTGATTACTTTTGGCAATATAGTAAATGTCACCTGCCTTAATAGCGAGGTATTTTCAGCCAGGACATGCAGTGGCATGAGTAAGTAGTGATGTGACCAGCTAAGGATTCAAATAGTTGTAATAGTGAATAAACTGCCTTAATTAAAGTATATACATCAAAATAATGATAATATTAACAAACATATGAAACAACAAAGTCTTCATTCAGATGACATTAAATCATCCCGTAGTTATCCTGCTATGAGCTTATTACAGTGTTCTGTTGAATAAATAGGATTTTCTCTCTGATATTAAAAGGAAAGCTGTGCCTCATAATAGTTTGAGGTACATTTATTTAAAATTAACAAAGCATTATTCAAAGACTATTTATTTTAGCTGTGTAAGCAGCCATAACATTTCTGCTTTGGTCCTGTGAATTCTGTTATTAAATTAAGTTGCTGGAATGGACAGAGAGTCCCTAATACAAAGCATTACAGGCATGGTTTTTGGGGTCAGAGAGGACGGTTGTCAGTCACACGTGTTTGATGGAGTTTCAGGCTGGAATGGTTTCCTTCAAACTGTGTAAGGTAATTTGACTTTGACTTTCACATCTACCTATTCACACTGTGCACTGTGGGGACACTGGGCACCTCTGAGGTGGGTGAGAGGCCAAAGAAATGAAACTCCCCACCAACAGGATTTTTCTTTAATGAGATACTTGGACAAGGTGAATTACATTCAGCGGGCACACAATAGCGGAAAAACACACGGTGGCACAGGACACAGCTATGGCTCTATTCAGCTGTCATGCATTGCATCTGCTTTCGTTTGCTGCATGGTGATGAAATATGGAGCACTGCAGTGACTGCATGACTACAGCAGTCACAAAATACACTGACGAAGGGATTTCTGTGGGACAGATTGAGTACGTTTATTTAACAGGTACAGAAATTGACATGTAAAAAGGAAATGCTGTGGTTTTCACAGCAGTTAGTGGTGGGGTTATTTGTTGAGGAACTGAATGCTAAAGTCCTGAGCTCAGACTGGGATTGTTGTTTTGAACTGCGGACTAACCAAAGGCTATTTTAAAAGATCTGGATGTAGTCTTTGGTCTAGATCGTAAATCCTATTGAATAACAATTCTTTACAATTCAATATCTGTAGATATTGTTCTCGTGTTCTGAGATCCATCTGCTTACTCCTTTCCGGCCTTATCCTCTTTTCTAATATGGCCACGTCTTTCCCCCAAAAACAAGATAGTAACAGCCCAAATGCCAGACTTGAGGCTTCATAATGGTATTCCACAAAGGAAGGATTGTGGCATGGAAACTGTGTGCTTGCTGGATAAGAAGATATAGCTTTTAAATTAAATAAACTTTCAATTCAATTCAATTCAATTCAATTTTATTTATATAGCGCCAAATCACAACATAAGTCGCCTCAAGGCGCTTCAAAACTTGGGTTTTTGTTAATGCTGATTTGTTTTCCTAGTATTTGCCTGCTTCAAGGCTTTGTGTTAAGCTAGAGTGACCATGTAATATCCTAGTCCTGTCAGTTAAAAATTCACAGGATTTCTAGAGCATTCACAGGATTCCAGAACTAGATGTAATAAAAATTTAATGCATTATATAGTATATAATTGAGGCATAACATACTCAAAGTATAGGCAGTACAAGCACAAGCACTGGCTGGCGCCTCTCAGCAGGCTTTCAGAAGTTAGTCAGGTGGAAAGAGAAGAAGGAATTGAGTCTTCTAAGGGAGCGAAGCCTTAAAGAGACAGGTTGTTTCAGAGGATGAACCAGGGGCTGACTGTAGGGCTAGTCAATGATAAATAAGGAAGTAAGGATTTTTTTTTACCAGTCAGGCTGAAAGGCTTATGGGGATATTGTTCGTACCCTGCTGGGCGGCCAGGCAGCTAGGCGAGAGGTGTGGATAATTCAAGAATGACGTGATATAGGATTTTCAACTTATCGTAGGTGCTGTCTGACCTTCAATTTATTTGATTTGTTTTTTTTAAATCTAGCACCAAATCACAATAACAGTCACTTTTATATGTACCCTACCATAATACAGAGAAAAGCCCAACAATCAATGACCCCTGTGAGCAAGCGCGTGGTGATGGTGTTAAGAAAAATTTAACAGGAAGAAACCTCTGGCAGAACCCGGCTCAGGGAGAAGCAGCCATCTGCTGTGACCAGTTGGGGGGTGATGGGAAGGAGACAGGACAAAAGGCATGCTGTGGAAGAGAGCCAGAGATTATTAATAACTAATGATTAAATGCAGAGTGACTTCTAAACACATAGTGAGTGAAAAAAATGTGAGTGAAGAAAAAACCTCCACCTGACCTCAAAAACTTGACCTGAAAGTCATATGTCAAGGTTTTGGAAAATCTTGTGAACAAGGTAACGCCACCTAGGATTGTCAAACTGCTACTGAAAAGCTTGCATGAGTTTAAATATCCTCTGGCAAGACTGTCTAAAAGTGTTTATGAATGCAATAACTCAAGACATCACCTAGGAATTGTACATTTTTACCATATGTGAGGCTGAGGGGTAGCACTGGTGGCCACCAGTATTTTTTTTGAGTGGTCTCGCAAGTAGAGACAGAAATGACTGTAATAGTTAGCCCTTTAAGTAGAAAGCTTGTATCTCAGATCTCCCCCTGAATGTTGCCAAAGACTAGTTTGAGAATCATGTAAAACAGTTACTCAGAGTCACATGGAAGGGGTATAATAGATACACTAAAATTAAAGATGACTTGTTGCTACTCAGGAGAGCGTCATCCGTCAACCTCAGTTTGGAGAAGCTGGCTGAGTCTCCAGATGATTCCTCATCAGCCAAACCTCTCAGCAGGAGAGCTGAGAGCCTGGAGAGACAGTTATCCTCAGAGGGCCAACCTCCACCCAAACCCCCCCATACCTACTACAGCAGACATAACTATCCTGATGGAGGGGAGGTCAGGACGGCAGGTGAGACGTCACAGCAAATTTAACTGGTTTTAAAACTTGTCTCAGTCAAGTTTCAGCTTCTGCCCCATGAGGGCCAAGAAAAAGGATAGACTGCTGTAAAATGTGCATTTAGAACCATGTTATGTTAGGCAAGTGTTACACCAGTGCCAGCTTATGTGCACACTGACTTTCACAGGATTTATTTGCACATCACTGCAGAAAACATACCTTAACGTTTGTTCCACATGATTACACACTGTTTCAAGGATGGAGTTCATTTCCAGATATTGTTAATGCACGCATATTACAGGTTTCAAATGGAAATGCAACCTTGGAGTCAGAGTTGCTGAAGATTTTATCTTCAGCAACTCTGACTCCTTTTTTTCATTTTGTCAATCATTTGGATTTGTAATCCATGCATTACTATAGTTTTTAACGAAGCACTGAACAGCGCTTAGATGACTTCTATGTAAATAATTGGCCTGATTGTGACTTGATGCACTGCAGATCCACAGAGTCTCCAAAGCCAGCCGTCAGTGCCTCCTCCTGCTTCTCCTGACCCCCAGGACCCTCCAGCTGTGAGCCCCCAAGTAATAGAGGACCCTGTGAACAAAGACAAGCCAAAAATGAACGTCTTCAGAAAGTTTTTTTCTAAGAAGTAACACTTTGGTTTCCATCCATATATCTTGTGATGCTGTCCATCTCAGTCTCGCTTCAGATTTGGAATATTTTTGTTACCATCAACAATAAGGATACAAAGTCTTGACATGACTCTGCATGAAGTTTCATAGAAATCACATCATATAACAAATACAGATTTTCTTTTACAAGTACCTTCAGCAAATGAAAGGAGGTTATGCCCAGCACAGACGAAATGATAAAGTAACGGCTCATACCACTACTAGATTTGTGATTGGCTGCTTATTTTCCATATTTGCTGATTATCTGCTAGCAGCTGTGCAACCCACCTCCAGCCCAGCTCCTCTTTTTCATATTGTCTGACTTAATCTGTGCTTCTCTGTACTGTACTGGGTCTTACTGCTGCTCTCCCTGTCTCTGTCATTCTGTGTATACACATGGAAAGGTAACGTAAATAACTGCAAATGAAAATACCATAATCTTCTTTTACTATAGAAGTTCTAACTAAAGTAGCAATCAAATACAAAAAAAAACCCAGAAAAAAAAAAAAAAAAAAAACTCCTTAAGAGATTTTTGGAGAAGCACTTTATGCCATGGCCACAGTAAGGAAGGATTTGAAGCAGCCAGCAGGTCAGCAGTTCTACAGCAGCTACAGACAGATGTTAATGATGTGTTTACATCACCTCTAATGAGAATCTGCTCTCGGCCTGATCCCAAACAGTTTAAAGTGACTCCATGTGAAGACTTTGACTGCACGACATGATCACTACTTTATCAAAATTGACACTTGCTCTCATACAGAATGATTGACAGCAAATCAATTCAAGCAAATTTGTCACATTTAACTGGAGAAAAGATTCACGAAGATATCGTTCAGCAGAGATGACGCTCTGCATTTTCACACAAAGAACTTTGGCTAATGATTCAACTCCATTTATTTATTAATGAGCAACAAATCCAAACATCTCCAGTCTCATTTTCTCCTCCATTCAATCAGATCAATAAGTGAATCAATAAAAATAATGAGTCAGATTGAAACTTGAAGAAATCATTTGGCAAAAGAAATTAAACTCAGTTGAAGTGTTAAAGTGAGAGTCATTCAATAAAACTGAATCAAAAACGTGACGTAACTTCATCATTTATCTGTATCTGTTTCTGCAGATCAGACTTCGACAATGTTACTTATCTTTTTCTGTATTTGTTTGATTGCTCTAAGATTGTTTATTGATGTGTTTGAATTGCTTTAATAAAATGTATCCATGTTTCATTATCAACCATTATTGAGCTCTTTCTCTCACTGGAACTATGGTAACGATTGGCCACATGTTACAACTTCATCAGTGTGTTGACTCACAGCACCAGTATGTTCACATGTTCAAAGGTCATCTGCCTGGACTTCAAGGGTCACGCAGAGAACATTTGACCATCATCATCTTAGATTTGAACTCTGTGGCACTGGATTTTGGTGTTAAAGGAGGCAATTTGACTTTACTGAACACCATTTTAAATATCCAAATACTTAAATATCTAAAAAGAAAATGATTATTGCTAAATGTCATGCACCAACCTTTGGGACTGAGAAATTAAGCTATTGATTATGTGCCAAAATCTCCACTGGCTGTTTGAGGCTGTCTCCAAAAGCAGTGGGAATGACAACATCTCAGCCACAAAGTGGTTGCCCGAGTAAAACCACAGAGCATGAGCATGCTGAAGCAAATTAATTCTTCAAAATTGCCAATGTTCTGAAAATGTGATCACTACAGACCTCCAAACTTCATGTAGCCTTCAGATTAGCTCAAGAACAGTGCATAAAGAGCTTCGTGAAATGTATTTCCGCTGCAACCAAGCATTATGCAAAGAGTCAGATGAAGTAGTGTAAAGCAAACTGCCACTGGACTCTAGAGCAGTGGAGACGTGGTCTGTGGAGTGACGAATCACGCTTCTCTGTCTGGCAATCTGATGGACGAATCTAGGATGGCGGTTGCCAGAAGAACTGCACATGTCTGACTGCATAGTGCCCTGTGTGACGTTTGTGGAGGTGGTGGTATGGGTGTTTGAGCTGGGCTTAGCCCCTTGCATACCAAAACACTTTGGACAACTTCATGCTCCCAACTTTGTGGTGATGGTTTTGGGATGGCCCCTTCCTGTTCCAACATAACTGTGCACCAGTGCACAAAGCCAGGTCCATAAAGACATGGATGAGCAAGTTTGGTGTGGAAGAGTTGAAGTTGTTGTAGCTGCAAAGGTGGCTGACATCATATTAAACCCCAATAGATTAAGAGTGAAATGTCCCTCAAGTTCCTATGCATGTGAAGACAGACGAGCAAAAACTTGCTTACGTTTTTCTGAATTCTGTTATTTTAGATATGTTACTAAATAGCCAACATCTGTTATGAGTTATTCGGAGCACATTAGTTGATAATATCATTTAAATTTAGTTCCTATTGGCTTCAAAAAACTGACAGCAGGTAAAACATTAACTGAGAAGCTGAAGCCTTTATATGTCAAGTCACATATGTATGTAGTCCCAAAATGTACATTTTAGGTTAAACATTTTTCATCAAGTATTTCCACCACATTTTTGATAAAATATGACAAAATCAGCAGTAGCAGTACTTCATTTGCCAAAACTAAAAGTTTGTGCTTTTTTCCTAGAAGTAGGTGAAATGATCGTTTCAATTCAATTCAATTCAATTTTATTTATATAGCGCCAAATCACAACAAAAGTCGCCTCAAGGCGCTTCATAGATACAGAGAAAAACCCGGTTCACTCTGGCACAGCTGGCTGCCGGCAGAGCCGACGGGCACGCCGGTGCAGCCCCCTCTAGCTTCTGCTCGGTGGCTACTGGGTGACGCCTCGTCTGGGGATCCTCAGCCCTCCCCATGAGGGTGGCACGGATGCCCCTCCGGTGGTCCTACTTGGGCTCTCGCACTCTGGATGTCTGGGGCCTGGATCTCCTCCATGCCTGCTTCATGCCCTGGTGGTCGGGGCTATGGCTCTCTACATCCTCTTGCAGACCATTACATGTGGAAACCATTTGAATACAAGCGCGCTGATCCACACAGGTGTGCACACGGATGTTCACTGTTCGTAGACTTAAATTACACCTTTCTTGGCTGCTACTTCAAAGCACATTGTGCGCTGTCTGTCCTGCGTGCTGCACAACAACACTGAATATTTAGTATTTACTGCTGTTTACACTTAGCTAGATTAATGCGATGGTGTTGTGTTTAGTATGTTGCTTTGTTTTTTTTGCTTGTTTTCTATTCTTTCTCTCTCAACAGGTGATCCAGGAGATTTTTTCCCCTTTCTCACTGTCCCTCTCCCCTTCTGTTTTTCTTCCTCTTTCTTTCTCCCTTTCCTATCCCTCACTCATGTCTGTCCCGTCTGTAACAACTGAAAATAAAATAAAATAAAAAATAAAAACAAAGGTCGATCAAATGGACCAATGCGGCAATGCCACGATGATCCATTTGGCAAAATAAATCCATTGGGTATCCTTGTTGGTCTTCAGACAACAATTCTGACGGTTAAAGAACCAAATGGGACAGGCAAAAAAAAAAAAAAAAGATACAGAGAAAAACCCAACAATCATATGACCCCTATGAGCAAGCACTTTGGCAACAGTGGGAAGGAAAACTTCCCTTCAGTGATTCTTCTAAATTTAGATCTACATGTTGTGAACTATCCCATGAGTGTCATCTGCTGTGACAATACTCTTCCTACAGTGGCAGTAATATGAAGTGGAATGGCTAAACTGATCATGCCAGTCCCTTGTAAAGTTTGCACTGACAAATTGTGGGGTGGTAGCTCAGAGCAGGTCACCTACTTATCACAAATCAGCCACAGTTCTGTCTTCTTCTTGCTTGGTCTTAATATCAGCACAAAAACAGAGCTGACTTACTTTCTTGCCTCCCCTTGCAGTCAGCTCTGTTCCAGATCTGAGAGTCAGAGTGTAACCAAAAACCTTTTCTTTTATACTTTTTTTTATTAATTCTAAATTATTTCAAAACCTTCTGTATACTCTGGGCAACTGAGCAGGTCAACAATGCAAAAAAAGGCATGACATTTTGGGGGAGGAAAAAAAACCCTCCTTTCCTGGTAATGTTATAACAGTTTCTCTTTCATGTTGTTATTGTGTGATGGTAGCACAGCTGGTCTCATAGCAGGATGCTACCTGGTTTCTACCTCCTGGCTGGCTGAGGCTTTTTCTGTGTGAAGTTTGCGTGTTCTCCCTCAGCTCAGATGGGTTACCGTCAGGTGCTCTGGTCCTCTTGCAATTCAAAGAGATGCATGTTGGGTTAGTTGGTGATTCTAAATGAACCACGGGATGTGAGTGTGTGTTTTTGTCTGTGTCTCTGTGTTGACCCTGCTACCTGTCTGCTGTGCATCGCAACTCTCGCCCTGTGAGCTTGGTGAGACTCCAGTCCCAACATGACCTTATGGTTGGATAAGAGCAGATGGACAGACGGGTCATGTCTTCTTATCTGCAGAAACTCTCACTTGTGTGAAGCTCCTCTAACCGAAACGTCCTCTTGGTGTCGCTGTCGGTGCAGGAATGAGCCTCACACCGTGTCTGTCGTCCTCGTGGCGTGAACATGCGGCCTCCAGTCATCTGGTTGTATTCTTTTGAAGTCTGTTTTCAGCGCTTGTCATCGATTGAACCATTATATCATTTTGAAGTCCTCCGCACCAACATGTGGTGTTCGTCCACAACGAAAACCTTCCTTGAATAAAGCGCGAAGCGCGTTTAAAATAGATATAAACAGTCACTGCGCAGACTCCAAAAACATGGAAACAAATCGTGAACTTGTGTGCATCATATATCTGTTGTATTTGAATTGATTTTAATTGCACAGATTTTTCATTTAAAGGTTGCCCAAAAATGAGGAATGCGCTCATGATCAGTTAATGAAAAAACTTAAAACGCAATTTATATGTTAAACAGCCAAATTAACGTGATCGAGCTCATATTTATTCCTTATTAAACGAAAAAGAGGGCATTTTATCAGTTAAATGGCTTTAAAGGTGTGACGTTTTCTTTAAATCTGTACATTTTTTGAAAGCCTATATTCGGCTTTATTTGTGGGGCTTCGAAACATTCAGCCAGTCCACGATTAAATTGTTTTTAGATGGGCTTCGTGCTGTTGGATTGTACTGCTAGTATAGAAGTATGTGACCGACCATCGGGCTTTACTGTTACCGTCCATTTTTGGTGGTGTTGGACCTATTTGTGTCCCTCCAGGCCTCCGTCTGATTCCCCCTTCAGCATTCAGCTCACGGCGCAACAGAAAGACAAGAGAAACCAGCAGAGAGCAGAAACAGCAGGAGCCCAAGGACAGGAACAGTGTGCAGAAACAAGTTGAACTTATCCAGAAACCAGATACTGACGATGGCATTTTAGCTCTCTCATTTAAACTTCATTGTGTTTCTGTGTTCGGCTCTAATGTTGCTTTTGACTGCGCGTCATAGGTGCTCTACTTTTTATACGTTAAAGGTGCTTTGGGCTATAGTAAAGTTTACTGTCATTCAGCTATTAGAGGGTGTTTTAAAGAAGAAAGAAACGCATCAACCTGCTTTTTTAAATGTATTGTTTAAAAAGAGCGCAGGTCTTACCTCTGTGAGTGGACTATTGCTTTTCACACTGAAGCTGCTTGCTGGTTTTAAAGGTTTATCTCCTTTCACCTTTTCCAAAGTAATCAAGAATTCTAATTCAATTTCCCTCATAGATAACTGAATAAATACACGAGAAATGACAAACCTATATATATATATATATATATATATATATATATATATATATATATATATATAAAATACAGGAGGTTAAAGGTCCGTCCGTATTTGAACTGTGCATTATACCCGGCTAGGTTTGCACATTTAAATATTGAATCTGATATTATTCCAGGTCAAATGTTTAGACGGCAAAAAGCAAGGTTAGGGTGACCAAGTGCTTCACTTTATGTGGGACTGCACAGCATTTTCATCACCTTGACCAATCTCTCCTCCTCCCCCTTTTCCACATACGATGTCCCACATTTTGATTGGCTGTAGTTTACTAAAGTCAGCAGTCAATCTCACAAGAAACGTGTGGCTCAAAAAGAAATCCACAGATCAGCGGACGCATCCAAACAGCGGATATAACAGCGGTGCCGCTACTGTGAAAAACAAAATACACTGATGTACAAAGAGAATATCATCAAATTATTAAAAACAAACAAACACGCATAATGTTGCAGTGCATACTGTTTGTGAGCTATTTGGGAAAAAAATGTATGAAATGAAACAGTGAATGAAATAAATGTGTAGCCTGTATAGTTGCATGTGAGCAGTTCAACCACCTCTGCAGCATCGTAACCCCACAGTCTCTGCTGCTGGTCGCTCTATGTGGAGGTTGTTCTTTATATTCCAGGTGATGAAAAAAATCGTGTTTGTAAAAGTATATCTTGTTCACAATAGGCCTGATCCAAATAAACCTTTTATTCCTGTTAAAAACTCTTGAACTCGGCTTACTATAAAAAGAGACTTCCCAGCAGTTTAAACAGGATTACTGTAAGATCATTACAGCTGTAACATCAACATGACACCAGATCTCCGTGTTAATGTAACAAAAGTAGCAAGATTGGTGTGTGAAAAAAGAGGGCGGTATACTATTAAAACCCAGCGCGCGGTGATGTCAGGATTTTATTGACTCACTTTAAAAATAAAGCGATATTTAAGTTTCTCTCCTTTGCCACACTTTCCGCAGGGACGTTTTAATCAGTTTCACTCTCGCTTGAGTATTTATGGGATACACTGACATGATTTAAATATTTGATTGCATATTATCGCCTGCTGTTAGAACTTATATTTGAGCAGACGCAAGCAAGTTTGTCGTTTCAAACAATTTGGAATTTTCAACATTTTCCAGAGAAAGTTTCAGGTGTTTGCTTTTTGCCATCACAGTCTCATTTTTATGTTTTCCAGACACGAACTTTTAATCACACTACTGCTTGAAAAAATAACGACGTTATAAGACTGCGCACGATAAACTGAGGCTCAATATGAATGCCAACAGGAAGAGTGGCATTTGTCTCGGTGCAGTTCCACTTTCCACTGCAGGGTGGCATCATCTCTCCTTCTTTGAGCTCTAAAGCCAATCAATGGCAATACTGATGTTAAGAAATCACACAGCGTCATGTGTTCAAACATTCACACTCTAAGGCAGTAAATTCTGCAGATTAACTCCATCGTCTTTGTGTAGGATTTAAGGGAACACCGATTATTTTGGTCGATCCCCCCCCCCAACAAGGCATACTATCGGGGACAAAAATCAAATGCCCGTGTTTAAAAAAACACTTTGGGAAAATTACTTTGTTCCCCAAAGGAAAAAGAAATACTTATTATCATTATCTAAATAGACTTGTGAACTAAAATGTCTCTCTGATATCCTCTGCTCCTTCTTATAGAGCTGCAACAAATCCCTGAAACCACAGTAAGACCCCCTAGAACTCACTTATGACTCCTTTTGATAACCAAAAGCCTTTACAAGAACCCAAGGAACCCTTTATTGACAGAATGCCCCATCCACCCCATAGACACTATTAACAAGCTCCCAGACTTTATTAAAACACCAGGTTTAACTTAAGAAAATCTGAAAGCCGTCAGCGCTCACTGAAAAAAAATCGAACCACCTAAAAAACTCTTTATTGAATCACTCAGTGCCCAAATAAACAGCCTTTCCCCAAGAAGCAGCCCCAAAAACCCCTTTAACCATCTCTTTATATTCTGCTTAGCAACCCCACAACAATTTCCAGATTCCTGATATGGAACCAGAAGTTCCTTAGTCACATTCCTGGACTGAACTATGGAACTTCAGGAACCCCCTTCATGCTTTTCTTGGTCTGAGCTTTTTCTTCTTTACTGTCCTCTTTCGGTTGGTATTTAGCAACTTTAAGAAGGTCTTGACCTTTATTAACCTCCCCTTAAACTCTTGAGCGCCAATGATCACCATTCCTCTCCTTAAGAAGCTCTTGGATCCCAAATAACAACTCTTGAGACCCTCATAATTGAACCCACTTCTACAGTAAGCAGCAAAAGAACCTTAAAACTTTCAGATCCCACTGAGTCCCCGAGGATGCCCTCAGAGACTACCAAAGCACCTTAATGCTTTGCAAGGTCAGAAGTATTTTATTATTTGTTGCCTCTCCCTTTCAATTCAACCAGAAACACTTAAAATGAATAAAACAAATGCTGAAAATATAATCTATAAGAATATAATCTTTTTCTTTTAGTGATGGCTGAAATCCTAATTATGATCAGACAGCTGGAGGTCGGAAGTCTCTTTTGCGTTTTTTTCGCCGTAAATATGCTTGTTTTTTTTGTTTTTGTTTTTTTAACTGATATATCATGAAAAGGAGAGCGATGCGCAAAAAGGTCATAATAAAAATATTTCAGTCTTCTAACAAGGTTTATTTAATGTTTCATATTCGTAAACGATTTAAGGATGTAAATGGAAACTTGTTCCCAACAGAATTAAATAAAAACAAAGAAGATTCACTTTAATCTCTTGCATAAGAAAGTTTCTGACGCTCCTATTTTGCCGGAAAATTTCAAAAAAGTTTATTTTGAGTTTCTATATTCAGAACTTAGCACTGAGTGTACTTTGATGGTTCTTTTTTATTTGTTATACTTTAAAAAAAAGAATTTTTTTTCACGTTGTTTAAAGTGTTTCCCAAGTTGCTGAGGTCAAGTTTTACTGTATCTTATCCTTCATGACGGCGTTTGCCCCCATAAAAGAACTCAATTTCGTTTTCAGTCCCCCTTGTTAACCAGCCGTTTTTCCACGACCTCTGGATTCTCCAAATAGTAACGCTCATATGGTTTTATTTGGAGTTTTACTTGTTGCCACTTTCTTCAATGCTTATTTTTGGCATTTTAAATTACAAGGACAATAACTGGATCCTGGTTTCATTTGAATGCCCCAGCTTTTTAATTTAAACACCAGCTGTTACCCGCCCAAGCAAATGTTAGAATTAGCATCTAAAAGTCGAGAAAAATTAGAAAGAAGCTGTTGTTACGTGAATTTATTTTTTATTAAAACAAACAGATTTACATCTGGAACCGCAGAAACTACCCCTCCTGGCCTCTCTCCGACGAATCCACCTGCTGCTTTTGTTTCAGGGGACAAAACGTGTCCTTAAATTTCTGAAACAGGCGCTTTGCTGAGATGCTTTTGGACAAACTAACACCAGAGAGCACCAATTTTTATTCATCCCTGTTTTTGTCCTTCTGAGACTGGATGGAGGGTTTTCTCTGCGGCTCCTCCTCCTCCACAACCTTCCCCTCCTCCTCCTCCTCAGGTCTGTTTGGATGCTGCAGAGTCTCACAGCCCGACAGACACAATCAGGAATTTACCTCAACACATACAGACACAACAAGGAAATACAGCGACAACACGGAAGCGCTGCAGAAAACATGCAAGCTGAGCCGAACAGTCCGCTCACATCCTGAGCTTCTCTGAGCAAACAGCCAGTATGTTCAGTTAACAGACAAGCTCATAAACAAACAGCACCGAGTTAGATTACGCTGTCAAAATAAAAGCATAATGGAGAAAAGAATGTCCCTCTAAATACATGTCCTTTATGCGCGCGTTTTTACGCACGAATAAAACTAGTGGGAAGAATGAGTATCAGTTTTTGGCACCTGCTTGCACTTGACCAACACCCTGAATCGTCTCATCATTGGTATTATTATTTGAAGGGAAAAAAAAGCATTACATGAAGCTGAATCTATCCTGTATTATAAAAACTATGGTAAGTGAATGAAAGATCCAAATGAAGAAAATAAAAAAATAAAAAAATTACAGAACCTTTCCATGAACGTTTTCATCCAGCAAATTGTTCTTTTTGGTTCTGTTTATTGTAAAAGACCAGTCAATAATAATAATATGGCATTAAATCATACATATATGAAATGTTCATATAAAAAATTAAATTCGAATTTAAAAATGATTTATTTTTAGCAAAACAGATAAAACAAAAACAAAATATAAAGCTTCTCAGACGGGAAATACCGTAATAATAACATGACCGGTGATGAACCTTAATGGTTTATATAACAAAATAATTAAAAACAAAAAAAAGGAGATTCTGACAAACTGATGGAGTTTATTCAGACTTGTAGTTTCTGAGAATGTGTTCAGTGCTCAGTTTCTTCTTTGTGCCTTAAAAACCTTCCAGCCCGAAATAAACCCGCTCACTTTTGCTACAAGTCTTCTCCTGCCTTGCTTCAGTGATGAGCGCCCGTCACTGACAGACTGCTTCACCTTTTCACAGAAAATAAATTCATATTTGTGGTTGTCTGAGAAGCGCAAACGCTTCCGTGACAATTCAGTGTTTCATGCGTAAAAACAGCGGAGCGTGTCCGAGCAGCTGGTTCATCTTTTATTAGAACTACACAAAGAATTACGTCAGGTGTATTTAATCCAGCGCGACTCTCTTGAAAGTCGCTCTTTGTTAATAAATGAGCTTTCTCCTCTCAAATTGTAGGTTTTCTGTGTGTCAGCAAGCTGAGTCACATTTCTGCCGAAAAGTCTCCACTTTGGATGAAAACTGTGAGTTGTTGGCAGATTTCCACATGATTCACGTAAAGTTAAGAAATTCAAAGTAAAATAAAAAATATGGAAAAATGTTCAATTAGCTTTATGTGGTTTCGTTTTGGACACCTCGATGCTCCAATGATGTCAAAAAAATGTGTGTGTGTGTGTGGGGGGGGGGGGGGGAGGCTTACAATTTCGGTTGTCTTCCCCTCGCACACACTGACATCAACATCCTCATACCACCTTAAACGTGTTAAATCAACTGTTGTGCACTTTACAGACTGACAGATTTGGCTGAGTGTGTCTCCCATTAAACTATTTAAGGTGGAATTACATTCTGAAAGGCTTTTATTTTGTAGACTTAACAGTTTTTTTTCCCTTTTGTAATTATCTGTTCCAGACAACACGTGAGGGTGTTGTTGAGGGGGAACATAATATATTTATTTTTTGCGCTCATATGGAGAGAAAAACTTCATTGTAGTAGCAACAATACTTGTGATATCTGCATGGAAATATTACTATTACTGTGCTAATAACAGCGGTGTAGCTGTACTCATTTCGTCAATAATGACAGTGAATCAATAAAAAACCCCCAGCAGTGCTACTAACAAGAGGTAGTTGTGTAGTTTCAGGGGCTGAAGTAGCTGCATACGGCTGGAAGTACTACAGGCGTATTTGAGTGGATAGTCGTGTAGTTGTTGTGGGAACACTTAGCAGTAGTTGCAGTTTATGCATGAATTAAATGAACTCCAGTGAGACCAGAAACAATATCTGACTTTATTCAAACAACAGCAACAACAACAAAGTGCGTAAATATTACTGCACAGTCCAATTCGTGTAGTATCTGTAAAGCAATATGTGTTCTTAGCGGTTTACTATCAACATACGATAATAATGTAAACATTTAACAATGTAAGAACATCAGCGGTATCTATTCACTAATTTCCTCTCCACTGTGACACTTTGAACTTTTTTTCATTTCCTTTTCTCAATCATTTCTTCGCGGGCTGGCAACCAAATTCTGTTATAAATGTAAACACATCAACCCATAAACAGCGTCCCCGTCTTTAATTTTATGAACGTTAAAGCGGAGATAGATAAGGCAGATATTGTGGACTTCATTGCCTACATCCCTCAGTGCCGTTAGAGCAGCAGTAAATGAAGGAGCAGGGGTGCCGTACCAGTCATAGTATATGCGTATAATTGCAACGTATCTTATTTTATTTTGTTTTATTTCTTCGAAGGAAAAAAAATTACATAAATCCCTATTTGAAATGTTATGTTAAATTATTTCACATTTTTCTTTCGATGACCGTTTAAAAGAAAAAGAAAAAAGAAATCTGTGAATGCGGCTTGGTTCTAGCTCTCGGCGGCCCTCGGCTCTCCACCCTTTCCCACACTCCGAGTCTCTTCCTGCCTCCGGTTCACTTCGTGCTGTTGTTAAATTCTCCTCCGCTGGGAGGAAAGTAAGTGACTACTGAAACCTTCCTTAAAGTGGCAGATTGAAATGACACCGTGTTTATGCCCGGCACACATTTTACGCACGGAGAAGCGGCTTTTGGAGAAGCAGCCCCGCAGCCTTTCTGCGCAGCGCAGTCTGCTGCGATCTGACACATAAATCACCTCAGCCTGTCCTGACCGTGTCCGCGTGCCCTCCGGATCCCCTCTCCTCTGTTTATTTTCCCGGGATGTAAACAGTTTTGGAGACGCCGAAGGGGCAAATATTTGAATCGGAGGAGTGTAAATATGAGGAGCGGCGGGGATTTGGGTTTACGCATGCACGGTGTGTGTTTTCCAGCTATGGTTTTTTGGTTTAGGTGGGGGAGAGAGTGTGAGAGGGGAGGGATGAGGGGAAGGCACACGAGTGTTGATAAGGGTGAGTGTGTTTTCTACGCTGTAAAAAGTGTCCGATTTGGCGGCGTAAAAAGGCTCTAAAGTTTCATTTTCTCTATAAAAAATGTCAGGTGAATAGACGAGTGGGTTTTTAAAAAATCTCAATTTTTTTTTATTCGAGTTTAATCCGTTTACAGTTCAAGGGTATGATTTCGCAGATGAGATTAATACGAGGACAGGGAGCACGAGTTTGAAGAAGAATAGTCTAACATCCAACGAAAATTTCGAAGCAAACGATTCGCTTTGGAAACCATAAAAACAGACTAGTTCCTGTCGCAGTTCGATGTTCATTTTGATCAAATTTCGATTCGTTAGGACAGAAACCATGAAATGTATCGGGAAGGTGGGCATTTTTTGCAGCGTGCAAGGCATTGGTGGATGTGTGTGTTTCCCTGTGCGTCATGATTGGCTGAAAGCGCAGAGGACGCCTTAATATTTAATACTAATGTTCCCCTGGTTGGCTGAGGACTGGAAAGGTCCAACCAATGTTTTTTTTACTTGCTTTAGTGGCTGTGGCTCCCTAATTAATTGCAGCTATCTGTCTCCTATCGATGTGTGTGTACATGTGTGTTGTGTGTGTGTTTCCTTTTTTCTCCCCAAACCGAACATGAAATAGTTTGTTGGGCTATACTTTCTTTCTTCCTATCTATCCCCCCTTCCTTCCTTCCCGTCCTGGTTCGCAGGCAGAGACAGGACAGATTGAAACCCAGCTGTGATCGTCGCTTTTGGTCGTTGCCATTTTCCCCCCTTATTGCCCGGTGATGTTGGATATGGGAGAGCGCAAAGAGGTGAAAATGATTCCTAAATCGTCGTTTAGTATAAACAGTTTGGTGCCCGAGGCCGTTCAAAGCGACAACAACAATCACCAGAACCAGCATCACCACCAAAACCACCTTCACCACCACCACCAGAACCACCACCACCGGCCCGGCGCCGCGGACGAAGCCGAGCAGAAAGCTCCTCTTCCCGTCGCGCAGCCGGACGTTAAGGCGGACTCTAAAAGTGACTCCTCGAGACAGGAGAGCTGCCCGGACGAGAAGGAGAAGCAGGAAGAGAAAAAGGACGCAAAGGACGGAGACGGCGGCGCTGGAGGGAAGGACGGAGAGAAGAAAAGCGGCAAGTATGAAAAACCTCCTTTTAGTTATAACGCTTTGATAATGATGGCCATCAGACAGAGTCCGGAGAAGCGGCTCACTCTGAACGGCATTTATGAATTCATCATGAAAAACTTCCCGTACTACCGGGAGAACAAACAAGGCTGGCAGAATTCCATCCGACACAATCTCAGCCTCAATAAATGCTTCGTCAAGGTGCCGCGGCACTACGACGACCCGGGCAAGGGGAACTACTGGATGCTGGACCCTAGCAGCGACGACGTTTTCATCGGCGGCACTACCGGGAAACTCCGACGGAGGTCCACCACGTCCCGAGCCAAGCTGGCCTTCAAGCGGGGTGCTCGGCTGACCTCTGGGCTGACCTTCATGGACCGAGCCGGCTCCCTGTACTGGCCCATGTCCCCCTTCCTCTCGCTACACCACCCGCGGGCAGGCGGCGCCCTCGGCTACAACGGGACCTCATCGGGATACCCGGGTCATCCCATGTCCTACAGCACCATGCTCACCCAGAACATGAGCAACAACCACTCGTCATTCCCATCCTCCAACGGGCTCAGCATGGACCGGCTGGTCGGGGGGGATCTCCCCTACGCGACGCACCACCTGACAGCGGCGGCCCTGGCGGCCTCGGCGGTACCCTGCGGCCTCTCCGTGCCTTGCTCCGGGGCCACTTACTCCCTGAACCCCTGCTCGGTGAATCTACTGGCCGGACAGACCAGTTACTTTTTCCCTCATGTCCCACACCCGTCCATGACCACGCAGTCCGGCGGCAGCGGCGGCACCTTGCAGGCCGCCCGGGCTTCGGCCTCCAATTCCCCGCAGGCTCCGTCCTCCTCCTCGCTGCCCTGTGACTCTCTTAGGCCCGCTCTGTCCGGCTCTCTGCCGGCCTTCTCCTCAGGACTTTCCGGGGGGTTGTCTGACTATTTTACGCATCAGAACCAGAGTTCAACCTCCAACCCGCTTATACACTAACACCCCAAACCCTCACCCCCAGCCTCACCCCTCCACTTTATCCCACCTCACCTCTCCATCCATGCATCCATCCCCTCATTCTGCCCTGAAGGAGTGAGAATCTTTAAGTGACTGGAACTGTAAGTTGAACATTTTACACTGAACATTTACATTGTACAAAAAATGACAAAATTATTATAAACTACCTACTATAGAAAAAAGAGAAGAGGCTTAAAACTGCAAAACAAAAAAGAGCAGCACTGAGAAACTAACAGAAAGCAGCCCTGAAGTTTCCAGGTATTTTTTATTATTATTATTATTATCTTAATTGTTATTATTATCATTATTATTATTGTTATTATTATTATTATTGCTTCTTCTTCTGCTCCATCTTCTCCAGCAGTTTTAATTTTTGTGTACATAATGTCTGTTCCTATAAGTGTCCGGGGTTTGTCTCTGTATAGTACTGTCAGTCAGCGACGTGCAATGTGATCTGAGATAAAAAAAAACAAAACAAAACAAACAAAAACACAAAAAACAGAGAGCGTGAGGAGAGCTGCAGGCTGATTTTTTCTGTTATTATTATTGGAGGAGGTATTACTTTTATAGAATGTGTATTTAAAATAGTTTCGTCTAATTTTAAGATTTAAAAAGGTAAAATAATAATAATATCTCTGATAGCCTGTTTTACCCGCATTTTTGCAGTATTATAGGTATCATGCGGGGTTGAAGAAAAGCGGCGGAGAGTGATTTCATTTTACAAAATTGAAACACATTTTTTATATATTTTTTTTATTTTTTGTTTCTAGCGACTCTGCCTCCCGCAGTTTAAAGTCCCGAGACTGTTTCTCCACTCGTTTAATTTCCCAGTTGAAAACTGCTAATGTACTTTCTATAGACCAAAGAATCGGTTTTTTAGGATTTTTAGAGTCAGTATTCAGCTGCATAACACTACAGGCCTAATGTGGAAAGAATTAAGGACTGAATGAGTGAATGAATGGGAGAAGGTGTGGATGACGGAGTGAATGATGCCTCCCTCACTGCAGAAAATATCCATTTAAACGAGATTTATATTGCTTTTTTGCAGTCTTTTTAAATTAGCTGAAACGTAAATGGAGTTTGGTGGCGCCGATTTTTTTCAGCGTCATCAGCGAAGGATTGTTAGTGCTGCTGGAGAGATTTTTTTTTGCCTCCTGTTGCCTGTTTTTTTTTTAACCTTTTGAATTTAACTGCTCGTGCTATAGAAAATTCAGATTTCAAGGCTGAATATTGAGCACAAATTTCTCGTTTTGCTGATGGATATTTTCCGCAGTGCAACCTGTGATGTGCTTTCTTTGACTGTAAACGTGATCGCCGATAAAAACGGACGTTCACGCTTCTTTTCCTTTTATTTACTTTTTGTATTATTAGTAAAAAAAAAAAGCGAGCGAGAGAGAAATGTCTATTTGTAAGTTGAATGTGGGCTTTTGCTTTTCTGTTTTTCTATAAAAGGAGGAACGATGTAAAAACCCGTTTGTTTGACAAGAAAAAAAATGCCTCATTATCTAATACTACTTGGAATGATTGTCCTTTAATTGTCGTCTCTAAAAAAAAATTCATGGTTGTGATACTATTGTGGTCTTATTCTTATTCCCGTGTTTGTCGCTTACAAAAGTTTAAAAAAAGAAAAAAAAAGAAAAAAAATAATCATAAAAAATAAAAATAAAAGAATAGGTTACATTCATAACTAATGAAAATCCTTTTGTCTTTTTTTATTCCTGCCGTCCGTGTTTTCACTGATTTCACTGAAAAGCACAAAAATCAATTTAGGATTATTATTGTTCTTTTTTTTTTAACAGCAAAACCACCTTTTTTTTCTTCTAGATTTTAACTTAAATTTTGGATTTTCTTAATCAGATTCTGAATTATGGTTTTATGGAGAGCAAACATCATTTGATTCATTTGTGGGCTAAGGTCGATATCCCACCTCATCCACACGAGTGTTTCCGTTTATGTTTTCCTGGAGTTTTAGTTGTTCTTGTTTACGCACACATCTGGGATTAAAAAAAAATTCAACCTGTGCGTTACAGCTTTTACACGTGCAGATTTATGCGCGTCTCGGTGAAAAAACTGTCAAATGATGCAACCGGAGGTCGCGTTAAGGCTGCTGAAGCCTGACTGACTGTGTGAGGGTCTTTTGGTGTTTCAGGTTGTGACATTTTCTCCTTCTGAGCAGTGAAATCTGAGGCGCTGGAGGCTGTGGCCTCTGGGTTTGTGTGCAGCCCCCCTCCACCCCGCCTCCCCAATAATGTCATCTTTGCACTGTTTTATCATCATATGTTTGTTTGGTTTAAACTGCTCACAGCTCAAACCACCGTACACTAGTTGTAAGGAGCTCCAGTTTTTTCAGTCTTTTTTCCAAAGAAAAGTCAGGATGTGAGAGCAGATTTGAGCGCTGTGTCACTGATGCGTTTTAGTGTTTTAAATGCGGCTTTTCTTGCTCACTTTGCTCAGTTCTGTTTGTTTTTTTAAGCCCCAGAGCAGAAACTTTCTGGATATTTTCCCCTTTACATTTTCAGATTTGACATCTTTCCTAAACAAGAGTCAGCTTTTGCAGGCTAATTGTGGTCACTGGTGTTCTTTCTTTGGCGCTGTGCAGTGTTTTCGTCTGTCTGTGGCTTTTTATGTGTTAACAGGTGATGACTTTGATGGTGAGATGACTCTTCTTCTCTGTTTTTTAATCATTCTGCCTCATCTGATTTTTTTTTCTTTTTAAGAATCAGAAAAAGATGATTTTTCCCCCTTAAATTTAGAGATTTGTGCATTTTTTTCTTGGTCAGGGGCCAAATGGTGATGGCGCGTTTTTTCCACTACAATTTCTGATATTTCCACCGTCAGGAGACTTTCTTTCTTCTTCCCCTTGGCGCTACTGTGGTTTAGATTTTGAGTATTTCAGATGCTGGTGGCCGGGTTTGCGCCTTCTTGATGCTATTTTACAGCTGAAACTTAAACAAGGTTGAAAATTTACTTCTTAAGTTTGGAACTATTTCATGTTGTGTGAAGTTAATTATTTATTTTTGTGGTGTCATATTTGTACTATGCAACGATCGGTCTGAGATCCACATG
The DNA here is from genome assembly GCF_000239375.1 of Pundamilia nyererei. NCBI lineage: Eukaryota > Metazoa > Chordata > Actinopteri > Cichliformes > Cichlidae > Pundamilia > Pundamilia nyererei. Next base: position 383,894 of record NW_005187430.1, read on the forward strand.
TATGCTTCATGTATAGGTCGCAGATGCTTGGTTTGGTTTTTAAATCTCTCCATATAAACACACACACACACACACACACACACACACACACACACACACACACACACACACACACACACACACACACACACACCTTACATTTCAGATTGCGTTAATTCGGTTCTTCAGTAAACAGGTTCACATATCGGTTTTCAGTATTTTTGCGCTTCTGTGGAGAAGAAACATGAATTAAATCCAGCAGGGATGCACGTGCTGGTCGTGAAGTCTCACATTTGGAGATTTTCTCTCTTTGTTACCTGATGCTCTGCGTTTAATTCTGTGTGGCTGCAGCTTATGTGCCACTTTCTGTTTTGTTCTTACGCTTTTTTGGGGGTGTTTGTGTTTCATTCAGGAAGTCTGATTCAAAGCTGAGCGTGTGCGTTTGTGTTGTGCTTTCTGCTGCTGCCAGGATCAGCTTCAGTGTCTTCTTTGAGGTGCTCTGATCGCTTTTTGTGCAGTTGTCGTGATTCCGAACTCAACCTGAAATCAGAATTCTACTTTCAGCCCTGAAAAAGAAAAGTGAGATCTGGATGCAGAGATGTGTTTGCGTCCTCCTCCTCAGCGCTTATGAGCAACGCCTAAAGACTCACAGTGTGTTCAGATGTCGCTGTGATCGCGTGGATGTTTGTTGTTGCAGCTGGTGTGATTTTGATCCGCGGCCTGCAGCTTTTCCTCCTCTCTCTCTCTCGCTCTCTCTCTATGCTGGTGCACAATCACCACCTCACATTTTTTTCTGCAGGTTTGTGGCGTAAAGCCGTAAACTGAGCCTCTCTGTCTGAGGCGCTGCAGGCCTTCCAGCTTATTCTTCGTGTTTTAACATTTCAGCACAGGCTGCACACACATATACATTTTTTCTTTCTCCACTTTCAGGAGTTTAAATTCTCTAGAGTCCACTTTAGTTGGTGCCTCATGCTTTCTGAAGCCCGTTTTCTTGCAGTGTTGTTGCTAAATTCGAATAATGTTTGCTCAATTGAAGGAAAAAAAAAACAACAAAAAACAAAACAAAAAAGCTGTTTCGATGTGAGGATCGTCCTTCCTCACCTGACAACACGTTCTAACCTGAATGAGTCTCTGTTCGGTTTTGGATAAACGCTATCACGTGATTTGTCCTATAGTGGAGTATAGTAGGTCTATAGGTCCCCTCCATCCATCTTAAAGCTCCAATTTTCTGTCTCAGAAACAACAGGTCTTGGTGTTGTTGCAGAATGTTGTTTCCCGTCTTCCCTGTCGTTTGGTGGAAAGATAATTCATAATCCATGCAGATGTGAGCGTGTTCTGCTCATACAATAAGCCTGCAAAGCAAACACTGAGTTTCTCATAGAGTCAGTGTGAGAAAAATGGGATATTTATCTTATTTAGTTAAAACAAACTTATAAAGAAACCTCACAACAACAACAACAACAACAACAACAGGTAGTGCAATTATTTCAAATAATGACAATGACAGAATAAGGATTATTGCCCTCATGCCTGTCTGCTGCCCACAGGTCAAAGGTTAAACCTCCATCCTTTTTTGTACTTTTCTTAATATGTGTTAAAATAGCAACCATCTTAAAATCTCTTCATTTCTTTCAGTGGAAATTATTCCAAAAAACAAAAACAAAAATCCCAAAAGAAACAAAACAGAGTTCATTATTATTATTGAATGTTTTTGCTTTTTAAACAAAATTCATGTCCCATTAAGAGATTTTGGATCATGAAATATTTCACTGCTGCACCTGCAGTAACTAAAGCAAGAGGTCAAAGGTCAAACCTTCAGACTGCCTGCAGCTTCCACAGGAAGCAAGTGCGACCCATGTGTAGCAGACGTGTAGTGCTTGTGTTGAACCTGCAATCAAAGTAGCAGAAAGTGGAACAAAAGAATGGTGATGCAATGACGCTGATAGTTGTGTCTTTCTGCTTTTATTTGATAATCATTTATTTTTTCTGTGCATCACCGCAGCGGCTGCTAGCTTCAGTCTGAGTGCAGATGGCTCAGGATCTCCTCCGCCTTTTTATCGCGCACAGATCTGTCGTTTGGAGTCGCTGAAAACCTTCGGCTGTTTGTGCTGTTTGCTGCTGCGGCTTTAGTGCTCAGTGGATCAAGTGTGATCTTTCATTCTACAGCTTCAGGGTTTATTTTGCGGATCGATAGCCGGTGTTTTGCTACTCTGTCAGAGGCCTTATGCATGCTTGTTTCGGCTGCCTGGTGAACACATTTCATCCAGAAGGGCTCCTGGGTTTTCTATTTATTTATCAACTTATTTTTTTATGTCTTGATAATGATTATGATTTAAGTTATAGGAGACATTCATTTACTTATTTCTTCAGATCAGAAAAGACTCACTTTAAAGTGTTCAGCATGGCATTTTAAAGGCACAATAATGACTTTTGAGGGATTTTTTGCCTTGAGAAGAAGAGGAAAAGAAAATAGAATGAATGGAAATTTAAAAAAAAAAAGTGATTATTGGACAATCAGTCAGTCTGGCCTCTAAACCGCAAATCAGTCCTTTAATGGAGAAAGTTTGTTACACAGTAGCTCTTCTTCTAATCAGAAAAATCTCAATTATGTGAAGTTCTGAGCACATTTAGTCAACAGGTATAGAGCTTACATGTTTTTATGAGAAGAATAAAGCTTCTGAAAGAAAATTGCAGTAAAAAATAATTCCTGTCACACACACTACTCTGAATTTGGTTTAATTTGTGACAACGATTTACATTACATCTGGGCATCAAATCAGAGTTTTCCATCACCAACAAGAGGATAACATATGAAGAAAGCCCTAAATGTTTGAATTTGACTAAACAGATTGGACCATTTCACGAGAATCTCATTGTCAGTGATAAAACGCCACAAAATTAAACACTTTGAAATGTAGGTTTTTAAAACTCTAATTCCTTTGGCACTGAAATGGAACGCAGTTAAGGCACTGAACAGTGTCGGCCTGTTGTCATCAAAACATCTGATTAAAAAACAGAAAGAGTCATTTCAGTGTGGACTCTGAGGGGCAGTAAAGTCCATGAGGACAACAAAATATTTTATTATTTTATATTAGAGATTTAAAGGAAAAATGAACATTCCCAGTTGGTGTCTTAAAAATAGCAAAAATAACAACATTAATTTGTACCAGGAAGGATTAAACATGTGATCTCATAATCCAGGATTTAATTGTAAGATTTAGCTTTATCATGAACGAAAATGGGAAATATTTTGAGAAACAAGATCTGGTGGTTAGGAGATTTTTTCAGTCTGAAAAGTAGGAATAAAATTCAGAGTATCTTGGTAGTTTGGCATTAACTAGAAAAACACAAAGCTTGGCAACCCCCCCCCCCAAAAAAAAAACAAACAAACAAAAAAACAAAACAAAAAACCCCCATCAGGCTTTAAAATCCCAGATCTCTTGCATAATCTGATATAGCTGTATTGGTGTTATTCCTGCATCATCATAATAATGCTGATCACCATTGCAGCTGGTCAGTGAATCAATAGCCAAGAAGCTAGCTAATGCTTAAAAAGATCATTAGTAAACCAACATGAATGATCTAAATTTGGCTGCCAGCAAACCTAACTCGACACATTAATTTTATTGCATAAAATAATAAAGAAAACACTTAAAGTGGCCACCATTTGTTCCAGAAAAACGTTTTATACAAATAAATGTATTTTTTCCCACACAAAAAAGCTATGACATCACAACAGTATGATTGGTCAGTTGCAATGTCGATCCTGGACCAACATTTCATTACTATTTTATGGTGGTGCAGAACAACACAATGCAGAACAATGTTGTAAATCCACACTCACAGACATGGTCTGGAACCAAATTAGCAAATAGAAAACAGAATCACTGAAACACTATAATTCTGATCTCCAAGGATATTTATTTTTTTAGAAAAAATAAAAAAGCACCCACATGATTGTTTTATTTGAGATTTTTATTTTCCCACTGTTCTCTCTAAAGGCTGATTTATAGAAATCTTAAGAGCTTAGATTGTAAAAAGTGAGTTTGCTACTTTGTGAAAGAAATAACTCGAGTTATCACAGATCAGGACTTTTAAAACCCACACCACAGGTCTGCTCAAACAACTAAATACTAAGGAGTTCTCTGTAAAATGTGGGTCATTAAATCTTAAATCAAGGTTCCAAATGTTCTGCTCCATTTTAATTATATAGAAACATAGCAGATATCTTACATTAGGAAATAGTTAAGGTCCAAACATCAGTGTCTGAAACTCAAATCACTTCAAAACTGGATTCAGTTTCTTTTAGCCCCACAAAAGCTTGTATATTAGGCACCAAGTTTGATATACTAATAAAGTAACTGGGTGTTCTTGGTGACTACAGAACAAAAGTTTTTTGTGCTCTAAAATCCATTTCAGGAGCTCTTTTGTACCAAGTTATGACATTTCTGAAAAATACAATAAAATAAATAAATAAATCCAATGGGAGGGGGGTGATTTAGAGACTGAGTGTATATGTGACCAACACCCTGGATGTTTGGAAGCAGATTAGAACACACACCAAGTGCACCGTACTACCTTAAAGAAACCAGTGTGAACCTCTTTAACTCAAATCAAGGTTTGAGTTTTTTAGTCCCATAACACTCGAAAGCTTGATTCACAGCTTCTTCAAAGCCAGAAATCTTTGAACATTTAACTGCACGTTATCGGTGAGTGTTATTCAAAAATATGTTTGGGATGCAGTAGCAGGCTTTTTAGTGTAAAATAACACTCCAAATCTTATTTCGTGAGCATCTTCCTGGCACCGGAGTTTATGATTGAAAAACAAAATTGTCCAAATAAATATGTCAGCGGAGATTTTTAATGGCCCATAATCCTCCAAATCATTAAAAAAATCTTGTAAACTTGCTGGAAAATGTTAAAAAGAACAGCAGGTTATTGGTAAATACATGCCTCAGAATATCAGCATGGGCCTTCAAAACATCACAAATAGGAAAACCGAAAAGACACATGAAAGACACTGGCCTTGAAAAAACCCCATGTCTGATCAAACGATTTAAAAAATAATAATTTTTAAAAAAGTGAAAGTTTGTGGAGCAGCAGCAGCAGACGGTCGGTGTCTCGGTGTGTCGTGGTCTGATCCAAGCGCTGCTGTTCTCTGCAGGCTGTTTGGTGTTTGAGCCTCGGCTGCTCTCAGATCAGCCCACCATAACAACAAAGGCGGACTTTCAGCGGCAATTTGTTCGTTTCCTAAAAGAGGGCTGCGAGTTAAACGAGTCCCACTGTAACGCAAGAACTAACCCGTCCCCCCTCACCCCTCCTCACCCCCCAACAATGGAGCTGCCAGGGAACCCAATATCTGTCAGGCTGATGCTATCTGTCCCATGTTAAATGGGGTGACCAGCAGTCAAAAGACAAAAGAAGCAACAGAAGGACACAGGGGAGGAGGGGGAGGAAGTGAAGATAAACTTTCCCTCTTTCTTCCATTCCGTTCTCTTCCTTCGTTTCCTTTCTATCTTCTCCTATTTTCCTTCTTTCCTTCCTTGATTTTATTCCTTATTTCCTTCTCACACCATTCGGCCTTCCTTTCTAGGTTACCCTCTTTCCCTTTTTATCTCTCCTTCCACCCCCCTCTTGATTTTCTTCATTCCTCCCCTTGTTCTTTCCCCCGTCTTTCCTACCTATCCTCTTTCCTCTTTTTATCTCTTCCCTTACTTCCACCCTTTCCCTCGACTTCCTTCCTTGCTTCCCTTTCCTCCCTATTTTGCTATTTTCCTTCTTGTATTTTTTGTCTTCCTCTCCAGTCTTTCCTCCCTGCTTTAGATTAGGCTTAATCTTATTTTTATCGGTGTCTCTAAAAGAACTTAAAAGAAATACACAAACGAAACTAAACCCAAAACACGGACGTAACATTTGGCATCACAGACGAAAACAGTAAAGACACAGCGGGACACGTTTGACTGCAGTTTGTAAAGATACCACAGATAACTGGCAAATATTGGCGACAAACAGAAAATTCAAATAATAAAGTAAAACGGATACAATAAAATGAAATAAAACGGATTGTATGTCAGTAGACCATATGACAGCAGTTTTTACTCGTGTTCAGTAGACCGCTTTTGTGGAAATGCAGAGATGTTTTATCCACATTTTTGTATCCGCCCAAAAAGTTCCCATTAGTTCAAACCAGTTTCTGTGACTGCTATAAATTCACCGACACTCACCACCTGTTATAGATAAGCAAACAATGTTAGGTTTATTCTTCTCTTATCCTGAAATAGATCCTAAAGACGAGGAGCTTAATTTTAGAAATAGCCTGACTTTACTGGTGTGTGTGATCCTCCTCTCCATGGATCTGAATGGTTCAGACTGCAGGGATTGGCTGTTGGAGGGCGCACAGGATTAAATTCTCAGGGCGAAAAGGTCAGCTGACTGTGCCCCAGGGTCGGCACCAGAGCATATGAAGTGCATGGCCAGCCACTTTGCCATTTACAATAAAATAAAATAAAATAAAATAAAATAAAATAAAATAAAATAAAATAAAATAAAATAAAATAAATGTGCTTTCGCTCACACACTCTGTGCCCAGAGGTTACAAACCAAAATGCAGCAATACCCGTTAATATACATTTTACAGAATACTACGGGAGTCATCGGGCCACCTTCACAGGGAAACCACAAATCATGAACAGGTATACATAATAACTCTTTACGCGTAGTAGGCTCACTGATTAAAGTGGTTACAGTCAGAGAAGTGCAGAATCACGTGTCTTAGATTGCGCAGGCAGGAAACGAACAGGAGAGACCTTTTCTCTGGGCGCATGCGGAAGGAGATCAATGAACTCAGCACACACCGGGACAGTTTCCTGTGAGTGCAGTCAACACATTTCCATTTGTTTTCCCATTTTCGATAGGATCATGCTTCAGAACTGCACTGGCTGATGAATGACCCCTTTTTTAGCTTCATAGTGACATGAGGGCTGCTTCCCAAAATCTGAGCGATTACTGCAGAAGCTCGACTGTGAACTGGAATTGGAGATCTGTGCGTTTTTGGGGGAATTTATTATTATTATTATTATTATTATTATTATTATTATTATTATTATTATTGTTGTTGTTGTTGTTGTTGTTGTTGTTGTTGTTTAATGAACAAACTACATGAATTAATACATGTTGTAGTTGAAATATACCAGTAGGATGGCCTGGACCCCCGAGGCCCGCCCATGACGCCCACGCTGTGCCCATTCACCATCTCTGTATGTCAGGGGAGAAGCCGCACCGGGCTCCTTCCTGGAGCAGCTTTGTCCTTACCATTAGCGTCAAGTGTCATGTCTCCTTTTGACTCCCCAACAAACCATGAGCCGGATATGGTGCCTTTACCCCGATATAGAGCTGAGATAAATAGTGGACCCAACTGGAGAAGTGTTAGAACTGACTTTGTTTAGGCAAATCCACGAAGGAAATCAATGGCCAACACTTTTGACAATCTAATAATAAAGAAAAACAAGAAGCCTTTCTCATATCCTCTGTGGAATACGTGAAGACACCGAGGCATTTTGAAGTTGCATTAACTTAATAAAACAGATCGTAGTGCGTCCTGCACCCCCCCCCCCCCTTTTTGTTTTATTTTACAGTGTATAAAACACGCGGTCACACAGCAGCTGTGGTATGATATTCGTTGTGGTAGTTTGAATATAAAGAACTACATTTTAAACAGCTAAGAGGTACCACGCAGATGTTAATCAAGACGATTAATGGAGATGATAAATTATATTTCTGTACTTTATAATTGTAGACAGAAACCAGTGACGAAAAAGGTCAATTCAAAGTAAATATGGAAAACAGAGGAATTCTCAATTTCTTTGGAGCCTATAGTTTAGCGAATATTCCAAACATGGCATCAGCAGCACACTGTGTATTAAAACCTGATATAAATGAAACAACAAAGTTTTGTTGTTGTTGCTTGTTTTATTGACATTATGACTTTTATTAAAACACACCCAATATTCTAGGCTGATTTCTGCTGTTTCCACATTTTTTGGAAAAATATAAAAACCACAGCGCACATAATCATTAGAATTTTACTATTTTCAGTAACAGCTATTTAGTTTTTAAAACCAGTAACATTTGACAACATTTTACAGAACATATGCATTTTTAATAATAGTTTGCTAATTGGCATTTTTTAATCAAATGTATGGCATATGAGCAGAAACAGAAACAATAATGAATACAAAAAGTGTTCCAAAACACTTAGGCAAATAAATAACAGGTTAATGTGTGTGTGTTTCAGAAGGTGACGCGATGGTCTCTCTCTCTCTCTCTCGCTCTCTCTCTCTCTCTCTCTCTCTCTCTCTCTCTCTCTCTCTCCGTGTGTGTGTGTTAAAAAGGAAGCTTCTTCTTCTTCTTCTTAATTTGTGAAGCTGTCTACACGCTTTGCTTTCTTGTTTTCTTCTTTCTCTCATTTTCTACCCAAATATATATTCTGCTTTGGTGACTCGACCACCACGTGACCATATGTTCATCGGTTGCACCTGAACGCAGAGAGGAGGCGTGTGACGTGAGCGTCAGATAAATTCACAGCATTTTTTTTCAAATCCTCAGAGCGATTTTATACGCACCACCGAAACTCCGTGAATCAGTCCACTGTGTGTGTTTGCAGTCATGTTTACCGAGGAGGTGATGAAGCGATTACACAAATAAAAAATAAAATATTTTCTTTGCATGGAGCCAACTAGCTCATAATAAAACTTGCCATAGCGCTTTCTGTACTGTTCTCTCGTTCGCTGATGTATTTTTTAAAACATCTTTTAAGATTCTCTGTCTCACACTTACTCAACAGCCTTCTGTCTTCCAATAAAGGTTCCCGTAATCTTCATAACTCATAGCTAGAAGACGAGCTCATTTGTCATTTTCTTGTATAGTTTTATCTTTTCATAATTTATGAGTTATTAATCAGATGTACGACACTTACGACTTAGGGGGAGGAAACATTTTCGGTCAATGTTTACATTAACAAATAAAGACAAAAAACCAACAAAAAACCCCATATGTATTAAACATAAAAGTCACGTGAATGCCGGGCGTAAAATATCTGATCCTGAAAAGTTCCCTGAGGAGGACCACCAGTCGATGAGTACTTCCATTTACTTTACGCCTCTGTCAGTGCGCCCCAGGGCAGCTGTGGCTACAATGTAGCTTGCTATCACCAGTGTGTGAATGACTGAATGTAGTGTAAAGCGCGTTGGGGTCCTTAGGGACTAAGTAAAGCGCTATACAAATACATACGAGTTAATTTTCTGCAGTTATTCAATTCTTTTTATTTTCACTAAAACTTTTAAGAAGAGGTGTTTTGTGTTGTAAAGTAACCGTCGTATATACAATATGAGACAAAAGCAAGCAAAGAAAAACAAATAAAAGGAAAAGAAAAAACCAAAACCAACAAACAAACAAACAAAATAAATAAATAAATCAGGGGCTATATGAGCAGCACTTGGCGACAGCGGGAGGGAAGAGCTCCCTTTTAATGCAGCAGAACCCACGCGGGAGGGGACAGGAATCTGCTCTGGGAGTGATTGGAAAGAGAAGAGAAAAAAAGCGAGCGCAGAGAGGCAAGAACAAACACAAACTATGGGACAGAGATGACAAATATTTATGGCATGTAGCAGTAAAACGCACTGGGGAGTGAAAAGAGGGAAGAGAAGAAATGCTCCGTCCATCACAGGAAGTCTCCCAGCAGCCTAAACCTATGGCAGTACGGCAGTAAGTAAGCAAGGCTTTAGCTGTGCAGTGGACGGAGAAGCTACGCAACCAAACATTACAACCGTACAATCAACTTGACGTGGTTACTTTAAAGGCTGGAACCAGGTCTGAGACCACTGACGATCAGGTGCATCAAGGTGGTGATAAAACGCAGATAAAACTGCTATAAGACTGAAACAGTCTGCTCTCAGTTTTCAATTAAACTGGGTCAAGCCAGCACTCACATGGAGTTGGTTTGTAATATCGCAATCAATTGTGCAATCTTGTTCTCAAATATATTGCACTGTGTTGTAAATCTGTTGCATGTAGTTTTATACATTTATGGTAATTTTTCGTCCAGACAAATGAGAGGCGACGAAGAAGAATCAATATGTTTATAATAGAGCTCTTCTCTTAAATCAGGGGTCTCAAACTTAAATGAGCTGTGGGCCACTGCTGGCACTATCATCTCATTGGAGGGCCACTTTAGTGTTCAAGTAGTACACCCCCCCCCCCCCCAAAGAAACAAACAAACAAGAAAACACCCATAAATATGTCTGAAAATGTACTGTTTTTTTTTTAAAATTCCAAATATTTTATAACAAGACAAAACAGAACTCTTAACTGAAGCCTTTCATTGAACTACCAAATAAACAAATTGATCCACTCTTTCTGGCCAGACACGTGGCAGCACTTCTGTGATCATTTTGTTTGCATTTAACAAAATAAAAATGCAGACCTAAGTGTACACATTAGTCTTTGACTTTCTCACTGAACTAACACAGCCAATCCCTCCACATGTTTGTGCTCTCCGCTCACATTGCCTTGATATTAAATCAAATAACTTATTTTAACATTGCACTCAACAACATAGAAATCCTCCCTAACAAAAAAGTAACTTCAAAGGCCAAATTGCGTTATATCTGTTCATGTCAATATACGGCTGCAAAGTAGGGGTGACATGGGCTGCAAGTTTGAGACCTCTGTCTTAGATGTATTGATGTAGACTGCAGACTGAATTAGAACAGAGATTTAGTACAGGGTTTACAGCGTTTTGCTTTATTACAAAGATTCCTCCATATAAACCCCAAAATTGTATATACCAGCTAATATGTGTAAGTGAACAGAAACCATTATTTACTGCCTTCCCTGTTTTAATGACGATGCTGTCTTGTGCTGTGTGCATAAATGCACCAATCTCTGTGTTTTTTAGTGCTGTGTGAACCTGAATTGAAGTTATTTAACAGAGTTGCTGTCACACAGCCTGCAGTTAGAATTTGCTATGAGGGCGTCTCTGAAGAAATGTTATGGGCAGTTTGTTGGCTTTGCAACTGATGGTGCAGCGCAGTGCTGTGCTGATAAAGAGAAGCAGCCCCACTCCTGAGTGAAAAAATCAACACTAACCTGACCATTATTCACTGCGCCAATTTTAGTTAGAACTTGCTGTCCATGGTGCTATAAAACAAGAATGTTGGCATTCTTTTCATATTAAATATTAAACTTAACTTGAACAGCTGGTCAAATAGTTGGAAGTTGACAAGGGATTTAATTCTGGCAGATGTTTGTGCTGCTGCATTTGATTGCAAGTATCTGAAGAGAAAAGACTGAGACTGGGAATACTGCGAATATTAATTTAATTAATGCTAATCCTAATATATTGGAACACTCTGACATTAAGCTGAAACACTAACAGTCTCATTGATAGCTACACTTTGACTGACATTTGTAACAGTACCTTTTTAGAGAAGTAAAAGAAACAAAGAAACATGAAGGTTGCTCTGTGTGTGCGCTGCTGAGAATAGGCAGGAAGAGATGTTGAAATTGTTGTCGTGATCTCAGAGTAGAAAAGTGGCTTAAAGCACAACGCACTGGAATACTGTTAAAAGGAAAACGCTTCCTCACTTCCAAGCTTTGTTAAGTTGAGTTCAGCTCTGTTTCAATAAATCCAAGGATTTTCCCTGAGCAGGAATGAGTGCAGCTCAGCTCTAAACACTATGAGCGAGACCTGAGTAAAGAGGGATACGACTGAGTGAAAGTTTTGGCACTTCACTTATAGGTTTGAGCCATATAACCCTGCCAATTATGCACTCATTTGGACAACATCTCCCCCTCTTCTTCTGAATAAATGAAGACTCCTAGAGACTGCTATCAAATACACATTAGGCACAAAACAACAACAGGCTTTTTGATGTTAAATTGCCTGCCCAAAACCTTAAAAACTCAAGTTTGTATGTTTCATTATATGATGAAGGATAGGAGTTGGCTCAGGGTCATGAGCTGCAACTATAGGTCATGGAATGGTACTGTCATAGTAAGTAAGTAAGTAAGTAAGTAAGTAAGTAAGTAAGTAAGTAAGTAAGTAAGTAAGTAAGTAAGTAAGTAAGTAAGTAAGTAAGTAAGTAAGTCAGTTTGTGAAATTTCATTCGTCATATATTCCCCATACACTCTACAATACTGTAGGAGGTATTATTGCAAAGTGGAAGTGTTTAGGAATCACAGCAAATGAGTCAAGTGGTAAGGTAGTGAAGTGGTAGGATGCTTAATGCTTAAACTCCAGTCAGCTAAGGCTGGATTTCCAAGCCTCATCTGGTGTTAACAGCAGCACAAGAACTATGAGCTTCATGGCATGGGTTCAAAGCAGGTCCTGTAGGTGTACGTTTGTCTATATGGTATATGATACTATGAGACATGATGAGGCCAGGATCAAGCTGGAGTTTGTATGTGAGATCTAAATTCAATTCTGGGTTTAAAAGGGAAACAATGACAAAAAACCTAAGGATGATTAAGGATGATTATTGGATGATTATAGAGAGTGTTGTTTAGCACACTGGTCCAAAACCTTCCATAAGTGATCAACTGGGCAGTGTACTCATGCCTCTTGGATGTGGCATCTGTATATGATCAACGCATGATAAAGGCGGTCACTCAGATCAGATCAGAATTTGGTTGAGCTGCAGTGACCCTTTCCTCTAAGGGGACAAGTGGACACAAAACATTGCAGAAAATTTATCTCACAGCACAACAGAGCCCCCACATCCCATAACTGTAGGAATCAAATGTTCAGCGTTTCCTTCTTTCCTCCAGCTGTTTTGATCTAATTTACAGATATTTGGGACAGCAGGCTAAATTCAGAAGTGTTTTCAGGCTCTGTACATACCTGCACATTTATACTGTAAACTGAAACTGTTTAAATAAATAAATAAATAAATAAAGTATACTTTATTGATCCCCATGGGGAAATTCCTCTCTGCATTTAACCCACTCACTCAGTGAAGCAGCAGTTTCATAGGATTGACAGCACTGCAGTAAAAAAGTTTAAACTACTACATCCCAGTTTGACTCTAAAAAAAGGTATAGGTTCACATGTGACATATGAACATACACCATACAAGCAATCTGGGTTCATCATGTCCAGATAAAACCAAAACTTAGCTAATGTCTTTCATTCATGGCTAATTCTTTTTATAATAATTACATAGAAATGGTCTGAGCTGTTGTCTGGATTTATGCTTTCTGTTTGTTTATTTGTTGGCTTGTTTCTTTCATTCCTTCTTTCCAAGCTGATTTTTTGATTTTTTGCCTTTGTTAAAAAGACAAAAGGGCCACAGTTTGGATCACTGGGACGAGCGGGCGACCATGGTGGGGAGCGGCCGGTTCCCCTCTTTCTCCTCCCAACTTTCCTGTCTGTCTTCACTGCACTGTCTAATAAAGGCAGTAAAAAGCCAAAAATAAAATATATAAAAAATTCTTGGCCACAGTTCAGTTTAAATAAAAAATCTACCCATTTAATTCAATGTAATTTTGTTGCATAAACACAAATGTACCAGAATCTGGTCAAATTAAATGTACTTGACTGTTGTACATTCACTTTGTATCAATCACATTTTCCTTAATGAGGATTTATTTGACTAAATAAACCCTTAATTTTATATATTTCAGTTTCATTTTACTCAAAATTATTGTTTCAGTGTAAAGAATCTTTTTTTTGGTGTGAGTGTAAATTGTCTTTACACCTGTTCTAGCTCCAAAAGGAGCTGCAGTGAAATGCTTAATGCTAAATATCCTTTTCATATGAAATACTTAGCATGTTGTATTTTATTTAAAGATGTACGTAGACTTAGAAGCAGCACAGTGTAACTTTAGTTAAAAAGTTACTGGCACTTTAAGGAAACAGCAATGTTGCTTAGATACAAAATACTGTTCTATGAAATATTTATTTACCACAAGTAGTTTATTAATATTGCTGTGATTGTAAAAACTTTAAACCTGCAAATGTATACATTTTGATATGCAGTGTTTTGTTCCAGATGTTCTGCAGCTTTTTCTTGGAACGGACCGTGTGACTGATCGATCTCCCCAGAGAGCATTTATCTGTCAAACTGTGAGGGTACCCTCGAGTTCAGATGCAGTCTATGCTTCTGTATGTTTAGAAGGTTATGCTCAAATTCTTCTTCTTGTTTTGAATTTGAACAAACAGGAAACACTGCAAGGAAAATTTTCTGTGATAGACGGGCCCAATTGAGCCAAAACTGTCTTCTAGAGATTACACTTTGCACTTTGTTTACACCAGTGACTATAGAGACACCAAGGCGTCATGCACTAGAAAAAAAAGAAGAAAAAAGTAATTGCATAAACATATCAAGCTTTAGTCATTGTACCTGAAAAATGAAGCCAAGGCAAATGTGCCAAAAAACTGCAGAGGCCCTTTGAGACTGGCTTCAAAAAGGAGTCCGTTCCCATAGACTCCTGTGATCAAATGTCCAATTCTACAACACTAAAAGCATGTTTAGAGCCTGGTACAAAACAGCTGTAGCCTCTATGGATAGTTTCCTGCTTTGTAACAACAAACTGAAGAAAAACCACCACTGAATGAAGGGAAATGAAAAAATAATAATCTTAAACTTAATAATCAAGGTAACAGATGCATAATCACGGAGAAAGGATCAATAAACAGACATAAGTGATGAATAAAAGACCTATAAACTGTGCACATGAAAGAATAAAAAACCAAAACACAATTGACGACACATTAATGATTGTTTGTTTTTCCCGATTCCTGTTTCCTTTTGCTATTGCTAGTTTTTCTTTTGCAAGGAGGTTACATGGCACCTTTTCTGTCTCTGTAACCATGGTCACAGTTAGCTCTTTCATGCTTACTGGTTTTTTATTGGTTTTAGTGATCAGGTTAGCCTGCAGGTGCCATGTGACCTCAGGGTAGAAAAAAAGATGATCTGAGGGCAAGAGAGATATAAATACCAAACGATAATTAGAATTATCATGTAGTGAGACCAAGTATGGTTTTGTGTGGATACAGTTGAAATATGTGTGTGTGTGTTTGCGTGTGTCTCAGAACCCACTCCATTATTTCTTTCAGCCACATATGGCCGGCTGCCAATCAACGACGATTAAGATTTGGGAATGTCAATGCGCTGTTTTTCTTTCTGCTTTAAATGGTTAATCTGGATTTGATTGGTACAGATGAGGCCTGAACACACACACACACACACACACACACACACACACACACACACACACACACACACACACACACACACACACACACACACACACACCAGGCG
>NW_005187430.1:399212-401932 GCF_000239375.1 Pundamilia nyererei
ACACACACACACACACACACACACACACACACACACACACACACACACACACACACACACCAGGCGCTCAGAATGTTCAGTTAACATTCTTGTTGCTTAAATCACTGCAAATACTACACATTTTTTTGAGTCTCGTGAAACAAAAGTCCAGACTTATATGAATACAGCAATGCCACATAGTAGGCTGGAGTCAAGTGATTTGTTTGTTGTAAAGCACTCTAAAGAATGACCTATTTGCATGTTTAGGCTACCTATCTTACTAGCTGTTATTATCACAACCTAAGACAACACTCCAACTCTACTGTCTGAGAATCAGAGCCTCTAAAAGTAGCTTCAAAACTGTAAAAAAAAAAAAGCCTCACAATAAGAAGTTACTGGGTTTAAATCCAGCCCTGGGCTTTCTGTGCGGAATTTGCATGTTCTCCCGCATCCAGTGTTGGAGTCGTTACTCAAAGTAATATATTTCAAATGACTTTTCTTAAAACTAATGCGGTGTATTGTTTCATTACTCACCAGAGCAAGTAATTTTCTTACATTACTCACTACATTACTTTCATGTTACTCCATAAAATGACCTGAAACTCACTGTAACATATTTGAGTTTTTGTGTATGTACACAAAAGCCATAACATAAAACAAAGACGCCTATAGAGACTTTAAATTGATTAGCACAGTGATCCTGCTGTTGAAACATGCGCAGGTGGAAATGGAGGCTGCACCAATGCTGTAAGTCGACTGCTAATAATTGCCTTTGTTATTTGTTGAAGTTCATGGTCTTGCTGCTGGGCTGGGGTCTGTATGCGGTCAGTTTTAACATTATTCTGCATTCTTGGCTAGCTTTGTGTTAGCAGATGCTTGCTTGTGTTAGCAGTATTAGCAGCGTTATGTTGTTGTTGAATTTCACCAACCCTTTTCTCTATTCCGCAAAGGCTGTAGATCACTCCACTGACTTTAGTACAGTTATGCGTTAAATTACAGCATAACTGAAAAATGCAATGTGATTATACAATAACCTGTTACAGCCAACGTTGCCTGTATAGATTCTCTCTCTTAGATTAGTTGGAGACTGTCAATTGACTTTAGCTGTGAATGTGGGTCTGTCTATATGTGTTAGTACTGGAACAAATT
Source organism: Pundamilia nyererei (assembly GCF_000239375.1). Lineage (NCBI taxonomy): Eukaryota > Metazoa > Chordata > Actinopteri > Cichliformes > Cichlidae > Pundamilia > Pundamilia nyererei. The sequence continues at coordinate 400,341 of NW_005187430.1, forward strand.
GGCAACCAGTCCAGGGCATACCCTGCCTCTCATACTATTACAGCTGGGGTAGTCTACAGCGCCCCCCATGACCTTGAACTGGGTAAGCCGAAGAAGAAGGATGGATGGATATAAGGGGTCTGTGTATTTTTTAAGGCTTGAGCTGAATGAGGGATGGATACTGAGAGACACTTTCTGTTCAGGAGGTCAGGGCTTCTCAATCATAAACTAGTGATTGAGACCATATCCTCAGCAGGAAAGTGTTTACTGGGATTATAGGGAGCTCATTTTCCCATAGCCCTCTATATAATTCAAATTATTTTGTAACCAGTGATATCGCCCCCTGTAGACCATTAGGTTTAAAGGCACTTGTGAACTCGATTCCCTTTTCCCTTTTTTATATAAATGTAGTCAGTGAACACTGTGTTTAACCTCAATGCTATGACCTATTCCTTTATGCAGTGCTTACAGAGATGTGGACTTTCAAACGTGTGTGTAAAGGGCTTAAATGTCTCATGCACGTGACAATTCGACCATATTTTTCTCTGGTTTGTGTTCCCCACACAAACCAATTATACTCTTCTAAAAGGAAGAACAAGAGCTATTTTGTTTGCATTTTATTAGACAACTCAAAAAGAGTAAACAGTGAGCAACCGTTCAACAGAAAGCATAGCAGAGACATCATGAAATATATACGGAGATCAAAACAAGTGCCTGGTGTTTTTTTTCTGGCATAAGCTCAGCAGACAGTAATCCAGGACAGACTTACATCACCTACAGTATGTCTCTGACTTCAGATACCATACATCTAGGATTGTTTATCAATATTCACTATTGAGACAGGGTGATGCTATAAACAGATAACAACACAATTTCATTTTTTAAATGAGGACAATGTGTAGGTGTAAGTAGTTCATCTGAGCAAATCCACAAACAAATAACAAATCAAAATACTGTCTTTATTGTTTCAAGAAAAAAAACCATTTTTGTAAAAATATTTTGGTTTCTCCACACTGCTTATGACCTTATATGGTTAGCAAGCGAACATTTTCGCCTCAACGTTGATGTGCTAGAAGTGGGAAAAACATGTAAGTGTAAAGTTAAAAAAGGATTTGAGCAAGTTTGACAAAGGCCGAATAGTGATGATCAGAACAGCTCCATAAAGGCAGCTTTTCTGATCTGCTGTGAATGATATTTGTCAAAAGTTCTCCAAGGTAGAAAGTGGTGAACCAGCGACAGAGTCATGGGCACTCAAAGCTCACTGATGTGTGATTGGGGTCTTTAATAATCAGACCCCATTCTATCTTAATGACCTTGTAGTACCATATCACCCCATTAGAGCACTTCGCTCTCACACTGCAGGCCTACTTGTTGTTCCTAGAGTATTTAAAAGTAGAATGGGAGGCAGAGCCTTCAGTTTTCATGCCCCTCTTCTGTGGAACCAGCTTCCAGTTTGGATTCAGGAGACAAACACTATCTTTACTTTTAAGAGTAGATTTAAAACTCATTTTTGCTAAAGCATATAGTTAGGGCTGGATCTGGTGACCCTGAATCCTCCCTTAGTTATTCTGCAATAGGCATAGGCTGCTGGGGGATTCCCATGATGCATTGAG
>NW_005187430.1:406435-407087 GCF_000239375.1 Pundamilia nyererei
CGCTCGCCCTCGGGCACCCTCCCCGGGCCTGGCTCCAGGGCGGGGCCCCGGTAACCCTATCCCGGGCAGGGTAAACTGTTCCCTCGGTGTCCTTTTCATAAGGGTCTTATGAATCGCTCTTTGTCTGGTCCCTCACCCAGGGCCAATTTGCCATTGTTGTGACGTTGTTGTGATTTGGCGCTGTATAAATTGAAATTGTAAAAACTGAATTGAATTGAAATGTGTGTGATGAGCAAAGGCTGGCCTGTGTGGTCTGATCCAACAGACGAGCTACTCAGATTTCTGAAAAAGTTAACGTTGGTTCTGATAGAAAGGTGTCAGAACACACTGTGCATCGTATCCGGTCTGACGTCATTAGCTGTGTCTGGGCCCAAGCTCCGCTGCAGGTTGCTAAGTCAAACGATCACTAACAGAGTTAGAAGTTAGCAAGGAGTTAGCTCACTAATTTCCATCTAAATACAATATATCATGTTCTGACTGAGAGATTTCTGAAACAAATTAAGACGTACAGCTCTGCTATCACTTCCGACATAAATGAACACAGGGAAGTAAACAGCAGTGACGTTTTGTAGGGTTACTGCCAGACAAAGGCTGGTATAAAACCATGTGCTGCGTGATCGCTAGCGACACAGCTATGTTAGCATAACACAAA
>NW_005187430.1:407438-425027 GCF_000239375.1 Pundamilia nyererei
GGTTTGTACCCCATCTTTGATGACTATTGCTAGACTTTTATTTTACTGTTTCATTTTTATTTATTTATTTATTTTTGCTATTTAGTTTGGAAAAAGATTGAAGAAAGTACCATAAGCTGGGCTAAAATATAGTTTTTCCACAATGTTAATCAAACGAGGGAAAGCGTTTCCCAATTGCAACAACAGTCATATGGCAATGATGTTATATTTTTACAAGTGTTATAAGACTTCTGATTACGTTTCTGAGACTTTATTAGTTAAAACGTGGCGTCCAGGATTCCTGCTTAGGCATCATTGCTGTATGACACTCAAAAACAAACAGCTGACTTTCTTTGAAATGATAAAGAATAAGAATCATAAGGAATTACAGCAGAAACTTGATCATTTTGATGTCTGTGTTTTTGGCAAATAGCATGACAATTTTAGATACTATTGTAATCAAATCTTTTCTGTAAGAGTAAAACAGCATTAAACTAAAAAGTAAAGAACACAAGCACTGAAAAGTCCTTTAAAGGTAAAAATCAAATGTGACAAATGTTTTCTTTTTCCAGCTCTCCCACCTTATTAAAGTCATCTCTTAATCAGTTCTGCTGTGTACCCATGCCCAAGTTGTGTTCAGTGATGTTGTCATTACTTGCTGTTAATGATAATATAGTTAATGATCATGATAAATTAACTGATTGGAAAACAGGTAAAAAAACAAAACAACACAAAAAAAATCACCATTCAATCCAAACATCATCAAATATACTTTTTACGCTTTTTTCGACCAATTGTTTCAGCTCACATTATTATAAATTGATGTTATAGGAGAAGTGAAGCATATGTGATACAGTATGCACACAATATACCTCAGTTTAAATAAAGATAACAGTAAAAGATGTCCAGGTTTGAATTAACTAAGCTAAAATGTAATACTGTGTGTTTTGGTGTGTTTTGGGAGGGGTGGTGGTGGTCGGTGGTGGTAGTTCATGTGAGCGAGCAAGAAAACACTCGACGGGTCGTGAATAATCGTTTTAATGAGTGTGTAAAAGCAGGCGGCTCAGTGAGGGCCTGTCGGGTTAAACAAACTCTCTAAATCCGATTGTCAAAATGAAAAGTGGTGTCGTTTCACCCCCCCGTTTCCTTCTGGCTTCCTTTGGCCGACCCACTCCCCCCCACCTCCCCACCCTTGCCTGGTTCAGTCATGCCAATTACAAGACATAATAATATTTTCTTAAACCCGGTGTGATCTTTGGTTTTGTTGTTTTAAAAAGCCCGCTGATCTTGGTGCGCTCCGCTGCTCTTTGTCAATGAAGCATCAACAGGGATGGCTCTGCAGCGAGCACTTCCTTTTTATCTGCTCACCGCACCGTTTCTTCTTTTCAGCAGCTCACAGCTATCTTTATCTCTGCACGTGTTATAGTTTTACAGTGTATAGCGAAATGTGATTTCTGGAAGCAAAGTTTTTGGGTCAGGTCCATTTTTGTGACCTATAATGTGCTGAATGAGTTTCTAAATATTTTGAGGCTGTTATAATCTTAGAATAGATTTACCAATTTGGAATTAAGAGTACACTTTTAGTATAAAAAGTTAGAGGTCCACTATAGATTTCTACAGTACTTTCAACAGTCAGAACTGGTTAATGCACAGCTCCATTTGTGGGTGTGTGTGCAACCTGTATGCATAAACAAATCATACTGACTCCCAGATGGTAAGATTTGTCTGAAAGCTCCTGGAAAAAACAACTGTCTGGTGATGCTTTTACAAAAACTTAATGCAATGCTTTTATTTGTCTTTCAGTCAGGTTACACTGAAATTTGGCTTTCTTCAATTAAATTTCATTTGGCTACTTTTATCTTAAGTGATCTAATTAACATCTTTTTAAATTCCCATAATGCCATAATATAATAAAGGTAGCAGAAAACCATGAAATACATTTTAGCCATAGTTTCTGCATGGCACACGGCACACTGTATAGAAGACAGCTGTAGAAAAAGGATTTGATTTGAATCCTCTGTTGCGACTTTTGCAACTCTCTTAGTCACTAGATGCCAATCTGATAGAGGAACGAGTCAAGACATAATTTAGGGGCACCTTCATTATACTCCATGCTATCTGTAAAGATATGAATAACACCGTGTGCTGCATACATAATTTGTACATATAATTATTGATAGACAAGACACAAGAGTTACAAGACAAGACACAAGAGTTACACAATACAATATTAAAGGATCAAAGAAGACAGGCATATGGAGGCAAACAGGTGAAAAGCTGGTTTAGCTTTGTTGGTTAAATAATCAAAACCCCTCTGGTAAAAAAGGCTCATTAGATTAGCGTCAAAAGCTTGCTGAGAGTTTTCAAACAGAAAAGTCAGACTAAGGATCAGCAGCAAATGGGCGGTCAATGTGACACAGAAAGGAACCACAAATATAATGAGGTGCAATATAAATCTGTCAGCACACACCAGCAGCCTCTGCCTGCTTTATACTGGCTCACTGCATGTTTGGTCTGTATCCGTGTCTCTGTGTTGACGTTGTGTTTGCCGACTGTATGGCTAAACAAGGCCTGCTGTGTATTTTTAGCTAAACAGGCCTTAGTGTGTATCCTATGACCAATATGTTGGGAGTACACACTGCAGTACAGAAAATACATACACAAATACCAACACACTGCATTTATTTGAGGAGTTTCCAGAATGTTTGAGCTGTTATTTATGCATGGCCCTGTCTTAAAACCAAAATGTTCCTGCAAATGTATTTTGCTCCCTTGTGAAAATTATCTTCAACTTTAGATATTATTGTTTTTTGCTCAAATGAAAAGGTCAAGTTTTTCTTTACAGGCTAAGAAAGTCCTCAATCATGATGACCTTAAGCTAGCCTGAACCTGTGCTTTCACACTATGTACCTATTTTTTTTTTGTAAATGCAGGTTTCCCTTTTTTTTTTCTTTTTCTTTTTTCCCAATTATAACAACAAAAACCAGTTTGATCCTGTTAAAAGGGAGTTTTTCCTTCTCACTGTCACTAAAGTGGTTGCTCACAGGGGGCATCTGATTGTTGGGATTTTCTCTGTTTTCTCTGTATTATTGCAGGGTCTTTACCTTACAATATAAAGTGCCTTGAAGCAACTGTGATATAGCACTGTATACTACAAAAAACAAACAAACAAACAAACAAACAAACAAACAAACAAACAAACAAACAAACAAACAAACAAACAAACAAACAAACAAACAAACAAACAAAAAAACACAATTTGTGGCATTATATTAATATAATATTAATAAAATATATTAGTTAGATTTGATGCATTTAAACAAACAGCAGGGATTTGTATATTTTTTCAAATTTAATATGCATAAAACAGCTTCCTGTGTAAAACATTTTGTGGGATATGATATAAGCATGTATAATATTACAAAAGCATAAATTCCAGTTTCAGATGTACTTAACTAATATTATAACTGAACAATATTCACGTGGGAATCATCAGGATGCTGCACACATTATTTTTTTACCGACCTCATGTTTTGGTCAGCATCATCTGGGTTATTTGGTCATTTTCAGATCAACAGTTAGACCTATACTGTAGCTATTGGTGAGGGAAGAATTCAGATTAATTTTGGATCATACTACACATTTTTATTACAAGTTTTAAAGACGACATTGTTCTGCTCCACAGATGTATCCCACTGGTCCTCAAAAATTCAAGTTCTTGCAGGGAGGTAAGACAGCTAGTTACAGACTGAGCTGTAGTACCACTTCAGCCATTATTCCTGAGGTGTGCCTGATGCTATAAAATAGCATGCAAGTGGAGTTTGTTTGTGCCCATTTCCAATACCCGACCTAATATAGATTTCTGTTAGAGAATTTTGAACTTACATCTTTATTTGGGTTATGGGAAGCATTTGCTAATCAAAGTAGCTACAAAGGCCAGCAGAACTAAAAAGGTGTAATTCCTGTCATATCTTCTCCTTGAACCAAGGATTTATCGTATCTTCCTCAAGCCCTTACAGTTACTGTGCTCACAGTGTATAGTCTGTACAGTCAGAGATTTTGAGGAAGGGCATTTCACATGAACATTTTACTGACTTGGGCAAACTGACTATTTATGTCATGACGCAGACCCACCAAGACAAAACGGGACTTAATACAGAAAAATGGATTGTATTAGGAAAACAAAAAACAACTGAAAATGAGTTTCCATTAATATATACCAGTCTATATGTTTCATACTAGGTATAGTGTTCTGTGGACATGATGCAAACAGTCAGCCTCTCTGTGTGGACTGCACAACTTTCTGGATCTGTTGTTGAAGAATTACTTTCTTCCTGGATGAGAAGATCTTCCAGCTGTGCAGTGGTCAGTGGTTGTGGCTGCCTCTTATGAACATGTTGTGCAGCATGTCTTCAGGCCCATTTAGTACGAGACATTTGGGACTAAATGGTGGCCAAGGAAGTGTCTGGACATGGTCCTGATAACCAAAGGCTGCTACTCTGGCAGTGTTGGGGAAGCCAGAGCGTTCCTGCAAGAACAGGTTGCAACACTTCATCTCAGCACCTCTGTCTAGTTTAGCTTTCCTGGAACAATCAGATCAGAAACTGCTCTCATGGACAAGACTGCAGCAACAGTGTGGGCCTATGTGGCAGCATGCAGCATGCTAATAGCCTGGCCTCAGTCATCTTCAGTCAGTTATGGCATGGTAGCATTGATGACAATGTTGCGGATACACCACCAAGAATGCAGAAAATCAAACCAATCCTGAGATTTGCAAGTGAGTTGATTTGTGTTTGGTAAACAAATTACTAAACCAACTATTAACTATAACCAGTCAACTGTAATGTAAAACATATATTTTGGTATTTTCTAAGAGACTGTAGTAATGTACTGAGAGATGGATTTAAAACAAATAATGAAAATGTATTTATGTTTTTAATCTCTAAAACAATCTGTCAATGTTTTCCTCTATATCTGTATATATACTTTTAAAAATAATTCATACATCTGTAAAGCAGCGATTATTTTGAAGTTGTTAATGTTTAGCTAATGTAAAAACTAACTGTATAACTAAATGTAAAGTATAAAGAAAATACTGTAGTGCCCTAAATTATTAACAAATGTAGTTAGACTCCATCACTTGAAGTCTAAACCTTAATTTGTGGCTGATATTGGTATGAAGAGTGAAAATAAATCTGCTTTGTGGTTGAAAAATCTCAGAGTTTGAGGTCTGATTCCTGCAGAATCCTTTTGTTTAATATGCAACCCAAATCTGTAATGAAAAGTCAAGCAACAATTAATTAAAAGTCAATTTTTTCCTCTGTGGTGAAGCTGAAAAATCATCACACTGACCAGATAATAATATTGTGTCAGCAGTGATGGAGTGAGTATAAACTATGTGAGTCGCAGCTGCTGTGCATAATGACAAAAACAACCGCAGAGAAAGCCAAAAATGACACTTGTTTAAAAACAAAACAAAACAAAAAAAACCCCAAAACATTTTTTTCCAGACACAAACACAGAATGTCATGATTGAGGAAAGTCAGATGTTGGAGTGGTTAGCTGAACTATAATTGCATATGTATGTATGTGTGTGTGCGTGTGTGTATGTGTGTGTTTCTGTTTTTAGCTTTTCTTACTGATAAAAAAATACAGACATTTCTGTTATTTTCTATCAATGATAGAAACGTTTTCTTTAACCGAGAGTTCACTTTAAAAAACAAAACAAAAAGAGGATATTCTGTCAGTTAACAAAAACTATTTTTTTGTTAATGGATTTTCAGTTTTATAATTGCAGGATGGTCTGCACAATCACCTAATATTAACTTTTCTTTAATTTTACACATTTGTTTCTTACAATTTAAGCACCAAGCAGCATTATTTCTCATGCAGAAAAACTGAGATGTATTGTTGAAATTGCATTTCACTGGTTCAGCCCACTGGAGATCAGAGTGGGGTGTAGGTAGCCTACAGTGTAATATTAGTTTGGAATCCCCTTTGAGTGTTTTCTGTGTAAACTATTGCCCTTTGTATATAATGAAGTTTTTTGACATCAAGACAAAATGAAATCAGTTTCCATCACATAAAAGCACTTTAGATATACAAGTTAAATAAAGCAAAAGAGATGTATAATAACTCATCTCTGATCTTCTTAAAAATACCATACAAAATCTGACATATGGTGCACTTATAATATGTATATAAAACAAGCTTCTTTCAAGTGAAACAGAACATAAACATCACCTATATCTCAACATTATAGCCCTTATAGATCTCCAAAATATTTTTGCATATATATATATTTTGTAAATCTTCCATATAGAATAGATTGGTGACATATGTGGACTGTTCTGCTTTATTAGGGCTAGAAGTTTGTATCACTTCATCCAATTACAGAAAAAAGCCTAATTTTAGAATATATAAGTCTACCTTTTCCTATTTTTTATTTAATTTAATTCCCAGTTGTTTACCATTTAAGGTTTCAAGAATGAATGAAAAAACAATGTGACATTTTTTTTCATTTCACTGATAAAATATAAAGAACCTTAAAATGTCTAGATTTGACAAATGAAAAGTATACGTGTTCAGTACCATGAGCATAAAACTAGTTTTGGATCTTCTTCTGTAATGTTATATTGAGCATTAGTTGTGTGAAACTTGAGTCATTTTCTTGATAAACTGCTTGTGGTTGGATTTTCCAGTTACAGTTAACTTCTCTGTGCACAACTGAAACCCGGTCTTTTCTGATGAGCAGCAATGTTTTCTCTGCCAGTCTTTGTCTGCAGTCTTTCTGCCTCTCTGTGGGAGAGGAGGAGGGGTGATGGGTGGTGGTTTGTTGCCCTCAATATGTTGTGATGGAAGACTTGGTTATCCAGAAGGAGTGTCCGCCTGGCCAGACAGGAACCATCATTGATCTGTTTGGCATCAGGCGTCTCCACAGCTTAGAGTGCTGATCAGGCTGCCGGTGGATCCACAGAGTCGGGCTCTGTTCGCACTGCAGCTGACAGCACACCCAAGTCTGCTCCTTTCTGTTCGTCGTGGGCAGATTTTTATCTTTCTCTGCTCAGTGTGAACCACAAAAGCTGCAGAGTGTATGGAAGTGACAGAACATGATGAGGAGTCTCCATTTATGAAAATAACAGAAGTGATGGGAAGCAGAGTGGGTTTCAAAATGAACAGTAAAATACTCATGACCCTGTTGAAAGGTTGACTGTTTCCCCCCCCCCAAATGTTACACATAAAATTTCAGCAACACAGCAAGGGTACAATTAAATGAAGCTGTCTTTGACCAATGCTTGCTTATTATTACTATTAGTTTAAATGATTAGTTCTTTTGTTTTATTTGAGCTCATCGACTCCCTGACCAACTTAGTATAGACCTACTATATGTATTAAGTCTTGCAAAAACAAATTTTAAATTTTATTTTATATATTTTTTTAGCTAGTTAATACACAGACCAGAATGATTGCATGTGTGGAAGCAGAAGTGTTTCCAGGATATTTTCAGGAAAATAAGTATAATGGAAAGGTTGTTAGATAAGATTTAAACATGAATTGTTTGGGGCAGAATGTGTTTTGTATCTGCAAGAACCGTTTTACTCTGCTGGAGGGGGTAAAGCTAATCTCTTCCAACTTGTGTGCCCGATTTAGTTTAACAGGGTGGAAACAAAGGTGTGCACGAGAGAATCATGTTGCTGTAAACTGAGTGATGAGACGATGCTTTTTGGGATGATGAGAAAATCTGAGGCATGCAAAGAGCAAAATAACAAGAAAAAGTGGGATATCATTCTGGCTATTTAATAAGAATTATGAGAGCTCATAATTACAGTTTAGCAGGACCTTCACTTTAACTAGCATATTGTAGTGGCATACTATGTTTTATGTGAGTTTTATTTTCCCTGAATGTATAGAAAAGCCTCCTCTCCATGTGAACTAGTTTCTCTTGATAAGGAGCAATGCACTGCACACATCTATTGGAATAATTACCTTTGCAAAGTGTTTTAAATGGTGCAAATCACTGTAATTTTACTCAAACCAAGATTATTTTGTTTGTTTTTGAAAGGAAAACTTGAAAAACAAAACTAGGAGTTTGTTCCTTCACTGTGGCACACACCAGTTTAATGCACAGATATGAATAAAAGGGAATCTTCTTAAAACAGGATTAGTAGTAGCTTGTCCAGACTTGTCATTCCCCCCAGAATACTTTATAAAGTTTCAAAGCCAAAGTTAAAATGCACCACTAACTCTACAAAGATACAGGTTAATTTCTAACTTCCCGACGTTACAGCAAGTTCTTAAATGCTAACACAAGTATAATAAAGTGAAAGCTAAATGTTAAGTGCTTGTATTAACTGCACAATCATAGCCAAATTCAAAATTCTAACTTTAACTTTCCACGTTTACAGCTAAAGTTGAAATGGTAATTTTAACTTTATAGACAGAACTCATTTTTAACCTGTTAGCAGTCGGACGTACCGCCCACGGTACATTGGATGGTTTAGGGGACTAATTGGACTGCTAAGGGGTTAAACCAACTTTAACTTCCCAAAGTTAAGCAAACATTTAAACTCCAGTATAAGCATAACAAAGCAAGTGCTGAAGCTTTGCACCCCTAACCTTAACTTGTTGAGATTAGAAATTTCAGCTGCTCCCCTATTTTCTAAGGGGTGAATGAATATGTGATGAATAAAAAAAACTATTGTGTCAACTACTACACCACAGATCCATTTAAATTGTAAATGTGGAACATTAGCTAAAAACTTTAAAATTAGACTTTACCTCATAACAGCCATGGCCGGCTGGTGTGTTTCTACTACTGTATAAAACAAAACATTTTTGTACACAGTACATATTAGGATATTTGAATAACATTAATCAGCATTAAATCAGGAAAACAAAAACTGATATGATCAATCAAAATTCAATTTAAACTTTTGCAATATTTTACATTTTTACTCCAGAGTCACCTCACAAACTCTGGCTACCGCTCATCTGTAGTGAGTGTAGTCAGACAGAAAAGTGACTCTAGACCAAATCCAGCTGTCAGTCTGCTTTTTACCTTAGCTGTCATTCCCAGGTGAGAAGCACCGCCTAAATTTACTCTAGGAGAGCCTGCAAACCTTTGCTAAAGGTTTACAGGCAGCTAGCAGAGGCTGTAAACTTCTGCTAGCTGCTGTTAGCCAGCGTTAGTGAAACAGTCTTTGCAGTGAATCTAAGGGTGGACTTTGACAGTTAGTGAATGAACTCTGATAAAATGAGAGAATGTAATCAAGCTGTTTATCAGAGGAAAAGTGTGCTTTTTAGGAAACTCCGATCTAACAATAGCTGGCATAATGTTAGCTTATAACCAGCTCTTGTGTTCTCTTCAGATGTACAGAGACGGGAGAGTTGCATGACGATCTGTGATAATAAGTAGCTGTGACAATATCGGGATAAATAAGCATGTTTGTGATGTTTTTCGTGTGTTAGAGCCCTGACCATTCAGGAGATGAGATCTGAGGTGAGGAGGAAGAGGATGACACTTTGTTAAGATGCCCGTGGCATTGTCTCTTTCCTTCATGTTTTCGCTTCTCTGGTGCAGGGGACCCCTTCGACAAAAAGGTGTATATCAACAGGAAAGCAGTGTCTTTAAGCATATCATCTTAACAGAGCTTCCATTTTTCTCTAATTGAGATATAGGGACTACAATTCACTTTATTTGGGCCTGAAACCCCCATGAAATAGTCTCAAAAATATTGATGTCAAAACAAAGCAGTTTTTTCCTACATGATTAAGAATGACATTGAGGAAAGACACAGGCTCCAACCACAGGCTGATGTAGTGTTGTTTTACTCATGGTTTGTCTTTTATTATTACCCTTTAATTATAGATTTTACAAACCATTTTCTATCATCAAACTAACTGTCTGTGAAGCCTTTTGTGCATAAACTCTCTATGCATTTGCAGAGAGGTTCCAAACAAGTCTTTGGTGACTTTTGTATGATGTTTGCTCTCCATTGTAAAGATAAAATCTGAGGACAGACTCGCTGTTCTTTCTTGCGTAAACAGCTGATGCTGGTGCTTGCTGTCTGAGGCGTCATATTTTTTCAGTTTTCTGAGGCTGAATGCACTTGCCATCACTCTATTTTTGAACTCGAACAGCACACATTTCAGCCCTGCAGTGATGATGGTTGTTGTGTCACAGTTTAATGTTCCTTCCCAATTGCTGGAAAGCTTCTGGAGGCTTCAGGTGAGAATGTATTTTCAGGAATCAACAAGAATGTTACATGAAAAGAAGAAGAAAAAACACACAAATGTAAAGGCTTTTTTCCCCCCAGTGTATTTCTTTGTTGTCTTGAATTATTTCAAACACAGAAATGTCAAACCGAGATGAAAAGCCAAAAAATACAAAGAATGGAGCAGAGAGATTCTCCAAAGGTCGTTTGGAGATGTCTGGGGTTCATCTCCGAACACTAAGGACATGTAGTTATGATCCAAAATTGTTCTGGCAATCTGTGGTCTGACAAATGCCTTTCTGTAGGACTGTGCACAAAATGTTGGGGAAATGCTTTCTGGGCAGTATTAGCAAATAACTGATATGTTCGGAACTTTTAAAGGATGTTAGCGTACAAAAATATCAGTAGATGGACAAATATTGAGATGATGTAGTTCAATTTAACGGATTTTAGGACATGAACAACTTCATACACTGAATTGCAGATGCACTGTTCTAACTTAGATCAAGACACAAACGGAAAGTTTAACCTCTACAGGTGTATACCCTGACAGTGGACAGAGAAAGCATTTTAAACTAAGTAAAGAATGCTGCTGTTGTGTTGCTATCTTGTGAGACGATCCCTTTCAGAATACAGCAGCAACAGGATTTCCACCAACTGGGTAAGTTTAAAAAGATTCTTTTATATCGATAAAGCTCTGAATCATTCGATTCCACAACTAAACTTATTTATAAAATTCATCACTATGAGGTGACCTGTTAATAGAGAGGCTTATGACCTATTTTTTGCAATTTTTGCCTACTTTCCAGAAATTAAAAGATATTATATGTCATATATGTCAGTCTCATATTTTTGCATTATAGTTTTCTGTAAAAGATTTTAATTGTTTCTATTCCAAACGGGGAAAAATGATATAGAAAAAAGGGTAGCTATCCCTCCTCCAAGCCTCGTCCTTATTCCCTATACCTTACATGGGTTAGTAATCTTCAGGTAGATGTTAAGAGTTTAAAATATATACCTAAATTGTTCAAATATGAAGAGTTTTGATGAGAGGTGTGTGATCTACAGAATGTCAAGCCTACTAGCAAAAGGAACAATAGTCACAATAAATAAATCTATTTCTTTGCATTCTTTATGTATACATACCCTGTTATAGCTTTTATCAATGCAGCTGTTTGTGTTAGTGATTTTTGAACATGCATAGGAATATTTTTTTTCCATAACAGAATTTTAAGACATTCTGTGCCTAAGCCTTCTCTGTGTGAAGCCATTTGGTTTGGTTTGCTCAGGTATGGCTTACATCTCCAGTCCTGACTTCTCCTTGAGGTCTGTTTATGACCGCAAATGACCGTGTTTTGCCTCCTTGAACCGCCCACCCAGCTCAATCCTGCAGGAGGCCTGGATTTACCAACCATTAAGCGATCAAAAACCTTTGTTTGAAAAATATTTCTGTGGGCCTTTTACCTAATTGCCTGTCAAAATTGACTTAACCATCGTCCGTGTGCAGAAAAGAAAGCCACGTACGCCGTTCATTAATTCATACAGGTGCTATTGAAGGTGGATTTGGGTTTCACAACCTGCGGATAAAATACACCAACATGTTCGCACGAATGCTGAGTGATTTAAAAGGGAAAAAAAGAATCTGCTATTTTAAAATCACACTTGCCTTGACGTGATTTAATTTATAATTTTCATTCTAAAATCAATCAGCTCTAACTTGCTTGCTGGTTATGAAAACAGCTCCTAACAGCAACTATGGTTTTAACAAAGTCAAACAGAAAATAAGCAAATGGTTATAGTATGAACTGAAAATCTTAACTTTGTATTTAAAGCAGCACTCTTTGAGATTGTTCTTTGTTTTCTCACTTGATGCAGTTACAATATTGTCACAGTGTTGTCACAGTGACAACAATAATAACACACTAATTTAAAAATGCTTGTTGTGCTGACTTCAAAAGGCTCTTTTACACACTGGTAAGTCTGAGGGCAGCCAGGGCCTCCCTCTCTCTGTAAGATGATCAGCTGGAAATGAACCTTGCTTGACCTCCACTTAACACAGAAGATGGGATCATGGGATCCCTCTCTCTCTCTCACTCTCTGTTTCTCTGTCCATTAAATATAACCATTAGAAGACAAAGATCCTGTCCGAAACACTGTTGATGGGTCAGTGCATCTGTAAGTTAATCTCACAACAAAAGTCAATAAACAAAGATCTAATGTGTTTTTTTGTTTGTCTGTTTGTTTGTTTTGCTTTGGATAAACTCTTTAAACATGTACCCAAATACGTCGAGTTTTGCTGCATATTTTGGAAATTTAAGGGGGGATATTTATGAAAAACACAGATTGAGGAAAAATTAGTGTATTTCTGTTTCTTTTTCTTGTCCTTGAACCTCTGGAATTTATATAGTGGATAAAGTTCATGATCAAAAGCTTAGCTACAAGGGATCAAAGAGGTCGAGCATATCTAGAGTATTTAAAATAGCAGAAACTAATAAAACTGGACTACTGAACTTAAGTAGCTGATGGTAAATGGACTGATGTCTGGACCCTGTGCTTTGACATACTGGGATGGGTGCCAGCCAGCGCCGGAGGATAGGCTTTATTTTAGTAGGTGGAAGATTTCAGCATGCACACCTGCCTTTGCCAAAACTGACAAGGTTACTTCCTAACAGTTGGTGAGACTTTAGTTGAGGGAACAAACAGAGTTTATAGACCTCACTTCAGAATTATTTAAAATAAGATTAATGTGACTAACTTTCATGACAGTGCTAATCTATTTTAGTACAATATTGAATAATGATGGTTCTATGTGGTTGTAAATGAAAAGACCGACAAACTCAGCTCAGATAGTCTCTTTCCACAGCAGTGCTATTGTACAGTAACAGAGAAGGAATGATTCATGGTTGTCTTTTCTATTGACACTTCAGATGTTGGCAGTGGAAGGTAAGAGATCACTTCAGCTCAATCAGTCATTTTAAAGATAATCAGTGCAGTTGTAGTCTGCCAACGTGTCCTCAAACAGCAGAAAAGCTGATTATGAAACAAACATGAGGAATGGTTTGCTGGTCATTTGCTGATTAACAGTCTGCCTATAATTTCCTCAGCTTTAAGGTAACGATTAAGATCAAATCTCTAATTTGCTGCATCAATAGCTGCAATTTTAGAATATATCATGTAGGAACAATTGTTTTTTTGTCTTTTTTTTACATTTTCATTGATTGTGACAAAACGTTTCACATGCAGTACAGAACAAAACAGTCCTAACTAGCATTGATAAGGCCAGCAATTGAGTTTTAAGTGACTGCTGACATTTACTGTTGGAAAATCAAATGACAACAGGTGCAATGTAACCACCGATTGACAAAATAATGGCAAACTGGAACAGATCACAAAAACTGCCATAAAAAGAACAAAATTTCCTTAAAACGCTGTTGAAAAAACAACAACAGGAACATGCAAAACAATCATGAACAAGACAGTATTTCTAGTTATTTTCCACATTTACTGGTGTCTTTTTTTAGTGATTGGTTGTGACTGGTCTCTTTGTCATTGATGTGATTTAGGACATGCAAGACTTGTCACCTTGTCCATAAATGAAGAAGTTTGATAAATTGGAGCAAACCGATAATAATTTCATTTGGAATGTAGGTCAATGTTTGTCCAGTATTACCAAAGAAAGTGTCCAAACTGACCTTTCAAGGAGCAGGAGTTGTGCAGCACTTCAGAAGGAGGCAACCTTGAAGGAGTTAGCAGCCAAAGTTATATGAGGTATGGGTTGGCAGTTGATACTTGTTCAACTGAATATTAAAGCAAATTTGCTCAGAGTACTTAAAGTATTGTGTAGAGAGCTCTCTTGTTGTGTGTCTGTTATATAGCTGCATGTGTTGTACCTTTTAGGTTAAACAAAACATTTTAAATAGAAAATATCAAATGAAAATGCAAAACACTGTGCAAATCATTTTTTTAGTGATGCTCCATTAAAAAAACTAATCTAATACAATTTGCATCATATTTTAGTAACATGTGACAATCTGTAGGTCTAGAGTTACAGGAAAAAATAACAAATATTATGACATTTTTATCAAGAGTCTTTCCTAAGAGTTTTTTAGGGTTGTATGTACAGATATACGGGAGGACTCAATTAGAATTTTTTAACTCTTAGCAAGATGAACAAGAGTAAATGTCATTTTCGAAATGTCAAAGCCTTAAGCTTTTACTGTTATGTGATTTTTAAGTGTGGTGTCGTAAAATGATGTGATTGATTCTCATGAAGAAGCTGGGTCCCCCATCAGCGGGGAGGAGGCTGAGACATGTCTGAACAGAAATGTCATTTGCTGAACAATTGAGAAAACGTGCCACATAAAACACACACCTGCAGCCCAGGTTACAGAGCTGTGTGGTTCTGTGTTAATTAATTGGAAATGAGGTGACTAATTATCCAAACCTGTTTTACCTCTCACTTGCTGTTCGGTTTTTCTCTCCTCTCTTGTCTCTATTTCTATGGTGCAGTGGCATGCTTTCACTGTCAGGGCAGAAATCAGGTAACATGTTGGGGTTCAACTGCACATCAAATACCAGCTTTTTTCTGTGTGTCCTGTGTTTTTATTCAATGTTCTGCAGATGTTCTTCAAAGAAAATGCAAATTAAAGCCTGGTTAAGTCAATATTAACTTCATTGCCCGTTCTCCAGTCTGTAGACAAGAGAACACAATGATGTGATTAAAATAGTTTAAAAAAATGTCCATCCATTCACCCATTTTCTACTGCTTATCCAGGTACAGGGCAGCAGAAAAGACACTACCTCTATTGGGGAGGACACTGGCCTTCCCAAGCCAGCAGAGATACAATCTCGCCAGCGTGTCCTGGATGCGTTCTGGGGTCTCCTCCCAGTTGGACATGCCTGAAACACCTCACCTAGGAGTCAGTGTTTTGAACATACACAGACAGTTTAGACTGTGTCAACTTAGTGCTTTCACCAGACACCTAAAACCCACTTACAGTCTCACCCTGTGGGAAAAATCCACAGTGCTGAACCCTTGAAGGTTAAAAAGTAAGAATGACCAAGCGTGCTCCCAATCTTGTTACCTGACACACTGCCTTTGGGAATGGAAACCATGGATTCTTTGACTGAAAATTGCACAGTCCTAGCTTTAGACCCAGCTCTTATCACTTGCATGATTCTTTAAATGAATTTTGGGTCATGTTCAAAGTCATCATAACATTGCTGAGATGGAGATGAGCTGGAACGAGAGATGGTCATATTTAAAGCCGGTAAGTTCTTTGATTTGTATAGGACTGGTTGCTCTCTTCTAAAGAAATGAACAGTCTCTAATTTTTATGGTAGTAATTTTAATAGAGAGAGACAAAAAAACTCACATTACATAAAAGTTTTGATGATGATTTGAATATCACTGAGGAAAACATGTCTTAGTACTGTGGTGAAACAGAACACAGCGGTAAATAATACTTAAATAATTTTACTAACAATTGTCACCTTCTTACCAAGCTTCTTGCTGATGGTCTTGTAGCTCACTCCAATCGTGTGCAGCTCTAAAATCTTGGTCCTGATGCCCTTTGACAGCTCTTTGATCTTGACTGTGGTGGAAGATCTGATTCTGTGGACAGGTGTGCTTTATACACATGAGTTGTAATCAGGAGTATCTGTAATTGAATGATTCTGTTTATTTATATATATTTATATAGCGCCAAATCACCACAACAGTTGCCTCAAGGCACTTTATATTGTCAGGTAGACCCTACAATAATACATAGAGAGAAACACCCAACAATCACACGACCCCCATGAGCAAGCACTTTGACGACAGTGGGAAGGAAAAACTCTCTTTTAACAGGAAGAAACCTCCGGCAGAACCAGGCTCAGGAAGTGGCGGCCGTCTGCTGCAACCGGTTGGGGTGAGAGAATGATCAATTGACTGATTACAGTGTGGCTCACAAACAAACTGTGAGACCTAGAATTCTGACTGGTAGGGCAGAAAACAATGAAATATTTTAAAAAGCTCCCCGTTGGTCACATTTTTGCTTTTGTTCATCTTTGATCTCATGTGTGCTTAAAAACTCAGATTAGTGTGTTTGGTTTCTTATGTCCTCATTTATTTGAAATAAAGGGAAAAAAGAAATGCTTTTAAATATTCCCAGTGTGAGTAAACTCATGCAAACTTTTCATGGAAATCTTGCAGGACCTTATGGGAACTTTAAACTGTTGTCAGATTACAGAAAGCAGAACAGAAACCTTGATGACATTCATTAATCTTCCTCTGTCATGAAGCAGCTTTATTTATAATCTCTGGGCCACATTATCTCTGGTTTCATGTTTGTATTCTTATGCAGGTCTTTTGTTGCTCGTGCTCTATTTTCATAATGTTTATTATTGTTTGTGCACACTGTATTATCTTCACCACTGTCTGTTTGCTCTTTTCTTAGGTCTTATCAGTATCCAGTTCTCTGGTGCTGCTGTTGGGTGATCCCAGTTTTCCCCGAGGGATCATAAAACTTTGATCTAATCTCATCTGAATTCTTCTTCTTTTTGGGAGTTGTTTCATGACTGAGAATCTTCTTCTCCTTATTTTCCTCTTCTCTTTTATGCCTTCCTCCTTTCCGTCCTGCTTGTCTGTCAACCGACAGAGAGGCGACAGCAAGTCTCCACACCGTAAACTGATCCACCTCAGAGAGAGTGCAAGGCAAGGTGGGAGAGGATTCCTGATATGGATCTACCTCAGAATCTCAGCCAAACAAAGCCTCACCTGTTTTCACCACCCTACCTTGTTCCTCCTCCACCACCACCACCTCCACCGCCGCGGCTGCATGACCAGAGTCTGAAAACCTCCACTTTGTCAGTTTGTGCGTTTTCCTCTCTGGTTTTGTTTCCGTTGGGGATTGTGGAGGCTTTGATACACAGAAATACCTGTTAGTAGTTGGCGATCCTTTTCCCAAATACCTCCTCTTACTTCCTCGCCCTACCCCCTGGTCTCACCGGAACAGAAAATTACCCCATTTACCCTTCTCCCACCTCCTCCTCCCCCACCATTTTGGGTGTCCCAAATCAGGGCCCCTGGGGCAGATCCCAGACATAAAAGTTAGCATTGAGGAGCCGAGTGTCCGATATCAGTTAATGTGAGATACAACTAATTAGTCCATTATCGGGCCCCCGCTCTCACCGGCTCATAAATTGGAGCCACTCAACGGTCGTTTATTATTTATCAGAGTAGGTGAGGGAGGGGTGAGGAGGAAGGAGAGGGAGGTGGAGAGAGGATTGCTGCTGCTGTTGCAGCTTTGCTTGTTCAACATATCAAGATTAGTTTCAACTAGCCCTGCTGGATGACTGTAGCCTGCAAACACCACACACATATTATCTCTCACACACACACACACACACACAC
>NW_005187430.1:425047-434629 GCF_000239375.1 Pundamilia nyererei
ACACACACACACACACACACACACACACACACACACACACACACACACACACACACGCATAAATATTAGCATGTACCTTTAACCTTTTACTAGTATTGTTATTTCTGTGGTACCTGTAGGTTACTTTAATCGAGTTTTCTCCTTTAAAAAAAGATTGCTTTATTTTTGTTACATCTTATAAACATTTTGAGGTTGAGTATATGTGTTTTTGTTTGGTTGTCATGGTTACAGGTTTTATGTGTGGTGAAGTTAACAGAAAAGAATGAAATAATCCATTTCTTACTTTTCTCATTTCTGTTCTCCGAAAGACTTTTTTAAAAATCCGTCCTACTCACCTGGCATTAGCATTAGCAGCTAGCTGCTCTTTCTGCTAAAGAGATCACGATTAAGAAGATGTCTCTTTGACTAGTTCAAGTCCTGTTCCCTATCTGACAGATCGCCGAGAACGCAAATGCACCGATGTTTTTAATGTGAACATCTCCAGTGCATGCTTTGGCATGTGGACACTGCCACAGAGACTCAAGAGATTGTGTTTAATATTTGGAGTTTTGCAATCCAAAACTAAATGCTGTGATTCTTCCTATGGGATGCTCTGCCAGGCCTTTACTGCGGCTGTCTTCAGTTAATGCTTTTTGTGAGCCTTTGTCTTCTCTCTTAGTTTTGTTTCTGTTAAAAGCATGCTTTGCTAGCTTCACCTACTTTGTCTTTAGCTTGACAAACTTGTTGATTTTGCACAATCCTTTCAGTCATAGCACAGTATAGTCCCGTACACTTCAGATTTCATCCCGCCAATTCTAGCAGCAGTCACATCATCCATGGGACTAGTCCTCCAGTTCCATTGGCAACCACACATGCCATACCATTGTCTCCACCATATTTAACAGATAATGTGGTATGCTTTGAATTTCTTAACCAATGAAAGGATTCATCCGCTTTAGTTGTCCTCTGTGGCATTACTGACCTTGTCAGTACATTCTTATTCTGTGAGATTAACATAAGTAGTTACTAAGCATTAAACAGAGAATCAAGAATGCAAAATTGGGCAACAGGTCAGTTTAAGGGTCTTATTAACCAGTTATGAATGTATTATAAATATTTTATGACAACTTAACAGCATACAACCCAATAGATTAGAAAGACGCTGTTGGATGTGATTTAAATAGTTTTTTATAAGTAAACAACCGCTGAGAATCACAGTCAGTAAAGGGGACAAATACTGCAAAATTACTGGCGCGATAAAATAACTAAAAAGACGTATAAACTAAAAAAAAAAAAGGAAAAATAGAGAACTGAACCTGATACAAAGACACACAAAATGACCAATAAAGTGATACAAAAAACTACAAAGGCACAAAGAATGAAAGACAAACTAACAAAATCAGTACAAGGAGAATTGTAAGACTACAAGGAGATGCAAAACATGTACAAAGGGACACAAATTCAATACAAAGAGACAAACCCACAACACGACAAACAGCAAAACAGCCTCACAAAGATCTTGAAAGAGATAGAAATTGGTTACAAAAAAATGAAATGACCAGAGAGGCAGAAATTGGGAAAAGAAAGAGAAGCAAAAGATTACAATGAGATGCAAAACATCCACAAAGAAATCCAAAACAGCTACAATGATTTCAAAAGTCTCTCAAAGAAAGGCAAGACTATATAAATAAAACAATACAGCAACAAAAATGACTACAAAGAGGAACAAAACCGCCATAAATACAAAATGCATCCAAATACAGATCTGCTTCCTGTCTGTGTCTTGTTCTTGTCTACCTGATATAGTGAACACTGACTTCGTTATCTGAATCTGCAACTATCCTCTGATTCATGTGAAATGTGTGGCGGATAATTTGTCTTACTTTTCTCGCTCGTTTAAAGCAACGCTTTGTCAGGCCAACAATTTCACACAAACACCGACAGCAGTTTGCCGTCTTATGACCCTTCGCTGTCCGGACCAATTATTCCTGTTTTCGTCTTCATCTCAACAACAGGTATTTTAGTCAGAGCAGGTATCACGCTGCAGGAATTGTGTTACACAGCTGAGAGATTTATTGCTCAGCAAGGGAACGTGTCGTACTGCCATCGCTGTTGTTGTCTCCAGCTTTTCATCTGGGTGAGAAGCACAGAAAGGAGGCGAGGAGGGGGGCATGTGGGAGGAAGAGATACAGGACAGAGAAGCACTCGGAAAACACAAAAACATCTTTCTTTTGAATGCAAATTCCTTGAAAAAATTTGTATTTTTACTTGTAAAACATTTTCTCTGATGAAATATTTAGGAAAGATTTTCAAGGTAGGTCCTGTAAGATGCCCTCAAACATTTTAAATTGCAGTAGTATACTGTAAGTTGTACAGAGGACCTTCTATTTCGTTCGATTCCATAGATACAGCTTTAATGTGTGCCCCCAAATAACTGCCGAAATAAATGCTCAAAAGCAGCTGGCAAGGCTTGCTACTAGAAAGACATAGGAAGTCATATAATTTAATATGTAAATATGTAATTTTGCATAAGTGATGTAATTTATTAAATGCACGCTAATTATAATATTTCTGGTAAAATCAGGTTTTAATTTTATTGTTGTTTTTCATGATTTTTTCCCCCTTTAAATAACAAGAATATTTGATAAATATTTAAACTATCTCTTTATTGGGTTATTTTAACAAAAGAGTACATGATTGTTGATGAGAGGCAAATGTTTAGTAAATTATTAAAATCACATTTTTGCTATTCACCTTGTACTGTTTTATATCTTCTATTTTCATTTTATTTATTTTTGTTAAATAAAAATACTTAAAAATGCATTCCTGCTATCAGTAAAGCATTTCTTATGTTTTCATATTTTTATTTATCTTTATTTACTTCTGTGAAAGGAATAGCTTTCATTATTTTGAAATTATCAATTTAATATCCTTAAAAACAAACAGATGTATGAAATATAGATGAATATGTCCCGTCAGATTCTTCACATCTGTGATCAAATGGAGAGAGAAGTCCTTGAACGGTGTGAGAAGATGTCGGGAAGAATACATGCTGCAGCTTCTGCTGCTGGTTTTAGTTACATGTATCACATCTCAGCAGAGGACCATATTAACATAAAGTCATTATTATGATGTGATGGCATTTTCACATCTGTGCTCCTATAAAACCATAAATACACAAAAGAAAAAAAAATCAGAGAAACATTATCTCTTACAACTGCATTCATTAACACCTCGACACGACCCCGCCGACAGACAGCAGATATACCCACAACACTTAGAGCTAAACAAAACCATAATAAGTGACGTTTTTTTCTATCGACAATGTTAAATTTAAATACAATCTCAGTTTTTCTGTTAAAGTTTCTCACATAGGGCTCTGCATGGTGAAGCACCCACCTACACCAGTGAACCTTTGCAGCCATATGTCACCAGTAATCTTCTGTTACTATTTTACAGATTTAAAACATAACTTCCACTACTTTATCATTATCATTATCGTATTAGAGCCACTCCCCCAACCACACCCCCGCCTCTTCCCTGGTTTGTTCTTCAAGAACAAGAACTTCTTGAACTTCTTTAGCTCACCTTTAAACCCCACCTCCACTCCCAAACCCCAGTTTAAAAACTCCCCGAAATGTCTCTGTACTATATTACAGTATGTCTAAATTGTTTTAGCGTCTGTTGTATAGATCCAACAGTTTGTGTACCTCCAAATTGCTACAACCTTACTTTGTGTTCCTGAATGGAAATGACAGAAGCTGCCCTGAGAAGACACTAAAAAGACAATACAATGAAATTGTTTGCTGGAAAAGGAACGGAAAGGAAAATGCACAATCTTTTCAAGGCAAGTGAATGCAGCACGGTTGTAATATGAAATTGCTGTTGGCGGGGTAAAAAAACCACAGACTATGCTGGTCTGCTACTGAAGACTGCAGCAGTGGCTCTGATGGTGAGTTTAACAATATGTTTAACTTCCAACAGCAGCAGTGTGTTTACCCACAAAGCCCTGATCCACTCAAACAATCCCTCTGATAGTCCCTTAGCTAGATTTGTCTTTGTTCATTCCTTCAGTTAAAGCACACACACACACACACACACACACACACACACACACACACACACACACACACACACACACACACACACACACACACACTGCGGTGAATTGCCTCACCCATGCTGTGTATTTACTACAGTAATCAAAGTCTGTGCAAGTGTTGTGTCTTTATGTTGTGGAGGTGCTATGTCATCTACATTCACAAACACACACACGCCCTCAGCGGGAGTCTCTGAAAAGTGATGACTAGAAGAAAACACTTGTTCACTGTCTAGAACATTAAGCATTTTTAACTGTCTTTATATACTCAATTTTTTTAAAGACCAGAAACCTTCATCAGCTTAATCTAAAGCCCCTGCTGTACTTCATGCAATTTAACATGTTGGTCTGAACAAAGACTTTTACAAAAAGATATGACATAAAGTTCCAGATTTGAACTTGAGTAGCTCGTTTATACCACAGCATGTCCTTTAGTGCACTTAGAGATCACTTGCAATAACCCAGTGCATCAAGGCATCAGCTTACTGACAAACTTTTTTTGCCGCTACCACCCCACCAACCTCCTAATGTTGACTCTCTGTTATCTAGGTAAGAGGCATCTGACAACAACATCATTAAATGTCACTTCCTGGGTGAGTAAATCCCGATCCATTGGATAAGCCAGACTGAAGAGTTGGTTCTAGAAATCCAAAACACACCAAAACTAAACAAAAGAAGTCCTGCATCAACACTCTCTCACTATGGAAATGTTCAGATCATTAAGAAACATCCTCTGGAGCAAATGAATTCAGGTATTAACTTTCATGTGAGCCAGGTCCTTGAGATATCTTTCACTGAACCAAAAACCTGTTATTGGCCCCATATATCAGTGGAATCCTGTGTGTGTGTGTGTGTAGCTGTCTGTCATTGTCACAGTGTGAGAAAGCGTCCTCCTGTTTGCATCTAGGTGTCATTACAACAAGACAACAGTGCGTTAATAAAGAGAATGACTGGAGCGTGTGTGCTTTTGTTTTCCATGCTAATCAGCCAGCTGATGCTGCTGCTCTCTGCTTTGTTCCGCTGAAACAAACAGAGCAGCATCACTGTCAGCATCACGCTCAGAGCTGACATCTTTCCTCAAATCAATATTATTGTTTTCATTCATCCGCCTTTGTTTATCCAATAAAGGTTGGGCTTAGTTTGGAGACTGCCCGTAGAACCAGCCTTATGCTAAGGAGCTTCCAATGGATCATAAAGTCAATTGAGAAAGTTTTCACTGTGACTGAGAAATTCTTATGGGTTTTGGTTTGGGAGAAAAATGCTTCATGGGTTAAGAAAAGCATGACATTATGTTAAATTCATGCTACTTTGATAACATTTTGCGGCTTGATTAAGTGACATAATACTGTTCATCATTAAAAACATTGCAACTAGTGGTGTGACACAGTGCGAAGCAAATGGTCGCAGGAACTTTAAATATAATACGCTGTGATATGAAGCAATGACAATAAAACTCTATGGGAAAACAGTAATCCAGTTTGGAGTTATTCTACCCCTCTCTCTTTTTAAAGAGCCAATCACCTGCTTTAAAAGCAGTAGTAAAAACTGTTGGCAAATGTTGGGAGAAAAATGTTCTGAAACTTGCAACTTTCTAAACCTTATGTTAGTACAAACTCACTCAACTTTTAACGTGCATTTCTGGGAAGAATATGTAGGCACAGTGTTTAGAATGCCTCCGCATAGAAAGAAGGTTCTAGGTTGGAACATCCTGGTTAGCAGGAAGCTTTCACCCTGGGTTTCTTCCAGGTATTGGCCCTGATGACCTGTCCAGAGCAATCCTTTCCTTTTCCGCTGTGTCAGTTGGGAACTGCTCCAGTTCCCCTGTGACCACAGGATCAATAAAGTGGATGATCAGATTTGATTGATGACAAATGATATTTTTATTACCACCAAAATTAAGGTTGTGGCTTTGTTGTCATTCATTTAAAGGAGCTTAGTCTCATCAGCCCCAAATAACTGCCCAGAAGTATTATCAAAAGGAATGTCAAGTGGCCTGATTTCTTGATGGACTGTGTGTCATGTTGGATTATATTTCCATCATGTGATGCAACTTGCTTTTAGTAAGATGTAACACAAACAAAAACAATGTGACCCAACAAAATATACAAAATGTACAGTAACTTGAGACACTGTACCATGTGATCTAACTGTATGCAGTATGAATACAGTATGCTGTATCATTCCATTGCAATATAACGCAATGTAGCATTAGGCTAATGGATAATTTGGCTAATAGGCTAATTAGGCTAATAATGGCAAAAAATAGCACAAACAGCAAAAAAGTTCTGGAAGGCATGGTTTATGATTCTCGTCATATGTATTTCTATTTTGTCTTTCCAAGTCTTTTTTTTTACACTCTTTCTCACTCTGTGTATGTGTTTGCCAGCCTGAGCTCTGGGCTTTCTGTTTTCCCAACAGCCTCACTGAGTTTACAGACACAAAGACTTTTGCAACAAATCCCCTCAGCTTCTCTTGTCTCTGGGGTTTATCTCTCTGTGTGTGTATGTGTGTGTGTGTGTGTGTGTGTTACTCATATTAGACAGCATATCACTGTTTCTTTGTGTGTCAACTTTGTGTTTGTGTGACGGTAATCAGGGGAATTCAGCAACTCTCCAACAGTCTGTCACTGTTTATGTCTATGTCTCTTTGTTGACTTCCTCCATTCGTTTTTATCATTTTCTTTGACACCTATCTTTCCCTTTAAAATATCCAATAATAATGTTCCCCTCAGCTTAAAGAATACGTCTGCTAAATGTACTTATTCCTACTTACGGTTCCTACTTTAGCTGTTTCTGCTACAGAGAAAAAACTTCATATATCTGCATGTACAGGTAACATATAATTGTTTAGCAAAATTAATAAAACAAGGATGCTGCTGTTTTTTTCTTATTAAGCATCTTATTAATAAACCATTTATGCTCTGGTGTATAACAATTTATCAAGCTCAAACCCAACATGTTTTCCTGTATCTAATGCTCCAGACTCTGCGTAATATTACATTACTCTGTCTTTGAGTTCCAGTTTTGCTGTTGAGTAAAAGGTGATGAGTGATTCCGTATAAATGCAACAAAACCAAGCAAGATTTCACTCATGTGGGAACTTAACGTTTACATTTACTTAACTGACATGGATCAGTTCTGTAAGCTCTGTTGGCTCTTGAGTTTCTAGCAAAAACACTTCAATCAAATACTCCACTGCCCCTACCTTCAAATGGTGAACACTGGACCAAACTGGAGCTGAATCAGCATTTGAGGATAGCGCCGCTATTTATACGTAAACCAAATTGGACATGAAAAATGTTATTTCATGCATACAAATCATGTTTAAAAGTACTGCTGAATATTAGGAGACAACTTATATTTTCATAAAGCCTGATGTTAGTGTGTTGGCCTGCAATAATTGGATATGTATATTCCTATATACTTCTACTTGTGTATGCACGCTTTTTTGCTTCTTTAAACTCATGTTATTTTATGTCCTATGCTTTCACAGTGACAGTGAACAAGAGGCTCTGACACAATTTTGAACTGATCCTAGTGTCCGTCACATTTATGACTCACAAATGGACATAAAAACATGTCAAAAAAAAGAATAAAACACCATCTGTGCCATCACAGGAGAAAAATAACATGTTGTATGTTTTACGTGTGATATCTGCATTCGGTGTATCATCTAGTGCATGTGAAGTAGCAGTGTATAAATGCATCTGTGTCTTTGTGTGATGAGCGTGTGTGTGTGTTAATCACTGTCAGACTACCATCAGGCCAGGTGGTGTTGTCTTTAAATCCAAGCCCCAGCTGTACCTGCTCCACCTAATAAGTGTCGTGTGCGCCTGTGTGTGTGTGTGCGCCTGTGTGTGTGTGAGCATCCTGGGATGTGGTTGATGATCCAATTCACCAGAGGAGGCAGGCGCGGCGTTTCCCACTCCTCCCAAATCACACCTCCAAACCCTCAATACCCTCAACTCCGTATTAAATCTTGCCACTGTTGTTTGTGTTTGTGTATTTGTGAGTGTGTTTGTGTCATTCGTATGTGTGCGAATTTTCACAGACTGCCATTTCCCCCCATGAGCTCATTTTTTTTCTTGCTCTCTCATCGTCCATCACTCATCCTCCGTTCCTCCTTTTTGTCTGTGTTGTTTTCTCATGATGCCTTGGGAAATATCGTCGACAACAACAACAGATACAAACACACACCATGGCTGTGTGTATGTTTAGACAACAAGCTATTGTTATACAGAGGGATTTTCACACAAAGACTCGGACAAGACAGTTTTAATGCAGTGGGAGAGATCATATATGTGTATGTTTGTGAGCATTTTGTGTGCGTTTGGCCACTGATTGACAACCCATCAGGAGCAACTAGAACAATGGGAAAAGAGACAGAAAGACAAGAAATGCATGAAAAGCCTGTCCAATTTATGGCTTTGTAACATGCAGGTTTTTTAGTTCTTTACAGCTCAGTTACACTACACCAATGTACTAAACCAGGGTTTAAAGTACTGGAAACACTCTGTATGATCCAGACTAAAGTACTAGATAGCCATTGACCAAATCAGGACTTAGGAAATGTGAATGATGGTTTAACTTAATTCTGGAGCAACAAAAAAATATTTACCAACAGAGAATGAACCAGAATTAAAGAGATACCAGAGAATAACAGGCCAAGCCTGTGGTAAAACCACAATGAATAATGGTCCAAAGGAGGGCTTAAACACATGAAAGCACACAAAACCAAATTAGGCTGAAGAAATTAGACAACACTGGACAGAGAGTTGAAACAGCATTATACAATACAATGCACTAAATTTGAATTCATTAGAAACTTCATTTCTGAGACATTTAAGGTCTTTAACATCTGCTGGATGATGCTCTGGATGCTTAATGAGTCTGTAGTGGCTAGTTTTTGTCTTCTGTGTCCTCACTATACCCACTGCACTGGGGCAGCACAGTGGGTAACAGTTTCAATAAGCTGATCCACAAGTAAAATTGTGGGTGTGGAGCTTGACTCTCTGACAGTGGGTTTAGAAAGAAAGATGCTGTTCAAGTTAGGGGCAGTACTGGACAATCATTCACGCCCTCTCCATATTGTGCCAGATGGCCACAGGAGCCAGTCTTCAGCAAGACTCATTCAACCACGATGCACCATGGAACGCCACGGGAAATCATTCCTACCTCAGGTGATCAGACTTTATAAATCCTCCTTTCGACACCCGGACTGTTTTCAATATCTTGCGTATACTCTACATGGTGTTTTAACTTTGAAATATTGAATTTTAATTTAATATTGTATATTTTCTATAAAGTACGTATATATTTATATCAACAAAACAATTGTTTTGTTATCATATATTATTAAATCTATATATTTATATATATATCTATTTATCTAAATCTATCCATCTATCTATGTGTGTGTATAGATAGATAGATAGATAGATAGATAGATAGATAGATAGATAGATAGATAGATAGATAGATAGATAGATAGATAGATAGATAGAT
>NW_005187430.1:435464-448702 GCF_000239375.1 Pundamilia nyererei
ACACACACACACACACACACACACACACACACACACACACACACACACACGCACACACACAGATACACACATGTGTGTGCTCACACACTGTTAAGACTTGGTGGAGAGGAAACCAGCTGATGGATGTGCTGTGAGCAGTGTGTATGCATTTGCTCGTGTGTTTTGTTCAGGTAGATATGTAGGTAAAGACGCAGGATGCCTGATGGAGGCTGGTTACCATGGTTACTGCTATGCTGCGGCAATGCTAATGCAGTGCAGATGCAGGACAGGCAGGGAACTTCAAATAATAACTGCCGCACACTTTCAAACTAGTGCTACTCCAGTAATAACACCGTTTTTTTTGTCTCTTTCCAAGTAAAAACAATAATCCTGCCAAAAGATGATGGTGGCAGATCTGTAAAACTAATATAATAATATAATAACTTAGTAACTAATATAACTAATAAATGAAATCAACAGGTGTTTTTCCTCCAAATTAGATGTTTGGCTAATCTCTGTCTCTTCCACAGCATGTCTTCTATCCTGTCTTTCTTCTCTCACCCCACCCCTCCCTGAGCCTGGTTCTGCGGAGGTTTCTTCCTGTTAAAAGAGTTTTTCCTTCCCACTGTCGTCAAAGTGCTTGCTTATAGGGGGTCATATGATTGTTGTTGTTTTTTCTCTGAATGTATTATTGTAGGGTCTACCTTGCAATATAAAGCGCCTTGAGGCGACTGTTGTTGTGACTTGGCGGTGTATAAATAAAACTGAATTGAATTGAATTGAATTGTAATTGTATCTGTATTTGGACAGGGGTAATTTGCTGATGGATATTTATTACCCCAAGTGGGTGTAATGACTATGAAATAAATCTAAAAAAAATATTGCAGGAATTAAGTGGAAATTAAACCAAGTTAAAAAGCCAGTGAATGTGCTGAGAGTCTGACACAAGACTGGTTCTAATGAGGGCAAAATTCAGGGCTGCATTTCTGTGTGTACAGTTTGAGGACCACGCTCTTGTGGGCAGGTTTTAAACCTTTGTGGGTACTTTTTCTACATTTCGTCACTGCATCTGTCATTATAGCGATTCTATGTGTCTTTGAGGTCATTCTGTGTCTCAAGATTGACACAATTAGAAATGGTCACTGGTACTGCTGGTAAATCCTTGTATTCTTACAAACATGTTATTCTGTCTATTTCTTCATATCGTGTTGTGAAGTCAAGGTGAAATGAACTTTCTCAAACAGATAAAAATCTTACTTTATCGTGACAGCGTAACCATCTCTGGGGCATTTTGACCTTCCAGATTAGCACTCTGAGGCTGTCAGCTGAACATTCTGGAGAAACTGCGCGCGATCATACCCTTCTGCCACTAAAACTGACATTAAACAGCAAAAATAAGCTCCAGGCCTTTCCTACTCTGACACAACCCCGCCATTATGAAGCTCCCTTTTTGTTTTCCCAGCTTTGCTCTCAAACAGTGAAAGCAGCGACACAAACTGTTTGTGTGGAGGCAAAATCGGCGTCCCATCAAGTCCAAATAGCTGCACTATCATCATCAGCATCATCATCATCATCGCCATCATCATCATCATGCTGCTATCACTATCACTCAGCTCTCTGCAACATGATGCCTACTTAGGATGCACTTGTGGGGATTTGGATGTTTCTCTGTCTGGCACCCATTTCCCCTCCTGTGTGAAGGCACTGACACCTGGGAAGATTGAACATCCCGTCACACAGAAGCCCCTTTTGTCAGGCTGAATATGCTTCGCTATTTGCCGGCACCATTAGAGAGCAGCTTCTTCTTCTTTTTTCTTTTTTAGCATTGTTATTCTCAAAGTATTCATATCACTCTCCCTTTTTCTCTCTCTGTCAGCTGTAGTGAGGTGGGGAGGTGGCGGTGCTTGGGGGAGGCGCAGCGGCAGAGGGGCGATGCATTAGCTGCATTTTAGATGCGTCCGGGCTGACAGCAGATATTAGCAGCAGGGGAATTTCTCCTGTGTGGCTTTTGTCGGAGAACTGTCAGTCTATCAGCTTGGCTAAGTTCTGTAGGCTGTTAACTGGGTTTGCTGAAATTGGCTTGTGAGTATTAGGACAATAGCAACAGCATCGGGGATGGGAGGGGCCGACTGTCAGGGTGAGTTAAGTGGCTATGTTTTGAAGGAGATATATGTATGAGTGCTTACAGTGACAGAAAAAAAGGTTCTGTCTGATCTGAAGTGAAAGTCACGATTGTTCAGTTGAGCGCTAATGAGTCAAAGATCTGCTGAAGACAGAATCAGAAGAAGCAGGATAGGATCATTGTAAAACAACATTTTTTTCTCCTTACTGTTTGTTCCTTTGTCCAGACTAAAACCATGTTTTTCCTTTCTCGCAGATTGTGTACCAGCTTGGTGTAACGTGTTAAAGTTTAATAATACGCTGTCATATCACTGACAAAACAGTGTTTCTTAGAAAAATAGGAGAAAATACACGAATAAGTGCAAGAAAAACAACAACATGAAGGACATGAAAAACAAAAGACACAAGGAGCATGAAAAAGAACTGGAAAAAAATGAACAACAAAAATATTACCAACAACAAAGCTTTGCGTTCCAGTTCAACATTTACATGACTGAATATATATATTTTTGTCTTCAAAGGAAATCCCAACAATATGACAGTGTACAGTGTCGAAAATAGAGATTTCCAAGGCGCATGGAGGAGAGCAAAAAGTGAGAGAAGGTTAGAAAGCAGCTATAGCAGTTGTGTCTAATAGCAATGTAACATCCATCCATCCATCCATCTTCTTCTGCTTATCTTCGGCCGTGTCATAAGGAGAGAAGCCCAGACCTCCTTCCCCTTAGCCACGCAGAGATGTTCCCCAGCCAGCCAAGAGATATAATCTCTCCAGAGTGTCCTGGATCTAGCCGGGGGCCTACTCCCAAGTAAGACATGTCCAGAACCCCTGACGCAGGAGGCATTATTGTCAGATTCCAGTGCACCTGAACTGGCTCCTACTCTGAGCCTGTCTTGACTGATTGAACTCCTCACTCTATCTCTAAAAGAGAGGCCAGCCACCCTTCAGAGAAACCTGATTTCTGCTGCTTGTATCTGAAATTTCATTCTTTTAGCTGATGACTCGCAAATTGACAGCTTTGTTTTTACACTCAGCTCTCTCTTCACCACTATGTACTAATGCAGACACGCCCACAATCCAAATGTCAATCTCCCCTTGTGGAAAGACTTGAGCTACTTAAAATCCTCCACTTGGGGCAGCAACTTGTCCCGCCACCCAGAGTGGGCACTTGTTCCTTGCAACTTCTTAGTCGGCTCAGAACAGTGTAACGTGTGTAACGTAATATTTTTTTTTTTACGTTTTGCATGTGGGCCAAAGCTGTTGAGCAGTTGACCTACTCAGTGACTTGCAGAGTTACAACGAACTGTCACTGTGTGGCTAGAAATGCCTGCGCTCAGATTTCTTCCCTGTTTCTAGGAAATCCAAATAGTAAGAAGATCATGTGTAGAAATTCTCAAATAAACAGAGGTCTCACAGCTTTGAGCTACTATGAAGGCAAAAATCAAAACAAATTCACAATCATGACATAACTTCAACACTTGACATAGTTTTTCAAGTTCCCTTGGGAATATTCACATTGCATTCATTTGTAGAAACACTAATTTACATTTTACACAAAACTGTCTCGGGTCAAATTTGCACAATATTTGCAAAAGGAGCTGTGTCACAGTGTACAAACTCAACAATTAGGAGGATGATGAACTGTTACAGCTAACAACAAAGGTGTGTTCAGATACTTTGCCTCTCAGTCTCAGGCCATGAGCCTCTTAGTTAATTGAGTCACAAAGAAAGGAATACAATTTACCACAAATGTCCTGAATATAAACTAGAAAATATTAACACAATGCCTCCCTTGAAAAATGAGGCCACTGCATGTCAGAGAGTTTGTGTGTGTGTGCGCGCGCCCTTGTGCTCTTTATGTATGATGTGATTAAACATATTTGTTGGAAAGCTGAGTTAAATTTCTCAAGCCACACCCAGACCTGATTACCGCCAGACCTATTGAATCAAGAAATCACTTAATTAGAACGTGTCTGACAGAGTGAAGTGGGCTTTATTAGCAACTTAAAGGCACACAAATTTGAAATTAGACAATTATTAGAGCTGTTGCTTTATAATCAGTTAAAAAATACATTAACTTAACTTCAACTGAGTGCACCTTGTACACTTGAAGGGACACAGAAACAGTGACAGCTGTGGTGGGATGAAGAGGAAAAAGCTGAGTGAAATAAATAAATAATGATATACATAGAAGTCTCGAGCTTTTGCTATTTTACTTCAAATTCTGTCAGGCAACCTTAACTGACTCTTCTATTTATGGAGAGGAAAACTAGGAACCAGATGCTACTAAACAAATGGGCCCAAGTGTGAGAAATTTTATAAAAACATACATGTTGATGTTTTGCTGGTCTGAAGCATTCAAGTGTGTGTTAAAACAATGCCAAAGAGGAGAGACATCAACAGTGACTTTAGAGAAGCAATTGCTACTGTCCATCAGTCTGGAAAGGTTGGATCCCATTTCCGAACATTTATGAAGTCCATCATTATATAGTAAGACTGATAATTATTAGAATTAGAAAAGTTGCCAATCTTCTCTGGAAAAGACTGCCCAGCAAAATCCACCTGCAAGGTCAGACCAGGGTCAGAGCAGCTGCAAAAAAAAACATGTCACCCTCTGTAAACATAGTATGTGTTCATGATAGTACAACTGAAAAAAGACCGACTTGAGAAATCTTCTAGTCTCTGAAAAAAAGAGCGTGATCTCACGGTAGGTTTAGAAAGTAGCATCTGAACAAACTATATGTAAGAATACTGAAACAATGTTCTTTAGAAAAATGAGACCAAATGAAGATACTTTGCCATGATGGTCACATTTGGAAAAAAACATGGTGGTGAAGGTGGTGAACATGGTCGCCTTCTTTGTTAACCCCCCCCCCCCCAAACTATTTATTTATTACTTTAAAAAAAACATCTGTTTCTTAATTATTTTGTTTCTTTTCACTCTGGGACCGTGTGTGCATAATTTCGTTCCACCTCATCTTAACATGTGATGTGAATGACAATAAAGCTCCTTGAATCCTTGTTTTGTAGTTCTGCTGTAGATTTGCTGGTCTGCTTAAGATTGCTGTCCTGTTGTGTGACCTAGTTTCTGACAGATGTGCCCACATTTGACTCCAGAATATTTTGCTATACTGCAGAGTTCATAAAAAGGAAAGAATAAAGATGTTGCAATGGCCCAGTGAAAGTCCAGACCTCAACCTGCAAGAAATACTGTGGTGGTACTCTCTGAGAGCTGTGCATAGACAAATGCCAGAAAACCTCAATGAACTGAAGCACTGTTGTAAAAAAGTTTGCACCAAGATTTCGTGACAATGAAGTGAGAGACTGATAAAGTTATGCAAAAAATAATTATGTCTGCTACTCTTTGTTTTCTTGTGTGCATTTTGCACAGAAAAGGAAACCTGAACACAAACACCAGTAACACCAGTACTGTTCATTTCAGTTTTGACTAGACCTTTTAATGATGTCTTTTGTATGCTTTTCTTCTGCAGTAATAGGACTTGAGATTCGGTTTTACCTACTGTTCAGATCTATAAACAATATCCATGAACAGCATTTTTTTTGTAACTAATATCTGCAAAAAGTTGTTAAAGTTAGGTTTAAAACTGCATTGCATCTGTATAGAAACATTTGTGTTTGCATATTTGTCTCAAGTCAGTCCAAGTCATTTAAAATTTGTACAAAATCCTAATTTCTTGGCACTGTTATGAAAGACCTTTGAAAGATGACAGAGTTTGTTGGTGTGGTGGTGACATATACGGTCTAGAAATGTGGACTTGGTGGATCCAAACTGAAATGAGTCACAGTTCCAGAGACAGAAAAAAACTGAAGAGGGAGGTCAAGCCAACACTGATGTATGATCCACTAATGAGCTGACCAATTGGCTGCTGACGGAGATGAGGAATATGGTTAACACACACACACACACACACACACACACACACACACACACACACACACACACACTGTGTCCCTGGTGTGTGCTGAGTACGAGTCGGTGAAGGTTTGCTCCTAAACACTGTGACCAATAGATCAGATGGAACTGAAGTTTGACTCTAAACACTTGGAGCTTGCAGGGATCAGCTGGAGGTCGATCACTCTGTGCTCCAAACTTTACACTACCAACGATTAGAACCACAGAAGAAGAAGAGTGATTACCAACAGACAGACAACTATGTCTCATTTAGTTCTGGTGATTAAAGTTCTTCAGTAAATATTAAGACCAATCTATCAGACAGGGGGTTCACATTCTGTCTTACAACTACAACACATGTGTCCTGGGAAATGTGAGAGTGCAGAAAATGAACTGCTCTGTTCTAAGACTTTCTTGAAGTTCCACAGGTCTATCGCATCCACACAGACTGCTTTGGTTTGTGGAGGTCTACGTCTGAAGGTGTCCTAGCAGCATACCTTTTAATTCATGGAAGCTGCAACTTGTTCCAGCATATGCACATACACCCTGTGTCAAGGGCGGAGATTTGGTTTTGGCATTGGTGGGGACAGTTTCTTTTTTTTTTTTCCCTTTTTGTCTTTGCTTCTTGATAAATAAAGGAGAAATATACTTGCCTACATATGCTATTCTACATGCTTTTAAACCATTTAAAATTACAATTCATAGATTTAATTGTGATTTATATAATGTTAAATTACTATTAAACAAATGACGGACTAAGTATTTTAGACTTTAGTTTACTTCAGCCATATTCCATATAAATCAGATAAATCAATAAATCAATAAAAGAATATGACTTTAAGGACTTAACAAAATTACTTCAGTTATATTACACCAACATCTCTTATACATTAGCACTAAAGGAATACTGAATGACCTGGCGGGTTTTGTCCATAAAACTACTCATCTAAGATTACCACAAAGTAAAAGATCCCTCAGCAAAATTTTGCAACAGTTTAGCCACACTATTGCCCCGATCAAATCAGTGAGCTGGGATTTTTTATTCTAAACACAAACTACTGTTACAGCAACAGACATGGACTACTGGTGCCCCACACAACAACTCAATGTCCACTATGTGAAGGAGTCAAACACATGCCTTCTCCTCTCATTAACTGAGATAAACTGCTGGAATATTTGTTTTACATCTTTACTGTCCAGTCTCTCCTGGTGGACATGGCAACATGTTATTCATGGTTACATACAATATTAGACTGATGTGGGCCAAAGCCTAGCACATACTTGCCAACATTGAGAATTAGGGAGACATTCAAAAGGGCTAAAGTTAAACGTCACCGTTATTATTGTCCAGCCAGAAACAGGCTGGGGGTGTCCAAATTCAGAGCCTGCGACCACCTGAGGACCAGGTGTTGTTCCAAAAAGTGATTGTCTGCCAAAACGGATTTCCGGTATGTCCCAAAAACTGATTGCTTGTATTTAAACTGCTATAAATAACTTGTTTAGTCTATAATATGTGAAACATATGTCAAATATATCCCTCATGAATTATATCAAGTCATCTTGAGCAACAAACAACAGTCCTGTAACAAGGTAGAAGCCGTTTTTAGCAGTGACTTTTATGTATCTTTTATTTATGCAGTTAAAAAAAATTCTTGTTTAATTTAAAAAAGTCATCTCATCTAAAAGAATAATCTGGTCAAGAGGACAGCTGAAATTGCAACAAATGCAAAAAATAGTTCTGTAAACATATTTTAAGTGGACAAAAGGAAGCTGATTGATTATAATGTAAGTACAGTAAGACAGATATTTGAAGTTTACACAGCTACATTCTCGCCTGAAAATATGTTAAAAGTTTATTTTGTGACCCAGAAAGAGTAAAAAGAGTAATATTAAAACTAAGTAGCTGCAGTAATAGTCGCCATTGTTGGAAACTGGAATTGGCTGGGCGAATCTGGGATATGGTTTTTCAATTTTGTTGTTCGGGTGGAAAAACGGGAGAAATTTGGGAGATTTTCGGGAGGGGCACAGAAATTCGGGATTCTCCCGGAAAAATGTGTTGGCATGTATGGCCCTAGCATAGCCTGTAACATTATTACAACGGACACATTTTATGAGTGAACTTGGCTTTAAGTGACTTACAGGTTTCTTTGAAAAATACTTTCTTATATCCAAGTTCTTCCTTTTTGCTGCCATCCTCCTCTCTCCTTCTTGGAGGCAGTGTTGCCAACTCCTCAGTAAGGAAAATCGCTATTGGTTGTCCTAAAAGTCGCTAGAAGTCGCTAAATGACGTCATCGCCTAATTTGCATGCTAATCTAATTGTAACCTATGTTGTTGGAGAGAGAAATAACATCGTGGAAGAGACATAAAGTGAGTATAAAACGTCCTAGATGCATTTAGAGTTTATTTAGAACTACAAAATAAATTTCTTTTAGCAATTATTGTTTTTTTTTTAATGTAACAATTCCAACCCTGCTCCTTTATCTGGGCTTGGACCGGCAAAAGTGACCCGAAATAGGCGCTCTGGTGGAGTTACTTTGTGTGTGTGTGTTTATAAGTAGTTTTAAACCTTGTGATCCAAAAAACAGCATAAGAGTAAAAGAAGAACTGACTGCGTTACAGCACCCGCTACTTGTTGAGAGTAAAAGCAATACGCGCTTTCACGTCTTTTTTAGCGACTTTCTTTCTAAAAAAAAGTCGCTAAGGGGTCTGAAAACTCGCTAAATATAGCGACAAAGTCGCTAAGTTGGCAACACTGCTTGGAGGTCCTGGCAGCGCAGGCTTGCCGCTGCCAAAAATAAACAGAGCTCCCTGAAAGGCACAGCCAATCACATTGGCCATATTTGTCACATGACATAGGACTCCAGTAGAGAACGTAATTTAACTCTTTCTGTACCACTGGGTGAATGAGACGTTGACAGATCTTCTTTTTTCTTTCTATCCGGTTTGTTTTTCTTTACTCGAAGAGATCAAATTATTGGTGGGGACATGTCCCTTCCGTCCATGCCAAATCTACGCCCTTGCCCTGTGTCTTTCTTATGGTTTGTCCCTCCTTCTCAGACCATTCTTGATAGACAAACTCCTTAAAGTTTCACACACGCTTCTCATGGACCCACATTTGGTCCCCGTCAAAGTGGCCCAGTTTTTCACACCTTTGCATTTCTCCCCATCCAGGAACTACAAGAACTGACTGTACTTTTACTGTAATATAGCTCTGCTGAACCTTCCTTACATTTTGAAATGTAGACCTTTTAGCGGTGGTACAGGGAGTGGCCTGTATTATTTAACTCCCCCAGATTTCCAGCCCAGTTGAAGGAGACCTATCGTGCGCCTTTGTAGCAACATATTTTTTATTTTTAGGAATAGCTTTGGATGATTCACAGTTCATTCATTCAAACAAGTACCAGTTTTATGTTCTCTTCAAGCAAACCTTTTCTTTGGCTGCTATTACAAACAAAAGATAAAAAAAAAAAAAGCTGAGCAGGGCTTCTGTGCTCATGGCCAGTGTGCAGCCGAGATGATCCTTTTATGCACTGCACCTCTTACTGACATCACTCTGTGTTAGTAACAGTTGCTTTGTAAAAAAAAAAGAGCACTGACAGCAGAATGAAGCTTAAACCTCTGAAACATAGGGGTTACTTATACATCCTTGTACAAAACCTCATTATTTGATACTTTGTCCACTTTAATAGCATACATTAATACAAGATAATACAGTGTATATGTCAGAAAGTAAGGAAAACCCTAATATGTGCACTTTAAATAAGAATTTGGCAACAATCATGACCATCTGTTGTGTTTATGATAAAATATTGATGTTGTGTATAAGATCTGGTTAGCTTCATGGAAGCAAGTAAGGCTAGGAGGTGCTTCCATCAGCCAATATGATTGCAGTAATAAAATAAATTCTCCTTTGTTCCAGATTGTCATCATTTATACTGCTAATAAGCAGTCGAAATTACAAAAAGTAATTTATGCTTCACTTTTAGTGTATGAGAAACTTGGTACTGAGAAAGGCCCCATGTCTCCAACCAAGCAATAAATTAAAGGGAAATTAAATCAAGAAGTGTCATCGTGGTCCCGAGACAACTGTTAATCACATTTTTCCTCTTCTCACAATTAAATTATAAAGATAAAGATCTCATAATCACGGGTAACCGTGTTAACAGTGTTAACAGTGCTGTGACATGATTAGCACTTGTTATAGTGAAAGCTAAGAGTGTTAGCCCAAAGTCACCCCACATCAAGAACCAGAACCAGAACGATTCCTACAAAGAACACACAAAACACTAAAACAGGATGTTTGCTGCTAAATTAAAATCTTTGTGTTTTCTCGTATATTCAGCAAAATCTAGTGTCACATCAGAGTGAAGTGTGCCAGCAGGGACTGACAGAGTGCAAATCTGAACTTACACAGAGACAGAAGTCACATGAATACATTTGCACTGCCAAAACACACTGTGTCATCTAACCTCAGAGGACATGTGTGATGGGATTTGAAGGTTTCCCTATGATATTTACCCACATATTCATACTAAAACACATACACACAGCAAGTCTATGCTGTTGTTTGCCAGTGTATATTAATGTGTGAATGTGTAAAACCATGCATACATACATGTATATATAATATGCAGATATCTTTGCTTAAATTAGCATAAGATGTTAAGATGTCGTGTGCATGTGTAAAAATTTGTTTTACATATACACATACACACTGCACTGGTCTATGCTGAAGGAAGCATTCAGGTTCTTTACTTAAAAGATAATTCTATATTGTTAGCCTAGTGTATTTCCTCTTAATGTGTCTGTTGTGACACTTTGGCTACGTTCACACTGCAGGTCTTAATGCTCAATTCCAATTCTTTGATCAAATCTGATTTTTTGTCTGCTTGTTCACACTACAAATAAAATGTGACAGCAAATGCGCTCTAGTGTGAACCCTCAAAGCGGCCCGCATGCGCAAAAGAAGACGTCACACACAATGCATATGGCCTAATAATGCTCCTTATTGCTGTTTTAGAGAGGAGCGGTGCTTCAAAGGATAGTTGCAGATTTCTGTCAGAATCTGCAGATTATACAGTACAAATACGTTTCTCCAACGCTGTCTTCCCAACAGTTTCACTAACATCTACACAGGAGGGCCAGGAAACATTCATGATGTCTTCTTGGGCGCTTCTCTGGTGCTGATAATTGGCTTGTGTCAGTGACGTAAAAGATTTCATGCGACATGACCGTTCAAACAGCAGTCGCTTTCTAAAACATCAGATATTTATATCGGATTCAGTACCACATACAAAAGTGACCCAGGTCGGATTTGAAAATATCGGATTTGTGCTGTTCACACTGTCATACCATGATCGGATATGGGTCGCATAGGGTCAAAAAAGTCGGATTTGATGCGTTTTCACCTGCAGTGTGAACGTAGCCTACGTCCATGTAGTATCGTAATATTTTAAATGCCTGCATGCCTCTTTTCATGAAGAATCCTGTCAAGAGTCAGAAAATATGTAGTATGTAGTATGTGTGGTGGTGATCATACTTTCCTGCTCTGTTTTGTTTTTTTATCTACAGGCCGACTAAAAGGGTAAAGGCAGATGCAGAGGTTATCATAACAACAGCAATTTTTTTATACTTATTCATTGCTCAATTTCAATTCCAGGCACTTTATATTGTAAGGTAGAGACCCTACAATAATACAGAGAAAACCCCAAAGGTTAGACGAACCCCTATGAGCAAACACTTATTGACAGCGGGAAGGAAAAACTCCCTTTTAACAGGAAGAAAAATCAGGCAGGGGCAGCCATCACCTGTGAGCGTTTAGGGCTGATAGCAGGAAGAAACAGCAGATTGTTAACAGATGAGTAGTTGCTGCAGCATCAGGTGGATACAATTAATGTAAGGTACACGTGTTCTGTCATTTGTGTCAATATCTCAGTTTTAACACAGTCATACAGATCAGATTTGAAATTGGTGTGATTGACTTTCTGAGAGTTACACCATAATCCATGATACCCATTTATAAATTAATTCCCACAAGACTGCTTAGAAGTATCAAAAAAATAGATAGACATGACGGTAGAAGTTGAGTAAGAAGCATGTGGATGTGCATCCTGGGCCACTCCACATCACTGGTAATTCCTTAACAGATGATTGACGGGGAACAACTGTGACTGGAATTAGTTTAGGTGATAGATAGCAGATAGCCACTGGCTATCAATATGGCTGTCAATAAGAGAGGTCATGTACCTAAGTTGCAGCCTTGCCAGTATCCAAATGGTGAATGCATTCATCAACAGTGCACATTGCATCTTGGCATGTTACAGTCTTATTCCAAAATGGATTTTCTTTTCACCTGAAAATCCTACACACAATACACCATAATGACAAAATGAAAAACGTTTGCTTGAGATCCTTGCAAATGTATTAAATATATAAAAAAAACATAACAAAAACACCGAAAC
Organism: Pundamilia nyererei; assembly: GCF_000239375.1. Lineage (NCBI taxonomy): Eukaryota > Metazoa > Chordata > Actinopteri > Cichliformes > Cichlidae > Pundamilia > Pundamilia nyererei. Next base: position 447,938 of record NW_005187430.1, read on the forward strand.
AAAATATAACACACACATATATTTACAGCCTTTGCTTAAAATGTTGTTGAAGCAGCTTTGGCATCACTTACCCACATAGTAAGCAGGTCTGGCCCGGATCTGGTATCACTGCTGGCTGACTTCTGGCATGATAAGATGCAAGTCATCCAGATATGGGCCAGGCCTGGCAATGATGACACTGTTTATGTGATGGCATGCCATATCTGGCTCGATTGTGGTTTGGTTCATGTGGCCCAGGCTCATAGAAAACAGGTCTGGCCGAGATCTGGCATCAAGCTGGCACTTCTGACTGACTGGTGTCATGGCAGAGTGTATGTCAACAAGATGTGGTCTGACAACTATTTATTTTCTTTTTTTAATTAGAAGACCCAAATGCCATGTTGCAATACTATACTGCTATGGTAGTCAATGTTTCAAATGCAGGTTTGACAGGTTTGTGAATGGACACTTTATCCAAAACCTAGTGAGGGTTTACTCATCTTTGCCAGTGGGTGGCTGTAACTCAGGAGGTAGAGCAGATCACCTACTGATCGGAAGAATAATGGTTTGATCCCTGGCTCCTCCAGTCTGCATGTCAAGAGTGTGAATATGTATGAATGTAGTTAGGAGCAGTGTTGAGTAAGTTACTTTAAAATAGTAACTTAGTTACATTACTAGTTACTTCTCTCAAAAGTAACTCAGTTACTTCAAGTTACTCGTTACTTTCAAAGTAACTAGTTACTAGGGAAAGTAACTTTGGTTTTACTCAGAATTCTCTTGTTAATG